>NW_005842222.1:138117-142902 GCF_000455745.1 Alligator sinensis
CACTCAGGGGGGGCTGAGGGAGCAGGGGCCTGGCAGGGGACCCCTATGGTCCCCTCCCCACTCCTCCAGCCTTCCCTACCCTGCCACCCTACTTACCAGCATGGAGTCCGGGTCCAGCTCCCTGCTGCAGCCCAGTGGGGACTGCCCAAATCACTGAAGCTCTCTGAATCTTTTCCAGAATGATTCAGAGAGCTTCAAATTGATTTGGACCTTTTTAATTGATCCCCTGATTCGATTCAGATTTGGAGATTCAGCTGCTGAATCGGGCCGAATCTCCTCCAGATCGAACCAGCACCTGAAGCTTCTCACAGCCCTATTGAATACACCTGACGCTGAGGTTGCTTTTGCGTGTGCTAATTAGCACGCATTGGTTCTGGCACCTGACACATGTATAGGTTCCCCAGAGGTGAGCCATTAGCAGAATAAACCCCTGTGGAGTGGCCCCAGCAGCTCAGAACAGATTTGCCTTCTCCTGCAGTGCCACACAGGTTCACCTGAGATCTGTAGTCTGAGAATTGTCTGGGTCACACATTCCTGTCCTCTCTGAACTGTCTGCTCTGCTTAATTGCTGGGCTCCTGTGCATCCAGGCAGAGTAAGTGATCAGGGCTTTTTTTTATCATTTATGAGATCCAAATCAGGAGCCATATAAAGGTGCCCCTGTTCTCTTGAGTAACAGTTGTAACAGGTTGTTTATTACCTTGTTTAATTTGGCTATACCAGAAGTTACAGTGTCTGACCAGAACAATTTTGTAAGTATCTCTGTTTTACTTGACATAGGCCATGAGTTGCAGAACAGAGCATTGCATCTCTCACACAGGCTTCCGTGATATAGCAGGCTTTCAGGAACATACAACTGCAGTGGATCCCTGGAGCCACTGAGATTTATGCCTTGCTATGACAGACAACCAAGTCAGATAATTTCTTTCTTAAACTGATCAAGCTCCATCTGTAAACAAATCAGATTTCTTGTCCCTACCATGCCTACTGAAAGACCATTCCAGACCACACTTTGATAATGGTTAGAAGCTTTATAATTTCCATCCTGAATTTACTCCTGGCCATTCTATGGCTATCTGTCCTTGTGCCGACACTATCTTCCAGTTTAAATACCTCTTCTCCCTGGGTTTTACCTCCTTTGTGTGTTTACAGAGAGCAGTCATATTCCCTTGTAGCCTTTGTTTGTCATGTTGTCATGTCCACTGAAAATGGTGATACTGAACAGCTCAACATTTCTAAGGTTAATCTCAACTTAGTCTATTATATTTATACAATATTCTAGATAGATAGCATAATAAATATACTTATCTTAGCACTTGGAGTACCGTACATCTTCAAAGTGCTGTACATACATTAACTAATTAATCCTCACAGCACCCCTCTGAGATAGTTAATTAAGTGTTATTAGATATAATTGGGTTTAATAATTACAGCACTTTACACATGTAAATGGAAGTAAAACACTGAGTATTATTGCCTATCATAAACAACACAATCCAATGCCAAAAATGTTATTTTAATGTTTTTCCATTTGTTACACAGTACTTTCTTATAATGCAGTGAATGAAATCTATATAGTTAGGTCTCTGTCTTATGTCTGTAGATAGTAACCATATTCTTAGCTGTAAAACAAAATAAAAAGCCTTGAAAACCTGCCATATTTTTACAAATGTTATATTGTTGAAGTATGTGTCAGCACCTGTAGTGACTCAGTGCGTGCATGTAGGTGTATATTTATGTGTATTTACATTTATACATACTTTTGCACACAGTTTTAAAGAGAAACAGTAATTGTTAGATGTTTCTCAGGAGATGAATCACTCGTTACTAGCCAGGCTGTAACGTTAGTTGTTGTCATATATTAACACAAATTAAGAATAATCATATTCCAGGCTATTTACTTCCATCACAGTGTCTTACCAATGCTTAATGGATATATTTTCCATTTTTTTGTTTGATAACTCTAATGCAGTCCTTGCTCCCATGACTCTTGCCCCGATAAAGCTGACAATATGATGGATGCTTTCTCCTCAGTGCTTGTATTTTTAGCTTCCATCAGTTCTTTGACTTTAGTTTTTTTCTAAAATATCTGGACTAGTGTACCATTATCAGAAGTCCAGATCATACTCGGTCTGCTATGAATCAAAGTGCAGTTTAAATGAGATTTAATAGTTGCTCAGTCAGGAATGACTCTCACAGGCTCAGAGCAGTCAGTGTATGCTCATCCTGGACCTTTCTTCACTGCTTGTTTTCTAAATTTCCCCTCATAGTGCTTATTTGTAAGACAAAGGCAGTCCACCTGCCCTCTGGTATAGTTGTTCTGCCCCACATTGCTGGTGCAAGGCAGCCCTAAAGCTGCTGTAGCCATTCACAGGAGCCTCCTGTAAGGAAGACCAAAAGCACTGTGAAAATAGCTGGAGTAAAGAAGACACAACCATTGCTTACTTATATCCTGTTGATCTCCAGCTGTCCTATTTTTTTCTGGGGACCACTAATGGCCTATGTTGCTATCAAAACTAACCAGGTACAGAGCAGGCTCAGGTTTGTACAGTTTGAGCTGCAGTGAGTGCTCCTGGAGTGCTGCTGAGAGCCTACTGGGCTTTTCTACATGAGAGACTTTTCCAGTTACAACAGCAGAGAAGGATCTGGGGGAAACTGCAGTAGTGCAGTTGTTGCAACCCCTTTAATTCCTGCTCCACCCAAACTTTAAAATCAGCTGCTTGGGAGGGGCAGTGGCATTTCTGTTCCAGTGGTGCTGAGAGAATCAAAGCTGCTTGCAGACGTGGAAAAAAATGGTGCTTTATTTTAAACTTGGTGTGCTCCTGCACCAAGCCCAGCATATGCCCAGAAGAGGCAGCGTGTTAGTTGCACCTGGCTTTCCAATGTCTGTAGAGAGCGAGCGTTTTAGTGGGGCTTTTTGGCGCTTTTATCTAATAGTTGATTGAATCAGCTTTACCTAAAAGCACCAAAGAGTGCTTCTGAAGTGCCTGATCTCTACAGATGTTGCAGAGCTGGGTCAAAGTAACACACTTCTGCTTCCAGTAGAGTGCATTTCCCCCCTCCACCCATCCATGTCTGTCAGTGCTCCAGTTGATTTCATGGCTCATTATCCTCTCTCTGATTCCTGTTAATCTCTCTCCACTCCATAGGTGTTAAGGACTCTCTAACCTTTTTAATGATCTTGATGTTTTACTAGTCATGCTATCCTTTCTGTGTGTTAGCTATTCCTGGCAATGTCTCTCTTCAGTTTTATAGCTTTGCAGATTGTTTTAGCAGTAGCTAAAAACCTGAACTCAGGTGAGGTAATATTAACTCAGGTATAGAAATAATCAACAGTGAAATATAGAGAGGCACTGTCAAGACGCTCATAAAGGCTAGATTTTGTTTTATGAATCTGAATAAGAGATGTACATTTTAATGATCATGACTACAGGACTAATGATACAATATTCTTTGACTTTGTCTAGTTTGTAATGTGTTTTTTTTTTAACGTTATTTATACTCTAGCAAATTAGTGCACATTCCAATAGTTATATTTATTTTTTGATTTGATCTTAAACTGAATAATGCTAGCCCCCTACCATAATAGCGAAGTGTCTAGTTTCTTTCTAAGTGGAGAAAAATATGCTTTGTGTTGTATATGATTATGTGCCACACCATCTGTACTCATCAAAATCCTAGATCTGCTCATGTATAACAACATGGTTACACTGCTACTGTTACAGTAGCACAACTCTCCCATACGGAATAAGAGTGAATTATATCAGCTCATCTTAAATCTCTCCACAAATAGCCTAATTTAGACAGGATAAAATCTCTCTTGTACCAGTTAAGAATGTCCACATGGGATGTCACACTACATTTGTGAACCAGTCGTCAGTCTCTGGATTTTAGTCTTATATCATTTTTCAGAAAGGAAAAGAAAATTCAGATATGTTAGTCACATGTCTTTGGTTCCTCAACATCTGCCACACAAGAGCATTAGAAACCCAGAGCAGCCTATGGGCAAAAAGGGGGGCATATAAAAAGTGGAAACGGGGAGAGACTACTAAAGAGGAGTATACCTCCTCTGCTCGCACTTGTAGGGAGGCAGTTAGACAGGCCAAAGCTACCATGGAGCTGAGGATGACATCCCAAGTTAAGGATAACAAAAAATTGTTTTTTAGATATATAGGGAGAAAAAGGAAGGCCCAGGGAGGAATAGGACCCCTACTAGATGGGCATAAGCAATTGGTGACGGACAGGGGGGACAAGGCTGAACCCCTCAATGAGTTCTTTGCCTCTGTGTTCCTAAGCGAGGGGCAAGACAAGTCTCTCACTGGGATTGTAGAGAGGCAGGAGCAGGGCGCCAGACTACCAAGCATAGACCCTGAGATGGTGCAGAGGCACTTGGAGGAACTGGATGCGTTTAAGTCGGCAGACCCGGATGAGCTCCATCTGAGGGTACTGAAGGCACTGGCTGAAGTCATTGCACAGCCACTGGCGGGAATATTTGAACACTCATGGCACATGGGCCAGGTCCCGGAGGACTGGAAAAGAGCCAATGTGGTCCCCATTTTCAAGAAGGGGAGGAAGGAGGACCCAGGCAACTATAGGCCAGTCAGTCTCACCTCCATCCTTGGCAAAGTCTTTGAAAAGATTATTAAGGCTCACATTTGCGAGAGCCTGGCAGGAAAAATTATGCTGAGGGGAAACCAGCATGGGTTCATAGTGTCACAACACATAGCAGGTAGATCATGCCTGAGTAATCTAGTCTCTTTTTATGACCAGGTTACAAAACACCTGGA
>NW_005842222.1:143823-149835 GCF_000455745.1 Alligator sinensis
TGGGGGTCTTCAGGAGGAGGTTAGATAGGCATCTGGCTGGGGTCATCTGAACCCAGAACTCTTTCCTGCCTATGCAGGGGGTTGAACTCGATGATCTATTGAGGTCCCTTCTGACCCTAACATCTATGAATCTATGAAAAGTTAAAAATTAAAAAGCCATGAAATGTAGAGCCAGGTTTGCATAGTTTACACTCACCAGTAACTCAACAGCAATAACTTCAGCTCTGACCAATGTGCATGTAGTTCTGTGTATAAAGCACTGACAGAAATAATACTATCACCATTTTACTCTCTTTTTTGAGAAATAGTGTGGTGGCAGGAGCTGCTCTTGGGGACTGGAAGTGACTGGGAAAAGCCCCGACGCTCTGGGAGACAGACCTGGGGACTCTGGCCCCAAAAACTTACCTGAAAGGCAGGCCGGTCATCAGGTGGGTCACATGAGCCGCTGCTGCACCAGCTTTTCAAGCAACTTTTAATTGAGCTCGGCGGCAGCCAGCCGATGACGTCAGTCGCAGCTGCCGCTGTGGGGGATTTAAAAATGCTGGCAGAAGCTGGCAAGGAGAGAGGAGGCAGGAGCCAAGAAGAGGAGCTCACCAGGATGTGACCCAGCCGAGCAGTGATTACAAGGGACCCAGCCCTGCAGAAAGGAGGTGTGGGCAGTGTCCAGGAGCCAGGCAAGGCTCATTGACCCCGTAATCCCCAACAGCAAGCCTGGGGTCACTCACCATCCTTAATGCCCAGGCAGGATTTGTTCAATCCTGAGCCTGCAGAGGGCACTGCAGGTACAAGCCCTGCACTGGAGTCTAATAGAACTGAAGAGCCAGAGAAGAGCAGGCTGCAACCATGAGCCTGCACTGTGAACAGGAGCTGGGTAGGCTCAGGTCCCTCAGCTGAAGAAGAGAAGCTGTGACTGCAGGCTGACACAGCGGCATGACAACTCGGACAGTTGGTGAGTGGACAGGGTGTAGGGGAGGTGGAGCCCCATGACCAACTGTGACAAGACAGTGAGTACCCCTGCCTGTGGGTCTGGGTTTTGAACACCATTGAACCCCTCCTTTTCACTTAAAGTTCCATCAAGTCATGGCAGGAGAGTTGGGGGGAACCCATCCCAGTGAATAGAGGGATACTCACGGTGCTTAACTGAGGTTGTGACAAATAGACTATCTATCACTTACTTGAACGCATATAATTAGTGGGGAGTCTACATGTGATGCTATGTTGTCATAGTGATGCGCTATGATGATGTAGCCTTGGCAGGCACAAGTCGTGATGCCAATGCTATGTCACCACAGTGAGTTATCTCACTATAGCATATTGCTACAATGACCTAGCTGCTAAAAAAACCTGTGTGCTGCCGGGTTACTGTGCCATCATTTAGTACTTTCTAAGGCAAGTACTAAATGATGGTGCAGTAACAACTGCACCGTGGAGGGTACATGTAGATGCACCCACAGTTACCTTATTGCTTGTAATTAATATCTCTGTGGTTATGTTAATACCACAACATATGGACTTTTTTTAGCCTTGATGTATTATATAGAAATGAAAGGAGAACATAGTCTATAAACAATAATCAGTTAAAACCTTATCACCATGGTACTGTAGTCCATGGGAAGAGGAACAAGAAATCCAGAATTGTATTAAGACTCCCTCCTTCAATACAGCTCATGGGAGGGTGTGGGTTTCGTTGATGCTTGTATTAGGGGCTGATTATAAAACCTGCTGAAATCAGTGGGAATCTCTGACATCAGTGGGTTTTGGATCAGAACTTTAGATGAAGAAATGGGCTTATTTTCTCCAAAACCTGCCTAACCTGGTGAAGACAGGACTGAGAATGCCCTTCCTCTTACCAAAGCCCAACAATGCACTCCAAAGCTAGAAATTTGCCAGTGAGTTTACTCCAGACCCATCTTCAGCACCTACTTCCAAGTCTTCAGTTTACAGTATATTTGAAGCAGGTGCTGTGAATGAACCCAAATCAGTCTTACTGTTGAACTTCTGGCTTTAGACTGTATCATTGAGCTTGGATGAGTGGTACATGAGTGATGAGGGGGTCCCAGGTAGTCTTGCTGCTGATGTGATACAGACAAGCCCTTTTTAATCTCTTGCCTTCTCTTTTTCTGTAAAAAGCAATAAAAGAAGAATTTTGTAGTCTGATCAACACCTACTCCATTATGGAACCTCTATTCAATATGATTTTTAGTTGTAATACTATTCTTAAAAGCATTCACACACCAGTAGATAATGGTGCTGCTCCTATTAATCTCAAAATATAAGAATTAAAAAGAAGAATACTTCAGCAACTCCTCCTTTCTCTCCCCACATCCCTTGCAATTGCTTTCTAGCACTTCTTGCTTCTAGTAGACCATATGCGTATCCTGAACTTACAATAAAGAAATGTTACAGACTATTCTGTAGTTCTTGTCAAGATTACATTGTACAGAGCAGAAGAATAGTACATATAATTAAAACCTCCTGTCTTTATGGTTACTAATTCCGCCTACAAAAGATCTCTACAGGAATTATTTTTTTATCATCATCACAAATATAATCAGTTTCCAACAGGGCTTTTTCTGAAAATGTCCACCCACCCCCTACAGCATCTCTCTAGTGTTTCCACACTGAAACTGGCAGTTCTAAAAAGATCTTTGGGAAGAGCAGGATTTGCCATTATTGTAAGATTTTTAGTCTCCTCATAACTGACCCTCCTGGTCTGCGGCTCATTCACTCATTACTGAATGCTACAATTAGTCTAAATTTAATCATTCAAACTAGATATATAAAACTTTCCTTTTTGTTGAGGTGCTTCCAACTAAATTTCTTTTGAAAGTAAATTTTTGTAGAAAAATCCACGTCTGCCAACACACTCATTCTTCTGCTTTTTGTTCTGATCCTAATGAAAATATGTAAATGCTAGACATTTTATTATTTTGTTTTCAATTATTTTTCCCAGCTGGTGCAATGGATAGGTTTTTATTATGCATTTTTCCCCTTCATGATTCCTCTGGAAAGCACATCTGGCTTTTCTATTTCTAGCACCCTTAATTTTGTTAGTTATCCAGTCATTAAGTTTAACATTCATCTGGCATTTCTTAGAATATGCAGAGTTCATCTACAATAAGTTCTAATCTCAACAAAGTATAGTATCAAGGGTTTTCTTCCTTCAAAAAGTTTCACTGTGAGGTTGTAAAAGTTCTGGTATGGTAAATCTGGAGTACATTTTTGTTGAGTGAAATTCTTCTTTTTCTCCTGATGGGAAAGATTCTGGAAGGAGATGTCAGTTTTGCAACATCGTACCTCTTCTATCATAGGAGATCCGTTGGCATGGAAGTAGCAGATCGGGGACTGGGAACAGCAAAGCTGGGGGAACATCCTGTACTATTGCTCGTTGATGTCAAGGCTATGCCTGTGTTCCATGTTTGGAATTCTGTGATACCAAATCACAGAATGAGGCTGTGTGCCCGCCTTTGAACAGTTTTATGCTGCTTTTCAGTTGAGGAAGTAGCCTGGACAGAGTGGGTCTGGCATATCTCACTGCAACCATAGGGAGTGCCACACTAGCACAGGCAAACATAACCAGCTATTGACATCATTGATTTGTGTCCCCACACAACACTGGCACTGGCCCTGGCAGGGCATGTGGCAAGGCAGGGAGCTGCTCTGCCCTGGCTCTGGACCACACAGTTACCACTGCACAGTCTCAGCCCTGGCCCCAGAGCAGCTCCCGATCCAGCTGCGCACCCTGCCAGCACTGCTCGGGCTGGTCTCCATGGAAACCCTGACCCTGGCTTGTCATGACCTCGCCACTCCTGGAGTCTCCATGAAAACTGACCACAGTGACACGGGCAGGGGCTGGTTGCAAATGGAGTCTGGCTGTTGGCCGGATCTGCCATTTTGCCTACCCCTGCTCTAAACAGACATAACATTTGTAGTGCTGCAAGTGGCACAAAAATATAGCACAAGTGCAGATAGATGTAACATCCTTCTGCCTAGCACCCCACCTTCCTCTGGCTGGAGTGCTACAAAGTCACCATGAAGGCATGCAGTTGCATGCTCTCCAGCTGGAGGACATAATACAGAATTGCTTGGCCCTGTGACTTTGCTCCTTACTCACCCAGCACCAGGAGGAGAGCCTTCTGCAGACCCATGTCTCCAGGGGTTACAGTTGTGCTCCCTACCTTCCATATGGGTGTGGGCTGTCAGTGAACACATTGTAGCTCTGGGTCTCCCTTGTGGTGTGGCTCTACTCTTCCAGTTCCAGCTGGAAATGGAAGACTACAGGTGGAGAGGCTCTTGGGGATTTCTGATCTCCAACCCCTACTTGAGAGCTGAGCACCCAGAGAGCGCTCATTAATTGTCCACCCTGCTTTCTCAACCTGCGTCAGGGAGTACATATGTGCTGCTACAGAGAAATTGCTTTTTCATCCAGCGACATTTTTGTAGCATTTTACCATTTTTGTAGTGCTACAGAAGGTGTGCATGTCTGTCTCTGCTTGACTTCTGTAGTACTACAAGGTTGTTTATAGCACCACAAACATTATGCCTATCCAGGACCTAAAGCTTTACACTTATTGTTTATTATTCTGCTTACACATAATTATTCAAAGTAAGGAATGCAATCTGATTCCAATTTTTCACCAGCTTCATCAGCCATACAGACTTCTTATAGGTTGTGGGTGTGTCACCAGCACAAAGGAGATAGATGTCAGTTAAGACTGATACATCTGGGTTTAAATTGAGAAGGACCCTCCAAAATGAGAGGTATCTGCAGAAATTACTGTCTGGGTCAGGCTGGGCTGATAGTAGTTGAAAGGAATGTGTTAGCTCTTAAACAATTGCGGTTGGTGAGGTCTATCTTGGAGGCTGAGAGAAAAGAAAAATTCAGATGCCAGTGATTACTTTGCAAAATGAAAATCAGGAATACATTTCTGGTTTTGGTCTTTTTATTTTTAAGAATTTATAGCTCATTTCCACATCTTGTCCATACATATTTTTGCTGATGGTATTTTAACTGCATAATACCCTGCAAATATTATAGCCCTTCAAATTTGTGTATTCACAGAGCTGTTTGTAGGATCAGGCCTTCAAAATCTGAAGTATTGCTTCATTATCTTTCTCTACTTAAGAAATATTGCATTTTCTTGTCTTTTAAGTGAAGCTGATTTACAAATGTTTGGCAAGTATTTATTTCCATTGTTCTTTCTTGTCATGCTGTGCTGTGTCAACCATATTCCTCATCTACCTTACCTTTTGGTAAGGTAAGGTACCTTTTGCATGGACACTGCACACTTACTGTGGCAGGGCATTGTTGGTGCCTGCCACTTTCAGACCTGAGCCAAGCAGCCAGCAGGTGCTTGATTGCGGCGGCCATTTTAAATCTTTGGCCGCCTATAGCATTTTGCTATTGGCAGACCAGGCAGTAACATCACCTGGCTGCAAGGCTGCTTGGAAGATCCTGGAGGTAGGGGAGGAGCTAGGAGGCTCCTGGTCCTGGGCATGACCTAAAACTGCACCCTGCCGGGAGTGAGTGGCCTGGTGGGGCTCTCAGTGGCGCAGGAGCCCCCAGGAAACGCCATGCCAGTTACCACCCTGGTGAAAGGCAGGTCAGGGCACCATAACCCTAGCTCCCACAACCGGGTGGGTCACCCGCTATAGGGTCTGGAGGGCGGACCCAAGAGAGAGTGGGGCTAGAGGCATAGAGGCCTGATGTAAAGTATCCTCGACTGATCAATGCTGGGGCCAGGACCAGAATGGTCAAAAGGTTTTGGGACCCACTGCGAGGGACACCCAGAGCTGAGGGCCTTGGAGGCGAGGTCAGGGCCTGTGTGGCCAAAGATCCTGGAGGGACCACGCCCGAGAGGGGAAATAGTTTCAGGGAGCTAGGCAGCCCCGAATGAAGGTGGGGTAGGCTGCCTGAATGGAAGGATCTTAGAGGGGTCCAGATTGGAGGATTCTAGGGCCCAGTGTGGGGCTGGTGACAGTAAGAACTATGGCTGGACTCTGCCAGGGTTG
>NW_005842222.1:149845-164431 GCF_000455745.1 Alligator sinensis
TTGAGGGAAGGAACGGAGCCACAGATAGTGCCCCCTGGCATCGGGGCAAGAAATGGGCAGCCTCCTACCTAATTAAGATAATTAATGAATTAACAACAAGGCACGACAGGAAAGAAGGTGGGCAGTTGGCCCAAAACAGGTGGGTGGGGCCATTAGTAGATGGGCCCTGAGAAGGCCCCCTGTTACACTTACCTTTGGTAAGGTAGAGGCATTACAGATTTTTTGCCCCAGAAACTTTGTTTCAAGCATGAAGGATGGCATAGAAAAACCAATAAAGATTCTTGAGAGGAAGTAGCTTAATGGACACTAAAGGCTGGTATTGCAAAGTGAAGACGATGGCCAGTGTCATAAGGTTAATGGAGCTAAATCATGAAAGGCCATTAAGGAAAGAACATGAAGGAGGAACCAGTGCAGGAGCTCAGAGACCTGTAACAACTGCAGCTCAGCCAAATTCAACTGGGCAAAAGTCCATTCATCGATAATTCAGGAACAAACAATCTGTGTACTGGGGGTAACTGTGGAACTCGCAATGATTCATGACTGCTAGCATGTTGTAGGTCACTTAGCAGGTGCAAATGGATGCAAAAGATTCCTAATGCAGAGTGGTAACATTTTAGAACTCATTTGCATGGACACTGTACAAGTAGCATATATGACTGTGGGAGGTGCAGGAGGAAAGTGCAGAGCCAGGCGCCCATACTATTTAGAGGCAATTGGACTGCTGGTTTCTGAGGCTTCATTTACTTCTCTTCAATGACCTGCACTGAGGAAAGAATTACTTTTAGTTCTTAGCAAGTTTCTATCACTAGAGATGAGCAGAAGATGAAGAAGCTGTTTTGTAAAGAAATTGAAATTTAGTTTCATTCCTAATTGGAACAAAATGCCCACATTTCAAAAGTTATCCTCGGCAAATAAATATTCTGGAAAATTCTTTTCAGATTGATTGAAATATTTGTTTTTATTTTGACATTTTATTTTCTTCTTTCTTCATTTCTTCCTTTCTTAATAGAAACATTTGAAATAAAACAAAATCATTTAACTGTTCCCCTGTGACAGGCTCAGGCAATCTATCCAGCCTCTGATGTCCCCCAGTGGTCAGACCTGCCTACCTATGCTCCCAAAGCTGCCCCCTTACCTCTTATTTCTCACCTGCCACAACTTTATCTTAGGGTCTTTTAACTGGGGAGGCTGCCTTCAGAGACTAGGGTTACCTACTCCTGGGTGCCTTTCCTCAGTATACAGTCCTCGGGACTCCTATGCCCCAAAACTCTACAGGATGGGTTTCCCTTTTAAGATGGCCCCAGTTGTGCCTTGGGGGCAGTAATTGTGACCTCCAGCCACTCCTGGGAGGGTATGTGGGCCGGGGCTACTGTGAATTTTGAGGTGGCTACAGCCCCCCTGCAACATTGCCTCCCAGTGCTACCACCACTCACCCTGAGCGCAGCTCCCTGCCGGGAAGAGCCTGGTGCAGCCCCAGCCCCAGCCCACAGTGGCAGCCCCCCCTGCCCTGCATGCAGATACGAGGGCACACATCCCCTGTGTTCTCCTGGGGGTGCATGCAGTGGCGGGAGCCACCCCCTCCCCGTGCCCCCCAGATGAGCTGTGACTCTATCCCATGTTCTGCCTCAGCTGGGCAACCCCAGCCCCACTCCCTCTCCCTCCCTCACTGTGGGGGCCTTGATCAGCCCCCCCCTACAACAGACTTACCAGCTGGACCCCGCTGCTCTCCATGCTGCTGGGCTGTGCTCCTGGCTGCCTCTGTGCTGAGCTGCAGCTGCATGCATGTACGCAGCATTTATTGGCCACATTATCAGCCACATCAGACAAAAAAGACAATTGCCAATACTCTAAATTTTCCTCATATCAGTGCCAATCCAGTATGGGACTGTATTGGTGCACCTCTAATAGAAATTTTTCTGGCTAGCTCTAGAGGTAGCAGATGAATATGATGAAGCTCCAGGTGGCCATGGGAGTGACTTGTGTTGTGGAAGATGAGCAGAAAGTGATGAGTTATAGTCTCTGAGAGTGTAGACAGGATTTTTCAGTCAATATTTCACTTATTTTGAAAGAGTGCCTGTGAGGTCTCATCTTCAGCAGGCTCTTAAATATAATTGCATATGAAGAATGCAGCAACTACATTTTATTGTCTAATTTATTTTCTCTTCCTTCCTTGTTCTCAGGCACCATCTATTTATCTTCCTAAATTACTCTATCTTTCTTTATCTGTCTCTATCTCTTTCACAGTCTTTGGTCCCCCTTTATTTTTGCTGTGTTGGTGCTATTATTTTCAAAGTGCCACAATTCAAAGAGAATAAAAGGGGTATAGGTTGTAGCCATGTTGGTCTAAGGACATAGGCAGACAAGGTTCTTTGGGTAAATCTGATGTCTTTTATTAGACCAACTCAAATAGTTGTATATGTATATATATAACATGTCTCTTTTTCAAATTCCCTAATGTTTGAATATCCCCTTTGGTTTCCCCAACTTTTGCACTCATTCACTAGTATGTAATTGTCCCAAGGTCTTTATCAAGAGTTTTGATTTGTTTGTTTGTTAAACATACTATACAGGTAAACCATTTTGCCCTCCCAATTATTGATTAACCCTGAATTGGATTGTATGCTTTAACATGACACCCATTTGAACTCATACAACTTGACACATTACCATTCAGTTTGGCCCAGTGACATAGAATCATAGGAAAGGGGAGCTGGAAGGGATCTCGCAAGGTCATCTAGTCCAGTCCCCTGCTTAGTGAGGCAGGATTGTCCCTGACTAAACTATCTCAGCCAAGTGTCTGTTCAACTTGCTTCTGACTCAACTTGCTTCCATAATTTCTCTAAGTTGTCTGTTCCACCCTCATAATTAGGGACTACTGTAATTCAGGCTCTGGGGGGCGGGGAGGGGAGTGTGCTCCCTGCAGGCTCACATGAGCCACTTTCAGGTGTTTTTCAAGGCAGGTACTCCCATGCCTCTGATTGGCTGAGGAATCCCACCATGGGGCTGATTACTACTGAACAGCAGCACACAGGCTGTTCTCCAGCTGTTTTAAGAAAGTTAAATTCACCACTTATTAAACAACAACTTGTAAGTAAAGTTCACCACATAGAATTCTTAATGAAACCATAATAAATAAACTTTACTAAACAATAGTTTTTACTGAGTGCTAACTTTTATGGAACGCCGACCCTCAGGCAAAGTCCATTGGTGCAAAATCCATGTTAAGGATTGAAAGTGAGCATGGAGCACCTGCTGACATTTCTGGATGATATTCTGTCTTTGTGGAGTGAACATTTGGCCATAGATAGAGAGAACACATTCCACATACACCAAATTCTGCTGCTATGTGGGAGAGGAAGGGAATTTCCCCCTCCCTTTCTCTGCACGGCAGGACTCAGCAGACCTGTGCTGGGTGCCTTCCTCCACAGCCAGACATAGGGCGCAGGGTGCCCCCACCACAGGGGCTTCCCCCAACCTGGCATGGGTCTCCCAAGCGCTGCTCTGTCCCACCACACAGAAAAGGAGACGGGGAAATTCCCTTCCACTCCTGCAAAGCAGTAAACCAAAGTGGAGCTTGGGAGAGCCATGCTAAACAGGGGGAAGCCCCTGTGGTAGGGGCACCCTGTACCCCATGCCTGACTGTGGGGGCAGGCACCTGGTATGCCTATGCCTGCAGCCCCTAGGGCAGGCAGTACTTACCTGCTCTGCTCTGCTCTGGTCAAGCCTTTTAAACTCCTTGCCAAAGGGGAAAATTGAACAACTTGATTGGCTGAACCCTGTTGGAGGCTCAGCCTCTACTAAGCTGCCCCTGGAAACATGTGGGGCTTCCACAGTGTTTCCAGGGCTCTGCTACCTCTCCTTCATGCTTCAGTTAAGCTTTTTTTAAAAACTTCTTTCCCTGCACTCTTTCTCTCCTGTGGATTCAGGCCATTTCTGGCCAAATCATAGTTTTCCAGGGAAACGCCAAATTTTGGGCTTTCCCCAAAGCCCAAATTACAGTGGTCCCTACTCATAATCAGAAAGTTCCTTCTAATCTCCAACCTAAATTTCCTCTGCTGAAGTTTGAGGCCATTACTCTTAGTTTTGTCCCCTTTGGCCATAGAGAATAACCCATCTCCACCCTCTCTATAATCATCCTTTAGGTATTTGAAGACTGTTTTCAAATCTTCCCTTCAGGCTTCTCTTTTCTAAACTAAATAACCCAACTTCTTTCAGGCTTTCCTTATAGGTCATTCTTTCCAAGCCTCTAATCATTTTTGTTGCTTTCCGCTGGATATGTTCCCAATTTGTCCACATCTTCCTTGAAGTATGCAGCCCAAAGCTGGACACAGTACTCCAGGTGAGGGTTCACCAATACTGTACAACACAGAAGAATCACTACCCTTGATTTACAAGTGACACTCCTATTAGTACAACTCAGTATGCTGCTGACCTTTTTGGCAACAAGAGCACACTGCTGTCTCACACTGAATCTACTGTAACCCCTGGTCCTTCTCTGCAGGACTGCAGTCTAGCCAGTCATTCTCCATTTGTTTCTGTCCCAAGGGCAGAACTTTGCACTTGTCCTTGTTGAATCTCATTTGATCAATTGTGGAATCTTTTCCTAGTTCATCCAAGTCATTTGGGAGCCTGGCCCTGCCCTCCAGAGTGTCGCAACTCCACCCAACTTGGTGTCATCTGCAAATTTGCTATATTATGCATTCAGTTCCAATCATTAATGAAGATGTCGAACAATACTGGACCCAGGGCAGACCCCTGAGGAACCTTACTTGATATCTTCTTTCAATTAGACATTGAGCCAGTGATGTCTATTTATTGAGCACAATGATCTAACCAGTTATATATCCACCTTACAATACTTCTGTCTAGACTTTATTTCCTTAGTTTGTTAATGAGAATGTGATGGGTGACAGTGTCAAAAGCCTTGCTAAAATAAAGGTATGTCACATCTCCTGCTCTCCCCCAATGGGATTTCCTTTCTGCCCAACCAAATCTCTCCTCACCATCTTTATCCTCTCCATCTCTTGTTATCTCAACAACTTCTAGTCCACAATCAAGTATGGAACCAGCAGAATGTCAGTCTATATTAATAAAAAATTATAGTTATAGATTCATAGACTTTATGGCCTTAAGGAATAATCTAGTTTGACCCCTTTATAACATAGGCAATAGAAGTTCACCAAATGGTGCTATTATTGGCTCCATAACTCATTACTGAGTGAGCACGGATCTCTTAGAAAGGCATTCTCTTTTGATTTAAGGACTTCAACCAATGGAAAATCCACCATATCCCTACAAAGGTTGTTCCCATGATTGCTTGACCTCACTGTTTAGAATAACTGCACTTTATTTCTTTTAAAGGTCTCCATTTTTGCTGTGGTAAACATTATTCACTGTTTTAAAATAGACATGTATAAATTTGTAATGCTTCTGCCATGTCCCCTTGTCCCTATACACTTCCCCCACAAAAAAATACCAGTAGATGGCTTAGGAATGCTAGCAAAAGGAATCTGGAATTTGTAGGCCAAGTTGCTGCATGTATTGGTACTGAAATAACAAATGAAAAGGAAACATTCAAAATCCTGTAACTTTTCTGAATTTAATAAAATCTCCAAGAAATTTTTTATCTTGTAATGAAAAAGTTTCATCGACAATTTGTGGAGAATTGAGTTATTTCAAGGGAAAGCTACCATTTTTAAAATTTTCTTTATAATAAAAAAGTGTCTACAATGTCAATCTAAGTTTAACCATATAAAATCATTCTATGTCACTCTGGAATTACTGTTAACAAAGATTATGGCCAGTCACAACCACAATCACTTGTTGTCTTAACATTACAAAAATGCATTATTTGTTATTGGAATTAAAATAGCCTGTAATCATGCACAGCTTGATATCAGTGACATAAAAGCAATTATAGTGCAATCATACAAAATAACATTGTTAGCAGCCTCCACTTATCATTTCGTAAATTACTACTTTTCCAAAAGTCAAGTGTTTATTAATGCTATCATAAGACTGATCAAATATTACATTGCACTATTTCCTTTAATGCTTGCAACTTGTGCTAAAAAACAGACAGCGTGATAATCTTACAATCTTTTTATGCAGTAACTCTTTTTAACTAATTTTTTATAAAAAGGAGTAAACTTTTCTCATGCAAATTGATCACATTTTTTGACTTTTTTCCATCACATTTTGTGCAGGTAATTACAAAGAGCTCCCTTCTCTGTCAAAAGGATATTAAATTTTACTGTAAGGGAAAAAACTTTACTGAAATATTGTAAATATATATTTTCAGTGGTAGGGCAGTATTGCACCTATGAGGTAAAAGGAAAGTGGGGGGGGGAAAAAGATTCTAGACTGAGAGATAATTATGTGACCAAGATTTCTATATGGTATAGTCCAAATACAAAAAGGCAGATGATACTATTCTATATTAGGCTGGATTTTCTGGAATGCCAAGTTCAGTTTGTACCATGTCTGTGTGTGTCTACATAAGAAACTTACTGCGTGGCAGCCTAATAACAGTGCGCAGTAGAATGCCGATCAAAAACCATGCTAATAAGCTACTGCACGAGTTTTTAGGCTACTGTGCAGTAACAAAAAAATGTGTGCCAGCACTACTGAGTAGTAGATATAGTTACTCCCTCCATTAAGAAAGTACTAAACTAATTGCACAGTAACTACATTGCATTAATGAATGTGTACACATGCCATATGTGATACAAAATGAATTTTAAGAAGCCAGAGCTTTGTACTGGATAGTGCTGGATAGTCCCCTCAATGTAAGAGAGTCTGCTAGTGTAAAGGTGGTGTATTTCACTGCTGTCTCCTACCCTAGCATGTCCTGTCCTACCATGACAGAAAGAGGAGGACATGGCAAGGTGAGACTCAGTAGTGTAACTAAAGTTGGGTGATGAGGGTAGGAGCCTTGGGCAGCAACTTGGGTAGGAGGGGAGCAGAAAAATGACAGCTGCCACTTCAGCTTCATGGCCATGCTAGCAACATAGACATCCTTGACTAGCAACAGTGGGACCCTCTGACCCAGTAGCTTAGTGGTTAGAGCAGTCACCCAGAGAGTAGAAAGCTAAGGTTTTAGTCCCCCTTCACCTGAGGTTCACACCCACCTTCCCAACAAAGTGCTCTAACCCAGGAGGGTGACAACATTTTGCAGCAGGGAGCCATTTCAGTAGAGTTTAGCTCTGAGCATGGACCATTTCCAACCTAGCCGGCACAGCAGTAGCTGCTTCTGGTTTCATGCAGCTGCCATTGGTGCCCTCCCGCCCCGCCTCACTCACAGTGCCGTCACAGTGGCAAAGTCCCCTGATGCAGAAATGCTGCCAAAGCTTCATCACCAACACGCCACAGAAACCCTCTGCTCCGCAGGTTGGATGAAATAGTTCTGCAGGCTGGATTGAAAATGTATCACCTGTTTCCCTGAGCCATTAATTTCTGGCTATCACCTGCGAGGTCAGAAATAGTATGTGTGATGGAGGGGCAAAAATCAATAGCAGAAATAAGTGTTTAATGATTTGAATAGATTATCATACTGTAACCTGGGTGTACACAGGTTTGTACTCCCCTCTCCAACTGAGGGAATTATTGGCAGGGCAGTGAGCTGCAGAGGGACCCAACAGCCCAGCGGCCACTTCCATCCCCTATAGAGTCAGGCCCAGCCAATCAATTACTTAACTATATACACATTTATTATTACAACAAAAAGATTAAAGGGTAAGGACATACATTTTATTCTATAAAATATATGTACAAATTTACAAAACAATAAACCCTCTACCATATACATACACACATGTAACCAATTATTCTTTAAAAATACAGATGAACAATAGAACAACCCAGAACAAAGGACATTGATCGGGCACCCTTATAACTCTAGTAATATACAAACTATTACTTCAACTTATTCACATAAACTATAAGGCACAGTCTATAAATATAACCAGCAATCCTTAGACTACCTGGGTGCCCTCCAGGGCAGGGGCCCCACTCCCAAGGTACCACTACAGGAAAGGAGGTGGGGGGAAAGAAAAGGAGAGGGAGACCCCAAAGACTCCTAAGCTCCTCCCTCTATCACCTAGGAGCAGCCCACATCGTGCCACTTCACAACCCTGTGGGGGTCCCTCCCCTGTTGGGACTCTCTCTCCAGGGTAACTCACTACTCCACAGTCCCAGAGGGTTGCCTCCTGTTCTCCAGGTTGAGCTCTGTTCCCCACCAGGCTTTTCTGCCACCTGACTCTGCTGCCGCATGCACCACTGCGTGTAGTGGGCGCTTCGCCTGTGCTAGGGGTTGGAGGCCCGAACAGCCTCGTGCAGCACCAGGGCTTGGTCTGCTCCCAGACCCTCTGGGCAGCGTCGTCTGCACTGAGCTGCTGTCCTGAGCCACCTCGAGCGGCTCCCAGGGTCTCTCACCCTCCGTTGCAGTGCCTCCTGCACCGAGCTTCCAGCCTCGTGCTGGGGGTTGTGGACCTGAGCTGCCCAAGGGGTTCCAAAGATCCTGCTCCATGCACTGGCCTGTGCACCGCGTCTCTGGCCACATGCCAGAGGTTGCAGACCCTAGCTGCCTCATGCAGCTCCCAGGGTCTGGACACTGTGCGCTGTGCTGGACACCAAGAGCCTAACTGCTGGAGCCATCCGCCGCTCCCTGCTGATAGAAGTCTTCAGGGGCTCTTCCTGGGCTAATGCTTCACCCTGCTGAGCAGCTCTCCTCAGCTCTTCTAAGCCCCGCTCTTCTCTCTTCTGTGTCCCTGACACATCTCCCTTGTGCTGGGTACGCAAGTCCTTTTATACGCTCCAGGGCTCTGCCCCTGAAGTCTTCTGGACATGACAGTTTGCAGTCTTCAATCAGGTCCAGGGGAGCTCTTCTCCCCCTCCCCTCAGGAAAGGGTCATGGCTTTATTTCTCTTGCTGCCTCCTGATTGATGGATGGACTCCACCAATCAAAACAGCGGGATCTCAAGTCTGGGACTCAACCCAAGCTCTGAAAGGTAAGCCTGCTACAATATCTTTACTTGGAAATCATCTTCAGAGAATGGAGGCACCATTAATATTTTTTTCTATAAATATTTGTCCCAAATATTTAAGTTCCTGCCTCAAAACTATTTGTGCGTATGCTGGGAAATGCCTCACTGCATTCAGTTAATATCTGTCTAAATTACAGATGGAAGGTTTTTGCACTTGATATGGCAGATGTGCTGCTCTTATCAAAATAATGTGTTTTGATTCTTTCTCATAGAAAAATTGTGATCAAATTGATAATTTGCTGCATCAAATCAGTGTTTTGATTTTGTTGAATCTGCATTTTCCCATGGAAAACTGTTATGTTGGAAAACGTTCAACCAGTTCTGTTAGAGTCACTTGTACTCAGGGCTGGATTAACCCTTTAGTGGGCCCTAGGCAAACAAACTCACGGGCCCTGGGCCGGTTGAGTCCCTCCTCCCCACCCCAGCACTGCCACCCGCAAGGAATGGGGCTCAGAGCCACCATTAGGAAGCAGCTGCTGTGGTGGCAAAGCTGGCAGAGGGGAAGGGAGGGGAAGGGAAGGGAAGGGAGGCAGATGGGGCCTTTCGTGCCACCACTGCAGAGGGCAAGACCGGGGCTCCCTGAAGCTCAGGGCCCTAGGCATGTGCCTAGTTTGCCTATGCATTAATCTGGCCCTGCTTGTACTGGGAGCTGTGGGAAAGTGATCTGGGGTTCTGCCTGTCCTGGAGCCAGCCTTTCCGAGCAGTTTTTTTTTCCTATTAGACAATTCCAGGTTGGGTGACAGAATGCTTCAGGATAAATTGCATGACTGAAGTAAAGCTGGAGACAGCTTTACTACTTAAACTGACTTGTCTCCACTGAAATATAAACCAGGCACTTTGTCAAAATCAAACAGTGCAGTATTTATTGCCTCCAACCCCTTTGGGAGAAGGAAAGGCAGATTCAAGTCTCCTTGCAGAGTAATAGACCCCACAGGAAGGACTAGTCAGGAGAGGTACCAAGGAGCCTAGAGAGACTTTGCCCATGGAATCAGTAGAACCTAAGAAAGCTCTTGTTCTTCATAGATGAAATGCTATTGGTGTGGTAATTAAAAAAAAACCAAACAAAAGTGGTAATGAAGGAGAGTGTGAAGCCCAATTTTTATTAAAGATCATAAAGCCCTGTATCAATGAGAGGCTTGTATATTTTTCATTCAGCTTCACCATTAATGATATGCTTATTGTTTATTATAAATAAAAATGACTTTTGTAGTGGAGTAACTTGACTTGGTCCCTTATAAACCATTAGACTGTCCTTACAATATAGGAGGTTAGACAAGGCACATTTACACTAGTTCGCATCAGTTTGTACACTGCTTTAAATTACCCCTGTATCTGAGATAGGACACCATGTCTCCCAGGGTTATTGCTTGACGTAGGTGCTGTTACAGTGCCTTGCCACAAGGTGGCAGTGGAGCCAGTAACAGTCTGCGATGAGCAATTGGCTAAATGGGGGGGGGGGGGGGGGGAGTTATACCAGCGTATTGTTACTCCTGACTTTTTGAGGAGCAGCTTTACCCTGTGGTAGAATGACTATACCAGAAAAGGGCTGTACATTGTTTGTCCACTCCACATTTATATGAGTGCAGAAGCAGATGACTTTGGTCTAAATGCCGTAAATTATTACACTTATTACAGGTAGGCCTTGAAATCTGAAGTTAACTACTTTCTCTCCAAAGTTCCTGGTACCTATCACAGTCACCACATCCAATTTGAACTACTTTAGTTACAGCTTATTTGGCATAAGGGAAAAAAAGAAAATTTGACAAAATCACAAACCACAAACATATGTTAAATAAAATATGAAAACAGCAGACTAAACACTGTGGGAAGCATAGCTAGCTTGGCTGTACACTTCATTAGCTACAGAGAATTTTTGATTAAGGTATCTTCCAACTTCCTATATTACCTGCAGGTCTGTCTTGTCAGCTGACTTGGCTTCCAGCTAGATATTGCAGATTCCTAGAAATCTCTTGTTTTGTTTTAAGTGCAACTGTTTCCTAGTAACAAATAAAGGAATAAGACTCAAATAGCCTCATGCATGACAAATAAAAGGGGTCTTCTGCGCTGCTGTTCTTTGAGTAAGCAGCTGGCTTGGTCTCCCTGAAAGGAGTTTCCAGCCTTAGTATGTCAAGCTCTGTTCTCGCTTTCTTTTCTTGTAGTTCTGTGCAGCTTTAAGAGCCTTAAAAAACTTCCCTTGCCTTTATATATATATTATCTTATTCTTTAGTTCATGCCTCAGTACTTCAAACCTTAAGAGGTTTAAGAGGTGTCTGTACCCAGAGCTATATACACTCAACCTAAATCAGTTAAGTCTGATACTACATCCAGGCTTGTCTTAAATTTGTTTCAGCCATTTTGAAAGTGGTTTATGTGCACTGAACTTCTGTTGTCTTACAGATGTGAATCAGTTTCTGATCACTTATACCGGTTTATGTGTAATTTGTGTCCCTAGCCTTAGAGTGTAGCTGGATTAGCCAGATAACTTGCGTTCTAAGGCTTTAAAACAAATATTCACAGTAAATATTCAATTCAGTGTAGCAATTCAATTCGGCTGATTCAGCAGCAGCCAAATCTCTGAATCAGATTCAGCCAAATCGATTCAGGACAGTGATTCGAATCACCAAATCGAATCATTGTCCCCCAAATTGGCTGAATCCGAAGTGAATGCTAGCAGCTTCGCACAGGCCTAGTTTTTAGCTATGTGCTGTGCTTTAGGGCAGATTGTGAACTTCCAGTCTATCCTAGCATGAGTACAAAGGAGTCAGTGACAGTTAGGAGCCAAAGATTAATTATTTTTGTTGAAGGCTTGCCTGTCTGGGTTATATCATATTGAAGAGGCCAGAAATAATATGTTCATCTCTTTTTTTTCTTGTGCTTTGCATCTGAGGTTTATTTGCCCCTCAGAGCACTCCATCTCATATTTCCCAGCTCCAATTTATCTCACAGACCCTATCTTCCTCTTCCATTTCCTGCTGTTTGGATTCACCTAGCACCTCCTCTCTGTTGCTTCCCTGACAACATCTGATAACAGATGTTGTTGAAAGTACACAAGGAATGCAGATCTGGAAAGACAGTAAATAAAGTTGCTGTGTATTCTCATTATCTTATTCCTAGTCATCTACCATTGCAGTCCATGGAATGTCAGATGTGAATGTACAAGAGGTTACAGGCAAAGATTTGCCTACATGCAAATCTTTGAACTCAATGATTGAACCAGGAAATGATTTGCTTCCTGATGTAAAATGGATTTGCCCCAGTGCTACTGGGAAAAAATAAGTCACTCCTCCTGCATACTTGGCCACCATGTAGTGCAGGATGGGGAAACAGAGAAGAGATTCCCCCTAACTCCTGGTTTTTTCTACCCAAAATTCCAAGCTGTCCTCACAGCAGCCAGAGTGGTAGAGCAGAGCCATGCAGGGGAATGAGAAAGCAAGCTTAATGGGAACAGTTTGAAAAAATTAAAAACTCTTTGCTGTGCTCTTCCCTGGGCTGTTGTGAACATGTAACAGGTCCAGAATCAGGTTTGGAATACAATCATGTCCTGAGAAGAGAGAGTGAATTGCTTGATGGAGGGTAGAAATGAAAATGGCAATTCTCTGCTCTTGGTCATTCTGTTTTTTTTCATACATCTTTTTTCCAAAATCTGTAAAATTGCCTACTTTCTGGAAGGTTTCTTTTGCTTCTTTTCCCCCCTAATAAATCAGGAACTTTTGTTATCTAAAGGCCTGACTTTACAAAACCTTTTCTGGTGTGAATGGCTGTCACTCATACAATCTTACTGAGGGCAGGCCTCAGGGCAGGAATTTTTTGTGGCTAAATCAGACATAGCTGTATTGAAAAAACATCATTCAACAGCAGAATAATGTAGAGAAACAAAAAAAAATGCATTTAAAGTCAAACTTGAGTTATAGTTTATAACCCCTACTTTATTACACAGGTGAAATAAACTGAACAGCAGGAACAAAACAGAACCCCTTCTTAGAACTCCAGACAGTAAGGAAGTGATGGAAGGACTCCCTGATGCTTTGGCTGTTTTACAGAATGGACGCATTAGAGCAGGGGTCGGCAATTATTTTGGCTGGAGGGCCACTTAAAGAGTTTTGGTGAGCTGTTGAGGTCTGCAAGGGTAGCCCTGCCCCTTGACAGGTACCGTGCCCCCTGGCTGCCATCTTGGGGCCAGAAGTCCTGCCCCTAACTCCTGACCTCTACAACTGGAAGTCCCTCCCCTTGCCCCCAGAAGTACTCTCTTTGGGAAGGGGGTTTGCCATCTTGGAACCAGAAAAAAACCAAATTATATACTAAAAATCAAACATCTACAATAATATATTTTAGGGGTGTGTGAAATGGGCCCTATTTGATTTGGATTCAGGCTGAATCGGGGACAGTGATTCAATTCATTGATTTGGATCACTGTCCCCAATTTGATTCAGCCAAATCCAAATCTGAAGATTCGCTGCTGATTCGGAGAATCAGAAATTCGGCTATAGACACAGCTTTAAATGTTTTTTCTACATAGCTAGAGGTACCAGGCGTGGCTTGTGAATGCTGCAATGTTGGGGTCCCCGGAGGGGGGGGGGGGGGGGGCGGGCGCATGCTCAGCGGTGAGCCCAGAAGTGGACTGGAAGTACTTCCACTCAACTTCTGGGTCTGCTGGGGAGCACACAGGGGGGCCCCCCATACCCCCTCCGGCTCAGCAATTGGCCATGGGGGGGATCTGTCTCTCACCCCATCCTCATCAATAAATTAAGCGACTGTGGCATTGATGCCTACACAGTTGGATGGGTAAAAAATTGGCTGATGGGGTACACCCAGAGAGTAGTGGTGGACGGGTTGTACTCAACCTGGCAAGATGTGAGCAGTGGGGTACCCCAGGGCTTGGTCCTTGGGCCCACACCGTTTAACATCTTCATCAGTGACTTGGATGAGGGGACGGAAAGCATGCTGTCCAAGATTGCTGATGACACTAAGATGTGGGGCGAGGTGGACACATTTGAAGGGAGAGAGAGGCTGCAAATAGATTTAGACAGACTACTTAAGTGGGCAGATGAGAATAGGATGGGGTTTAAATGTAGATAAATTCAGGGTGCTACACCTTGGGAGAAGGAATCCACAGCATACATACAGGCTGGGGAGTTCCCCTCTTGAAAGCACAGAGGTGGAATGGGATCTTGGAGTCATTATTGACTCCAAGTTGAACATGAGCCACCAATGACAGACTGCAGCCAGCAAGGCCAGCCACACCTTGTCATGCATCCAAAGATGCATCTCAGGCTGGTCCAGAGAGGTGATACTCCCCCTCTATGTGACTTTGGTCAGGCCACAGTTGGAGTACTGCGTCCAGTACTGGGCACCGTACTTCAAAAGGGATGTGGCCAGCCTGGAGAGGGTTCAGAGGAGGGCCACCTGCTTGGTGAGAGGGCAGCAGGACAGGCCCTATGAGGAGAGACTGAGGGACTTGAACCTGTTCAGTCTGAGCAAGAGGAGGCTGAGGGGGGACCTGGTGGCTGCCTACAATCTCCTCGGGGGGGGTGCACCGCAAATA
>NW_005842222.1:164479-170640 GCF_000455745.1 Alligator sinensis
GGGTCTTGTGACCCCAGCATTCATTCCTGCCTGTGGCAGGTGGTCAGGCTAGATGATCTGTTCAGGTCCCCCCTGACCTGAAGTGCTTCTGGTCCACTTCCGAGTCTGCTGCTGAGCATGCTGGGGAGCCCCCCGCGCTTCTGTGGGATGCTCCATCCAGCCCGCCATCACAGCATTCACGAGCTGCCTGCTACCTAGAGGTATGTAGAAAAAACATTTAAAGCTGTGTCTATGTCCAAATCATTGAATCCTTCCAAATCTCTCTGAATCTATTCAGAGGGTTCTGATTTGATTCAGAGAGATTGAAGGGTCCTCTGATTCAGTGGGTATGATGTTTATGGGGGGCTGTAGGTGTGTGTGTATATGTGGGGTGTGGGGAATGGAGTGGATGTGTGTGTGGATGTGGGGGTGGGTATGTGGATGGGTATGGGGGGATTGTGGAGAGTGTGTTTGTGGGGATGTGTGTATGTAGGTGGGTATGGGGCTTGTGTGGGGGTTGTAGGTCTGTAGAAGTTGTGGGGTGTGTGGAGGGAAAGGTGGCTGGGAAAGTATGTGTGGGGTGGGTGTGGGCTGTGCACGGGGGGGGTATAGGCTTGTGTATATGGTAGGGTGTGTGGGTGGGGCCCCCTCTGCAAACACCCTCCCCATTATGCACAGCCCCTGCCACCAGCAGCAGCAGTAGTTGGAGCTCCCTGGCACTGCACGGTCCTGATAAGCCCCAAGTCTGCATATAGCTGGGCCTCTGGCTCCATCACATGCCACTCCCCCTCACCCTCCCGCCTACCACTGCTGCCATTGCCACTGCCACTTCCACCCCCCACCGCCACTGCCATTACTTCCCCTGTCTGCCACTGCTGCTGCCCTTCCCCTGCCACTTCCTTACCTTCCCACCTGCTCACTGTCCCCCTCTCCCCTCCCTTTTCCTCCCTCCACCTGCCTGCCTGCTGCTGCAACTCCCCACCTCACCTCCTGCTGCCGCCACCGCCACCACTGCCACCGCCACCACTTCCCCTGCCCACCGCTATTTCCCTACCTGCGGGGTCAGGGCTGTCCCATGAGCAAGGGTGGGAGCACAGTGTGTGCTGCCCCTGCAGAAGTGAGTGAGGCTCATCCCCATGCAAACACAGCAGGGGCAGCCCAGGGCTGGGCCAGGCCGGATACAGTGAATTGGTAGGCACCTGTCCTTGGGCCAGATGAAATTGCCTGGCAGGCCAGATTTTGCCCACCCCTACATTAGAGGATAAATGAAATTACATTGTAAAAAAGAGAGAGGAGAATGAGTCAACTAAAGATGAGAACTATAAGTACCAATTGTAGTAAAAGTTTTGAATTGTAGTAGAGTCAAATTAGCCCCTAGTCATTTGTCTCAAGCCATGAGATCTAGATTTTACCTCTGACTCTGTCACAAACTTTCTGTGTAATCTCAGGTAAGTCACTCAATTGCCCTATGTCTTTTTGAGTCTGTTAGGCCCTGATCTTTTAAAGATCTAGAGTTAGTTGGCTAAATACCTTAGAGGATATGTTTGTTGGTCTTTTGTATTATTATAGTAGAATTAATAACAAAATAATCTCTGATAATACAACTGATAGTATCACAGAATCATCTTATGGAGGCACCATAAAAACTGATTCTCTCTTTCTTTAGAGCCCGGTTCTGGATTTGAATTTCCTATTGATAAATATGTCTCCTTAGTACAGCACTACAGACTGATAGATGTTATGCCACATTACTGGTGGCAAGATGGATTACATTTTTAAAGCACAAACTACAGCAAAGTGCTTCTTGCAGACATACTTTTACCATTTAGTTTAGGTATTAAATTACCATTTAATTTAGGTGTTAAAAAAGCAAAATTTAGGTTTTTTACATTGTAGCCTAGGTGTACACAGGTTTGTACTCCCCTCTCCAATTGAGGAAATTATTGCCAGGGCAGTGTGCTGTGGAGGGACACAGCAGCCCGGCGGCCACCTCTATACAGTCAGGCCCAGTCAATTAATTACTTAACTATATACACATTTATTATTACAATAAAACCATTAAAGGGTAAGGACATAGATTATATATATGTACAAATTTAAAAAACAATAAACCCTATACTTTATACACACACACAATTATTATTCAAAAATACAGGTAAACCATAGAAAAACCCAAAACAAAGGACATTGATCAGGCAACCTTATAACTCTATAAATATACAAACTATTACTTCAGCTTATTCACACAAACTATAAGACACAGTCTACAAATATAACAAGAAATCCTTAGGCTACCTGGGTGCTCTCCAGGGCAGGGGCCCCACTCCCAAGGTACCACTACAGGAAAGGAGGTGGGGGGAAAGAAAAGAAGAGGGAGACCCCAAAGACTCCTAAAGCCCCTCTATTATCCAGGAGTGGCCCACATGGTGCCCCTTCACAGCCCTGGGGCTCCCTCCCCTGTGCAGACCCTCTCTCCAGGGTAACTTACTACTCCACAGTCCCGGAGGGTTGCCTCCCATTCTCCAAGCCCTTTGGGCTTTCCTGCTGCCCAAATCTGTTGCTGCCGGCCCAGCGTAGGGCCACATGTACCACTGTGTATAGTGGGTGCTTTGCCTTGTGCTAGGGGGTGGAGGCCCAGACAGTCTTGTGCAGCACTGGGGCTCACTTTGCTCATTGACTCTCTGTGTAGCATCATCTGCATGGAGCTGCTGCCCCATGCCAGCAGCTGTAGACCCGAGCCACCCAGGGTCTCTCACCCTCCATGCAGCGCCTCCTGAACCGAGCTCCTGGCCTCGTGCAGAGGTTGGAGACCTGAGCCACCCAAGCAGTTCCAAAGATCCTGCTCCATGCACCGGTCTGTGCTCCGTATCTCTGGTTGCACACCAAAGGTTACAGACCCAAGACGCCTCACGCAGTTCCCAGGGTCTGGATGCCGTGCGCCGTGCTGCACACTGAGAGCCTAACTGCTGGAGCTCTCCACAGCACCCTGTCGATGGAAAGCTTCAGGGGCTCTTCCAGGCTACTGCTTCACCCTGCTGAGCAGCTCTCCTCAGCTCTTCTAAGCTCGCTCTTCTCTGTCCTCAATGCATCTCTCTCATGCTGGCCACACAGCTTCTTTTATACTCTTCAGGGCTCTGCCCCTGAAGTCTTCCAGACCTGGCATTGTTGTAGTCTACAATCAGGTTTCGGGGAGCTCCTCTCCCCCTCCCCTCAGGAAAGGGGCGTGACTTCACGTCTCTTGCTGCCTCCTGATTGGTGGATGGGCTCCACCAATCAAAACAGCAGAATCTCAAGCATGGGACTCAACCCAAATTCTGGAAGGTAATCCTGCTACACTATGTAGAGCCAAATTCTTCCCAAGGGAGTTAGTTTGCTTTATTGTGTGTTTCTGCATTTTACTTTACAATTTCTCCACATAAATCAAGATACATTCTTTTTCCTTCGTTAGCACTGTAAGAGATAGCATGCAAAGCTCCATTACACTGGTGAAAGTCTGGGATAACCCTTCTGGAGTCACTCTGAGTGAAATCAGGATCCAAATTATGTCTATGAGAAGCTTTGCTATTGATATACGTGCATCTAGACATGCACCCAACTGTGTAGTTGTTAATGTACAGTAATTTAGCGCACTTAGTACAGCGCAATCCTAGTGGCTCATGGGTTGTTTCTGACCCTACCGAGCATCAGTAATGTCACATATGTTGACATAGCATTTTGTATAGGGGCCCCCATTGTCCTCTAAATTTACACTGGCTCACATGGGATTGGACTCCTGATACTGTTAGGTGTAATAAAAGCAGAGCACAAAGCATGTTAAAATAGAAGAATTTCCTGCTCTCCTAATCTCTTTGTCTTCTTCATGAACTCTGCAGTCACATAAGTTTTTTTAATACATAATTATAATCATTATTGCTTTTTTATTATTAATGGGACAGTTATTAATGTCTGCTTTTATTTTATTGATTTCTTCTTTAAAAAAAAGGAAAAATTAACTCTATGCACCATAAAAATAATTAATTTTCGTTTTGTGTCTGGATTTCTAAAGCCATTTAGAAACCACAGCTAATTCTCTGGCTTAGATGACAGCTTGTACTGATGATTCCATCATCATTTTACTGGTATCCTATTCCTTGACATCTGTTCCAACTAAGAGCAAATCAATAGTTCATTAGAAAGCAAGAATGTGGGAAAGTTTCTGTCAGTTATTTTTCATCAATTAAAAAAGAATACCTGGCTGCTTGAGATTTACCAGGAATATTTGCAAAGTATGATGGATTTTTAAAGGGCAACTGGTCTCTCATAAAAATAAAACTGAAAATGCTAAAAGAGAGGAACGGAGATCTGTGCAAATAGGAGGCCAAAGCAAGTGTTTACTGAGTAAAATCTGGGGGAAGAATAACTAGCTTAAGTGTGGAACTGAACTTTTCACCAAAACTTGAAATAAACCTTTTATAAAATTTGATAAAATTTGTCTTAAAGAAACTGTTAAGTTAAACATTTTAAAAGTCTTATTTATGTTACAAATACTAGTATTTAAGAATAGACAAAAATAATAACCAATTTTAAAAGAAAATTAATTTTTCATTATTTGTACTGCTCAGTTTTCCCATTTCTTTCAGCCTGCTGAGTGAATATGTATTAGTTGGTTTCTCTTTTCTACTCAATTTCATTTTTATATATTGTTATATATACACTGTATTAATGCTTGATTTGCAAATGCTAGGCACTGTTTCGTTGTTTTTAAAATTACTTTTTTGTTTTACTATTTGAAGGAAACTGCAGCTAAGCACCTAAATATGTAAATGTCCACAAAGTTAAAATTTTATAACAAGTCTACAGTCAGAACTATACTTTAGTTATTACAGTATTTCCAGCTTTACTCATTCAATATCTTGAATTATCTCCAAAAAATAATATGATTTAAGAAAAGAATAAACTTTGAGTTAATTTAAACTACCATCTATTTTCAGAGTCTCTTGATTGCCCTTTGGTCATTTTTTTCAAGCTTTCCTTCATAATCATGAGTTAGAAACAATTTTTTATATTAAAACCTGCCCATCTCATATGGCCACATGAATTCAGATGCTGGGGCTTTAAGAAAAAACATCAGATCTGCAGCCCATTCTCTAGTCCACAGGTATGTTATAGGTCCATTTCTAGATAGTTGATGAAAACAAAAAAATGGAGTCTAATCAGCTTTGCCACCAAAACAGTGGACAATTACAATAAACATTCTTAATTTGATTATGAATATTCTTCATATTTAGCCATATTAATTCTTGTAAACAGACTTTTAACTAAAGCCCAAGTTTAATCAGGCAAATCCTTTTTTTTTTTTATTAGTGACTGACTTTTTTTCCTTCCTAATTTTTGTTTCATAGATTTCATAGACACTAGGGCTGGAAGGGACCTCAGAAGATCATCCAGTCCAGCCCCCTGCCCCAGAGGCAGGAAGTCAGCTAGGGTAAAAGGATCCCACCAAGATAAACATCCAAATGCGTCTTAAAAGTGCCCAGATTAGGTGCTTGCACCACCTCTGGAGGCAGTCTATTACAGGCCTTGGGGGCTTGGACAATAAAGAAGTTTTTCCTTATGTCCAGCCTAAAACGGTCTTGGAGGAGTTTCTGACTGTTAGATTTTGTCATCCCTTGGGGCGCTCTGGTAAACAGGCGTTTCCCCAGATCCTGATGCACACCCCTTATATACTTATAAGCTGCCACCAGGTCACCCCTGAGCCTGCACTTTTCCAGGCTGAAGAGTCCCATGGCTCCTAGCCTCTCTTCATAAGGCCTGTTCTCATGCCCTCTGATCATGCGTGTGGCTCTCCTCTGTACTCTCTCAAGCTTCTCCACATCCTTCTTGAATTGTGCAGCCCAAAATTTGCTGCAGTACTCCAGCTGTGGCCTCACCAAGGCTGAGTACAGCGGGAGGATGACATCCTGAGATTTGCTTGAGAAGCATCTATGGATGCAAGCCAGAGTTTTGTTCGCTTTATCAGCTGCAACATCACATTGGTGGCTCATGTTCATCTTGTGGTCAGTCATGACTCCCAAGTCCCTTTTGGCCGTGGTGCTAGCGAGTGTAGCGCTGCCGAATCTATAAGCACGATGCAGGTTTTTTTCCCCAAAGTGGAATACCTTGCATTTATCCATAACGAATGTCATCAGGTTTTTATCCACACT
>NW_005842222.1:170650-185307 GCF_000455745.1 Alligator sinensis
GCCTATCGAGGTCAGCCTGGCTCATCAGCCTATCTTCAGGTGTGGACGCTCTACCCCAAAGTTTGGTGTCATCGGCGAACTTGGCCAGTCCACTTCTGACACTGGTGTCCACATTGTTAATAAAGACATTAAAGAGTACAGGTCTAAGGATGGAGCCTTGGGGGACAATAGTTGCTTAGCTTGAGTCCTTCAGCATGCATATAGTCTGAGCTTTGCAGGGTATAGAACTACAGCTCCAGTACTTCCACAGTGGAAAAGACAATTCATATCCAAACTGCTTCTTGTGTGATTGGTAGCAAGAATTATTTGAATGGTTTCTTTCATGTATGTTATTATTTTCTCTCTCTTAAGAGATTAAAAAGTGTCTGTGTGTTAGACATGAGTTTGCTGTAGCTTCACTTCCTGCTCATCTCTGAGCTGTAGACACCCACTGATACATTACACTAATGTCTTCCCCCAGTTTTCATATAATTTACCAGGCTGATTACTTATATTTTTCTCCTTTTGAACATCAAACAGTATTGATTCTGGCCAAGAAAACATTTTTGAACATAAGTACAGTCCAACACATGCTATAAATGTAACTGTCTACAAGGTCAAGTAGACTATGCTTCTAACTTATTCGTATGCTAAGAGTGTTTCCATATGCCTCCATTCACAGGACCTTGTTCTAATCCATTCAGTTAACGACATTTCTGTTTTGCAGTTTCTTTGGAATTCTTCTTGACCTACAGTAAAACATCTTGAGTATTTCCCTCTTCACCTTCACTCTTTCATGGTGTTTCCTCCTCATTCTTCTTGTTAATGTTGTTTTTGTTTCTAGTTTTCAATGCCTGCCTTCTGCTGCAGTGGTTTGATCTTCTGTTGTGCCTTCTCTGATATTTGTATCTTGAAAGACACGCAGATAAAATTAGTTTAAACTAGCTATTTCCTTGAGCTTAATACCTCGTTTTAATTTGACTCTGAGAACTCTGACACACATTATATTAATGCTGGATAGAAACCACCTATAGAGTTGTTACAAGCACTAACTTTATAGCTGGTTGGCCTTTTTGTAGCTGGATAGTATTTTTTATGGTGTGATAATGACTTTGCATGACTGGTCTAAATTTATTGTGATTAACCAGGTAATTGAGTGATAATTACTTTGCACTTGTGGCCAGTCTAAATTTATTGCACGATTAACCAGTTAGTTGCATAATATATGTAATGTGTAGCAGGGGCCTGCTGTTCATAGTGGTAAAGAAACTGGGCCTGATTCTCTACTGCTTTGCACCTTGTGTAAAATTTTACACGTGGGGCAAAGTGGGTGAAAATGTTACACTCTAGTGCACTGATTTCACAGGCAAAAGGCAGGCAGTGGAGATTAAGGCCAATCTTGGGCTAGCAAGAAACTGAACCTATTCCTACCATAAAAGGGGTGATAGTTTCTTTATAATTAGTAGCAACATGCTACAATTTTCTTCACACAAATATTGTTTGCTATGCAGCTTTAAAAGTAATTGCTGGTTAAATTGAGTAATTTTATTTATGCAGATTCTCTAACTTCTTGTTTTACATCTGCTTTATAATTGCAAAATTTTTTTTCTAGCAAAATTTACTCTAGGGATATGGACAGACAGGCACTTGAAGCTCCTAAAATCCCAGGCTTTTCAATTTGATGTGCTTCAGCACCATGCAGATGTGTCCCCCATATGCTCCCCCTCATAGCTGGAGAGCAGGAGTCCCTGCATGCCTTTTGCACTCTGGTCTCCAGAAGTTCCCACGGACAGCTGCATGCCCAGGAGAGTTCTCATTGGTTGTCCTTTCTGCTTTTCTCACTTCAGTCCACCATGGGGGATGGGGGAGCAGAGCATCATAGGATGCTGAAGGATTGCTGGAGGGTGTGGACATTTCAGAATAAAGTGCTTCAAAGATGTTCCTCTTTTTTTCCAAGGGTATGTACAAGCATTACATTTCAACCAGTGAAATTGCATTTCTACTGGTTGAATTGCTTTGTGAATAAGTATTCACAGCACTTCAAATGATTAAAAAATGGTTAACACGATGGAAGTTTCCACTTCTTCATCAGACAAGGTTGAAGTGCCAATCCGCTGGAGTTCAAGCATTTGAATGAACGCTTGCACACCAGCCAATGGTCATTTTGAAGCAGTTCTGCCACTTCTGAAGCACTTTAGTGGCGAACATCTGTACCTTTGCTGTTTGGAGCCCTCCAAAGGTACCCAGAGCACTTCAGCATGTCTTTCCAAGAACTAGGAGTGGAAGACTGTGATCCCAAGCTGAGTTAATTTGGGGAAAATTCAAACTTGGGCTTTGTTATTCAGTGTACTGCACTGATAGATATAAGAGCAGCTGTTATTTGGTGTCCCAACTCAAGTACGTAACTCTTGTCAGTCACTATATTCTTCTATTTTTATTTCTTCTTTGATCATTTTTCTTAAACTAATCTAAGTCATCTTGACTCCTTATACATGGCCGTATTCTTTCTTTGCCTTTCATAATCTGGGCCAAATCCTTTTCTTATGTACACTGGTATAAAATCTGGACTCTATTTGGGTGTAAACATAGGGGAAAACAGTCACTTGCTTTCTGGTTTTTTGCCCCAATGTACTGAGCAATTCCAGTGTTTCGTTTTTGTTTTAGGTGAGTGACTGATTGATTGATTGGGTTTTATTTTCATTTTGCATCATTTATCTGGATGCATGACTTTCAAAAAGTACTTGCAGAACAAAATATTCCTCAAGCTTTTTAAGATTCTTTCATTGGTTATCACTATTATTGTTTCTTGTATCAGGACTTTTTTATAGCAGTGCCTGCAGGGGGAAATAATGCTGCTCACTTTATTATTTCAGCTTTGATTTAATTGAATGGTGTAGTTGCTCAGTTCAGTTTATTTTGATTTTTTTTTTAGTCTGGAAGCATCAGTCTTCCTTTAAAATTGGGTTTGAGGCTTTGTATTGAGATTTGACATGATATTTGTGGAAAGATTGCACTGCTGACCTATTGAAATAGGCAACATTATCTAAAAGAAAGAGCTCTATTTAGTTTGTTCTTTTGTAACTGCCCAGTATACCTCGTCTTTTAATACAGTTTCAGTCTGAACTGACAGGGATGCAAGAGGAATATAAATTGTGAATGGGCTCAACTGAGTCTTGAAATCCCACATTTTGAATTAAGGATGATATTTAGAGTTCCAGCCTTGACAAACTTATTTTTTCCTTCCTTTCTCCTGAAAGGAGCTGAAATAACCAATGGGTTGTGTTTTATCTTGGTGGTCTTTATATTAATGGTAAGCTGTTGTCTTGTTTTAAATTTAAATTTTTATTTCTGATCAGAAGTGGAGCTAGAAAGAAGTTGTTCTGCCTCTGTGTGGTGGCTTTGTTATTTGCAGTGTTGTAATAAATAATCTGATTTCTGTAAGTGAGTCTTGCAGCTCCACTGAAGTGCTCTACTTAATGGTATATCATGAGGGCTCTGTTACACCTCACTCTGTGAGCTGCACAAATGTTGATTCATGTTAATGTTAGGTTGGTGCTTGGAGCAGTTATTTTTCCATCGCCCTTAGTCTAGAAACCTTCTGTGACTGTTCCACATCTGCACAGCTGTGCCCTGTCACTAGAGGCCTCGGGAGCAGAGGCAGGTCTAGGACCTGTAGCTGTGAGTTGCCTAGGGACTAGGACTAGGGACAGACATTACACATAAACCAGTTTGAAAATGGCTGAAACTGGTTTGAGATAAACCTGGTTGAATGTAATATCAGACTTAACTGATTTGGCTCAAATCGGTTTATGCAATGTCTGTCCCAGACCCCTTCCTGGTTTAAGATAAACCAGACACCCCCAGCATCCCAGCATGCTCTCTGGGCTGGGTGGGGCTCTCTGCTGCACAGCAGGGCTGGCCCCTCCCCTTTGCTCTCTGGGCAGAGCTCCTCTGGCACAAACTTGCAGACACAGCAGGGTCTGCTGGCTACCCTGTGCCCCACCTCCCCTCCCTTCCCCTCCCATCTCATCACTTGCAGCTTAAGTAGGGATACCTTCCTCCCCTCCCCCACAGCACAGACCATAGCCAGGATATGGTATGCTAGCTAGTGCTACATAAGGCTTCAGCAGAAACTACAGACACATAAGGGTTTGCTGGCTTTCCCCTGCCCTACCCTCCCTCACTGCTCAAGCTGGAAATCTCCCCCCTCCTCCCTCCCATCTCCCACAGCATGGACCCTAGGCATGTGGTTTGCTAGCTAATGCTGAGAGGTGTCTGTGTGTGTGTGTCTCCAATTTCAATGGGACAGGCAGGCAGATAGAACAGGGCTTTTGGAGCTAATCAACAGGTCACCCAGGTAAACTGTTTAAGAAGAGTTTGAAGTAATAGGAGAGAGGTTATTGGAGTAATAGGTTATTGGAGAGAGGTTATTGGAGTTTGAAGTAATAGGAGAGAGGTAAGCTGTTTAAGAAGAGTTTGAAGTAATAGGAGAGAGGTTATTGTTTTGCTAATCAAGTGATAAAGAATCTAATCAGCTTCAGGCTACCTTGCTCACAGGTCAGTTTGCTGGAGACAGTCTGACAAGCAGGGAGGGAGATTGAAAATCTCTGTATCATCAACAGATGCGTGCACTGCGCACACACCCTTGCATCAGAGTCTTAGCAAGGGTCTGGGGGCTAACAACTCTCCCACCCCTTGAGCAACCAGGGCGGAAAAGCCTGGGATACTTCAGGCAGACCTCCCTAATGAGAAAGTCCTGCCGAGGCCTGGCCACTCCCCCCTCAGCTCAACTCTGTGCAAGGGAAGGGAGGGCTGCTGTAGCGCACCCCAGCTTCTAGCCTGAGCCACTCCAGGCATGTGCCTGAATTTCCTCAGTCCAGAGAAAATGTCTGTCCAGTTTCCATCTGGTTCAACCTAGCCAGGTTAGACTAACCTGAAAAGGTTGAATCAATTCAGGCTCAGGCTTTATGAATTTCTGTCCCTAGCTTTCCCTAGCCTAGAGGACTGGTGAGCCAGGACAGACTTCTATCCTTGCTATACAGGCAGGGGTGTGAGAGATCCTGGGATACTGGAGGACTTAAACTTGTTAATGTGTTGACAGTCTAAGGGTTAAGAGCTCCAGGAGCCACCCAAACGCACTGTGTAGCAAGGCCCTAAGATATTGCTTCCATTGCTTCCTATTGCCTTGTTTCTTACCAAACATCAGAACTGACTCTTCCTTCATGTGCCTTAGTCACCAGTCTAGAGTTGTGCATCAACCTCCAGCGGTTTGTCTGAGGATGAGATTGAACCTTTAGGTTCAGATCTGTCTCAGGAGTGGTGAAACAGAAACAGTCACAATCAAAGTCACAATCTTTCCCTTTTGCTCAATCTGTGGTCTTTGGACCCCTTGGGTCCAAAGTCTATATCTAAGGGGTCCATGAAAGATGACTATGATTAAAAGTATATGAATACCCACACTTACAATTCAAATTTATCTCCATTCAAAAATGTTTAGAGGTCCGGAAATGAAAAAAGGTTGAAAACCACAGCTTTAAGAAGTTAATTTTGCTTCTGTCCTCATACCAGCCCACTGGGGCTGCCCTAAAGTTCATAGTTGTGTCCCAGCATTCAGCATCCTAAGTTTGAAAAACTGGTCTGGATCACTACCTCACAGTGCCCTGTTGAGAGGACACATCTGCCTGGTTCCATGATTTTCTTACCTCTGGATCTGCTGCCTCCTGAACAGCTGCACTCAAGCAGCTCTGCACCCTGGGTTATTAGTTCTGATTCTCAATAAGAACAAAATGAATTTGTCTGCATGCAGTGCCATGGGTCTGCTCTGCTGTGTGGGAAGCAATGTAGCACTCATCACAGGGTGTGATACCAGGCTGCTGGAGGTTGCCTGTGGTGAGAGGCAGAGCAAATTAGTAGGGCTGTGCAAAATTTTGATGGGTGTTTCATTTAGAAGCTCTTTCGATACGTTTTGAGCTTGAAACAGCAAAATTGAAATGAAACAAAAGACTTCAAAACAGCTTTGAATTGAAATGAGGGGACCCAAAACATTCTGAAAGTTTCTAAATGTTTTGAGTTTCAAAGCTGGGCTTGCCTACAGATAAACAGAAACTAAGGAGAGGGACAGGGAAGAGGGGGGAAGGACTGCTCTCTGATATTGACATCTATCTCCCAGTTCAATTCCCCCAGCTCTCTGATCATTTCTACAGATCTTCCCAGGGGGTGCATGCCCCTGATCTGCGTGTGGGATTTCAGCAGGCTGCTGCTGCAGGTTGGGGCCAGTGGCAACCACTCAGCACACCCTGGGCCGAGCGCTGGGAAGATTACAGTGCTGTTGCTGGCCTCAGCCTGCAGTGGCAGCCTGCTGAAACCCCACATGCAGATCTGGGGGCCCGCACCCCCTGGGAAGAGCTGGGGGAAGGGATCAGAGAGCTGGGGAATCAAATAGGGGGCTAGGAAATTGAATAGGGAGCTGGGGAATTGAACCAGAAGCTGGGGAATTGAACAGGGGGCTGGGGAATCGAGCCAGGGGCTATGGGAACGTTCAGAGACCTGAACGTTTCCCCAGGCCCTGGCTCGATTCCCCAGCACCCTGAACATTCCCCCAGGAACCTGAACACTCCCCCAGTTCCCAATTCAATTCCCAAGCTCCCTGATCACTTCCCCCAGCTCTGCCCAGGAAGGTGTGGGCCCCTGGATGATACGGGATGTCAGCAGGCTGCCTCTGCCAGCTGGTGATGGCGGCAGCTCTGGGCTATTTTCCCAGACAGCCTGCTGAAACCCTGTGTGCAGATCCAGGGGGCCAGGACACCCAGGAAGAGCTGGAGAATCAAACCAGGAGCTCTGGTTGACAGGTGGATCCACCCCAGCTCCCAGACAGCATGCGGTGCCCTGCCAAGCCATGGTGCACCTGCGCAATGGTGCAGCTGCTGTGCAAGTGCCAGGTGGAGGGGGGGGTGATCCCCACTGCCCTGCGCTGCATGGGGGTGCTCTGCCACAAGTGCCCAGAGGCCCCAGTTGCCGCTGCCAGAGCCAGTGAGTGCAGGGCTTTTTTTTAAAGCCCTGCACTCACCAGATGTGGAGCATGTGGATGACAGCATGCTGTCACTGCCAGCTGGGGTCAGCACTAGCACCCAAGTCTGCTTGGCGCAGCCCATGCCAAGCACCAGGAAGATCCCAGTGCTGGCACTGGTCCCAGCCAGCAGCGGCAGCCTGCTGTCATCCCGCACGCAGATCCAGGGGCCCATGCCCCCCCCAGGAGGGCTGCAGGGCTGTGCCAGACTCCTCCCAGGGGGAGTGGGTCCCTGAATCTGCATGCAGGATGACAGCATGCTGCTACTGCCAGCAAGTCTTACTAGTTTTGCTTTGAAGTTTGCTTACTAGTTTGAGATGCAGTTTCACAAAAACTCCTGCACTCATCTCCTTGACACTTGGCAGGCTTCATGCCCTCTGAAGGGGCTACCATCCCTGCAATTTTCATCTGAATCAGGCAAAGAATGACATAGTTATAGGCATTTAGTGATTCCCTACTCAATTTCCCAGCTCCCTGATCACTTCCCTATGGGCGAAATGTCAAAACACATTGCAACAGCAAAAGTTTTGATGAAATGAAATGGAACAGTGCTTCAAAACAGTGAAATGAAACATTGTCCCTTTGAATTGTCGAAATGGAAGTCAAAATGAAATGGTGCTGTTTAGCACAGCCCTACAAATTAGCCTCCTTTCAAATTGTGCCTACACTAACCAGAACCAGAAGTGGTACAGACTAATTCTGGTAGCAGAGGTCTGTAGAACATCCAAGATTTTGTCCAGGATTTTGCCTCCAAACACTTGCTTTATGCTTCACCCACTGCCTGCCACTTCCACTATTCACTTGTTCCCATGGCAGTGTGTTGGACACACATTTCCTATCTTCCCTTCTGAACCCAGACCCAAACATGCAGCAGGATAGTCAAGTGCCTTCCTTCTTCTTCCCCCACTGCACAGGCACACTAAAGCTCACCAGAACCTAACCCCTTGGTTGTAAACTCTTTGGATTAGAAGCTTGTTTGGTTTCACTTGCTTGGGAAGTGCCTGAAATGCATAGGGTCAGATTGTGAGCCCCTTCCTCACAGTGGCAAGCAGTTACTGCCAGAGTTACTGCCATTGTCTTCAAGAGTTTGATGAATTTACATTCCAGGGACTTGATCCTGTCAGTCTTTACTCATGCAAATAGTCCCATATTTCAAGTCTGAAATCAAAGGGCATTTATCACATTTGACAGGTTGGCATGATCTGGTCCTCTGTACAGCTACAGAAAAACACAAAACCAGACACCGGGAAACATTTCTGGATCCAGGAAAGTGATGAGAAGAGGATTCTTAATCATGATTAGCGGGGAGGAAAGACTGTCCTAAGATGTGGTTTTAAAGGAAGGATTTCAAAACTAGAGAGACTTGGGGTCTGGTTGGGGAGGAATGAAGGAGAATGATTGGAGAATAGGATATTTTTGACAGCTTCTGAACTGTGAATATAATCTCATCCAGCATTTTGACCTCTGAGCAGCATGGGGTGAACCTCAGACACAAGGAACATGGAGATGTGAGGTGAATTTCTCATAAGCTGTTGTAAGTCAGTGCTTTAAAATGTTTGACTCTGGTTCCTTTAAATTTTATTCAGTAATAAAAAAAGAGAAACATCATTTTTTAAAATCCTAAAATGTTTGTAATAGCAAAGCAAACATCCCAGCTTTTCACAACACACAAGCACAGCTCTAGTACTTTTTAATTCTTTTATCCAAGGTACATAAAACAACAGATAAAAATTAGTGTCTGTTTTATTAATTAAATTTGCTGCTAGAGAGCCCAAGAAATGGCTATGTTATCAAACGTGTCCTTGGGAAACTTGCTTTTAAACCCGCTGGTGTAGTAATTTCTCTAAACCAATGTTGCCAGCATGCAGGATCGCTTTCTGTACCTGCTTTATTTAGTATCTCACAATAGGAGTATTGCAGTGGCTGTTGATTTAAGATTTACCACAGGTGAGGACATTTAAATTGGGGGAGGGCATATCTAAAGTGCAGTCACAAAAATGACTGCAGTGAAAGCAGGGATTCCTGATCTAGCTTTACATTAACTAGGTTGGGTAAGGGTAACTGCCTAGTCATGCCTTAGCCAAGAAACAAGTAAATTACCCTGCACTGAGCTCTGCGCTGCTGCGGCTACACTATCACAAATACCCAAGCAAGGTATTTAAAGTTAATTCAGGCATCTCTACACTACACTGCAGTCACGGTATAGTCCCTGCAGTGTTACACCTTCAGTGTGGGCATACCCTGTGACTTTCTAATTCTGAGGAGGGTAGACTTGCCTAGCCTCCCGGAAACAGGAATGGACAACAGGAATGCTCTCCCAGACACAGTAATCCAAATGAAGTTTCCCTCTTCCCTCTCCCAGACACAGTAATCCAAGTGAAGTTTCCCTCTTCCTCTAGGTGACAGAATAATATTGACTAGCCTGTCAATATTATAGTTCTAGGTGTCAGGTCTGCTCAGATCTGTTCACAGGTACCCAGTATCACCACTTCTGTTAACAATCTTCCCTTCTGCTGAGCAGCAACATGATTTCCTAAAGTTTTTCTCCTTGGACTGGGGCCTTGTAAAAATTACATTTTAGTGGCTTACAATTCTTTAGCTTTTTTCACAAATTAGTATTTCTACAAATGCTGCAATGTATCCTTTGGGAGCCAGATACTTCGATAAGTGCTGATAAAGATGGTAAGAGGCATGATAGTCTAGTCAGAAAGGAAGGCGGGGGTGGGGGAGTGAATCACCCTTCTCACATGTGGTCTGTTTAGTACTGGATATTATACCCTGCAGTTTCAGGGGAGTGTATTCATGAACCAACATTTTCTTTCTGTCTGTTACTTTTATAGTTCTACCTACATGTTGGGGGACTGAAGAAATGTCACTAATTTTGGATATTAAGGGAAGTCTCTCTTGTCCCATTCGGAGTTGTATTTATAATGTTATTGTACCTAGCCAACAGAACTGTATGGACACAAATAATATGTCTGGCTAGATAAGTACAGGAGTGTAGATTCTGCACATACTTCTGTTGAGCAGTTGTATGTAGGCCTGAAAGACAAAATGGTCTGAGGGATTGACACAAAGAATGATTTCAGCAGCAGTGTACCAGGTTTGGACTGGGTCAGAGTTATTATATTACAGTGTTATGCTAGCAGTGCTGTAAAATAGGTCAAATCATGCTTTTATTTTAGTGAGCATGCTTCCAGTGATTTATAACTTCCCCAAATTACCTTTTCATATGACATTTCTCATGCTTGTTCTCAGCCTAAAAGTGATTATTTTTAATGGAAGATTTGAAGAGAATTGTTTGAACTGATTTTGAGTTATCTGACCATGGAAATATGGTGTTTCTTCAGCCATAAAAAGAAATCAGACAATTTTTATACTTGAATAGTTTAAAAAAAATGTAACTTTATTCAGCACCAAGGTTTTGTTTGGAAGGCAGCATGTACACTTAAAGCAAAGACAGGCTTGAACAAATGGCTTATCATAGACACTGGTGTCAAATACAGATGTAGTCTCTCACATCTCCTTGATATTGCCATTGACTTCATTATAAGAAAGAAAGGAGATGGGTACAGCAATGTTGAGGCACTGCATAGCTTCAAAGCACGACTAGAAGAGCTATATTTTGCTGCCCAAAGTCTGTGGAGAAGAAATGATGGACAGAAATGAAATCATCTACAGCAAAACAAAGCTAATAAACAAGCTCTAATAACAAGCTTAAAAGGCAAATGGAATACAAGAAGCCAGTCAATTCACTCACATACCCTGGCAGGAATGTGTGAAACAGTGGGAATGTCCAAAGGAAAATAATGGCAGTAATTGGCAATGCAACAGCTAAATCAAGGCTTGGTCACTTAAAAAGCTATAATTTAAAAACCAAACTATGGATTCTCAGTGCAAATGCTATTTTCACCTTAATATAGAGATGCGAAAGCTAGAAACCCACCAGATGTGAAGACAATTGTCTAAAGGCCTCTAAAAGCAAATGCTTTGAAAAATAATTGTTATTCAATGGAATGAATCGGTAAAAAAGAGAAAATTCCAACATTTGACAAAAAGTTCAATTAACCTCCTTATAGCTATCATCATCCAGAGAGGATTGTATAAGGATTTGGAATTTGGGCTAAGAAGGAAGTCTTCTTCTCTCCTGTTGGACAATGGGGTGATAGGATTTAACAATCTGGAGGATGTATATAGGGTGTGTCTACACAAGAAGCTTAACTCTAATCATTGAGCTGGGGCTAGGAGCTACTTATACAAGAAGAGTTCTCCATCTAGCCAGGAGCTGGCTGGGACATGCCCCAGAAAGGACAGTTCCTGGCTAGACCTGGGCTGTGTGGGGAAGACCCACTAAGCACAGAGCTTTGTGCAATGGGTGAGAGAGCTCTACAGCAGCAGCTGTCTCCCAACCCTGTGCACATCAGGAGCCCTTCCAATGTGTATGGGACTAGGAGACAGCTGTCGCTGCAGTCAGTTGAGCTCTCCTGGCCCTGGGTGCATAGGGACTGGCCCCATGTTCCCTGCCATCCCTGTGCTAGCACCTAGAGATGGTTGCTGCAGGGAGGCAGAGCAGGGCTGGAGTAACCCTGTACCAGGCTGCTCCCATTGGGAGCAAATCTGTTCTCAAGAGGGATCATGTGTAGATGTGCTCCCCAGTAGGCTTACTGTATTTTTAGATGTCCCTGGAGTGTTGCATGATAGATAGGGATGGCAGAGACTTGTTTATGCAGAATGTAAACTTTGAAAGCTTGGAAACAGTTCAGATTCAGAGACTGATTGCCTTTTTTTGGCATTTAATATACTTTTCAGGGCTATGCATTATTCCCATATTTCCAACTGGTGCACAGTGTTTGCATTCAAGATCTACACAGGGCACATCTACACATGCCTCCCACTGCACAGTTGTTACGAGCCATCATTTAGTACTTGCTTTCGCTGTTACTGCGCTGTCCCAGAGGCACATGGTTACTTTCAGCAGCTATGTTGCCATAGCAGAGTGTTATAATCATGGTTTGTGCCTGATGACACTGCGTCTTCATAGCCACAAACCATGTCACCACAGTGCGTCACTATGCCTATGTAGCATTTTATGTAGACATGCCCACATGTAGCAGAAAGCCCCCTTTGCACATTTCCCTTCTGGACATTGATATAACAGATGCCCCTTCTTGCCTGCACCTCCCCCCCACCCCTTTTGTGCATTTCTTTTTCCTTCTAAGGATTGGCAGAGACCTAGCACACTCATTGCACGGGTGTGGGAAGGCTCAGAGCAAGCCAGAAAGCTGAAGTGGCTTTCTGTAAGAGAAACCTAGAAACTGCATCTACATATCAATTAACCTCAGTGTCACTACAGAAAACAAAAGAACTAAAATATCTACTTCAAAGACTGTAAATATATCCTGTGCTAACCTAACTCACTTATTGTCCCCAGTAGCCTTTGATCATCACTGCTTCACATTGCATTTTTATATATTTTTCACAGTGCCTTTGTATATTTCATCTGTCTCATCTTTACCATGGCATTTTGTATTTTATATTTTATACTTTTAAACCCTTAAGGAATGTACTCCCTGTAGAATGAAGTTATACCCTAGACCATTGTTAAAAACTGCATTGAAATTGTAATTGTAAAGTGATAAAATCTGCTATATTGGGTGGTCCCTTGAATGAATGCAAGTGTGAATGACAAACTCAGTGCCTCTGGCTGTTAATTGACAATAGTCTAGCCAGAGGAACTTACCATTATAAAACTCTACAAGCTAATCAAGCCAAGGAACGGATTCCTGGAACTAAGCACCCACTATTCCTAGAACTATTCCTGTAGCCCATAGCAATACAGTCATTAGGTCCATAAGTCAAGGGTGGACTTCTAAAAATTCAGGTACCAGCAGGCAGAGACCCCTGTGACTAACAGCTGTCATGTACTACTCAAAACCCACATGGGACAGCAACCTCTGGATCGGGCAGCTAAGATGATGCTGGGGAATCACCCAAGTCTGCCATAAAGGGATAAAAGGAAGTGAAGCGTGACCCTCAGTGGTGCCTTCTCATCCAGTACCTGACCTACTGAGACAGAAAGAGAAGCAGGTGAACCCCTTCCAGAGAAGACATTGCCTTGAAGGAAGCTGACCATCAATGGCAGACTTCAGGGCCTCAGATAGGTAGATATGCTAACACCAGTGCTCTCACAATCACTACAGCAGCTGCTATACACTATACTACATGGGTTTAAATGACATGGGTTTGAATGAGTGAGTGCATGTCTGTGTGTGTGTGCGCTAAGGTGACCAGTAAACCTCATAACCCAAAGTTTGCATTTATGATTTTATTGGTAACTTCACACACCATCCAATAAACTAGTATTTATGATGATCCCAAGAGTTGGTCCTTTGTAGCCAACACACAATGTAGTAATTAAGAGTACTGAGACTGTCATAACCAGAACAGCCTTATACAAAATTCCATCAATTTTAAACAATCTGGGTCAGGCTCATGTATTTCAGTCAGTTTACTGTGATGGTAAGCAACCAAAATGGCACTGAAATATAGTAGGTTTATAATCTGGTAGGGTTATGGTCTTAGTATTGTTTACCTCAACATTAACTTTTTAACACTCAGTTCTTGCTAAAGGCTATGGAGAGGGGTAGAATCCAGTAGCCTTTATTTCCACTGTGGGCAAATTTCTGGTAACTGTGCTGAAATTCTGACCTTATGGAATTCAGCGGCAGATTTGCCATTGACTATGGCAGGACCAGGATTTCATGCCTGGTTAAAATATCAGGCATCAGTGAACGGCTGCTTTGCCCACATGCCAGTTAGCAAACAGAACCTTGTGAACACTTACTGCAAAATGCTAATTGCCCTCAACTCCTATTAAAATCTGCAAGATTTTCATAGATTGTAAGGCCATTATGGTCTTTTGTTATTATCTAGTGAGTCTAACCTTCTTAATAATGCATTCACTAAACAAAACTAAGATGAGATGATGTTTAGGGGATTTCTGTTTTATTTTGATGTTCTAGTTCCCTTTTCAGCTGCTTTGGTCCCCTTGTTGTTTTCTTGTTTTTAAGTTATTCTGTTTTCTTATTGTAAGCTGCCCTGAGCTATATTGGGAAGGGAAGCGTATAAACAGAAGGAAGGACTTTTGACTTTTAACAACTTTATTTCACAAAAGATCAGGTACAAAAAGCAAAAAACCATCAAACCACACCAAAGAGAAACCATTCCAGGACATTCAGAACATCACCCCGTGACAAACACCTTCGCAGTAATACGCATCATGTCTAACTAGGTATATATAGCCCTCGAGAAACGAACAATTCCAACCTTCCCTGTCCCATAGTACACATACAAAAACCTTCAACTTCTCACCCCGAGAAAATAAACAAAAGCAGCCTGGTGAGGGCCCAGGGCATGGCACAAGCCGGGGCCCAGCGCTCCCTCGAGGGCCCAGAGTGCCTCGAAGGCGGGCACCCCCCGCCGGAGCACAGATAAAAGGCCAGTTTCCACCAGCTCCTGGCAGCGGGCGTGGATCCTTGCGCCGCGGGCCGCGCTCTCCGCCAAGTCGCGCAGACATTTCCTGCGGAACCGGAGGCTCTCGCTCAGTGCTGCG
>NW_005842222.1:187225-188040 GCF_000455745.1 Alligator sinensis
GACCCCCACGCCCCCCCACCCAGTGAGGCTCCCGCACCAAGGGCAGGGGGCGCCACAGATGGGGGAGGCGGCATTGGGGCCTGGGTAGTAGCACCAGCCTCTCCACTGGACGATGGTTTCACACCAGAGCCCCCAGTCCCCTGAGATGGAATAGGGGTGGAAGGAGGCTGGGAGGAAGAGCTCCCTGCCTCCCTGGGCCTGCCGCGTGCCCCAGAAGTCGACGTGCTGTCTCTCAGTGCTGTCGCAGGTGGCGATGGTCTGGCCGCCTTGCCCTGAGGGCACTGAGCAGCCAGGTGGGAGGAACCACCGCACTTGAAACACGTAGTCTCTCCCACAGACAAATAAATAATATACCTCCGACCCTCGAGCGTGAGGCTCAGGGAGCGAGGTAGAGACTGGGGGCCTTCCTTGAGGAGCATAAAGACCTGCCTCCAAAAAGGCAAGACGTGCTTCCCCTTAGGGTCCTTGCTTCCCATCTGCAGTCAGCAAAAAGTACTCGTAGGAACTCCATAGGCCTCAAGTCCTCTGGCCAGCTCCCGATCAGAAACGTGTGGTGGGATGTTGGAGATCACCACCCTCACTGCCTGAGTCTCCAGGGGCGTGACAGGATAGTGGATGCCCGCAATGTCTAAGCCCTCCGCACACACCCTGTCAACCAAGGCAGGCGTGCTCAAATAAATCATCGGGACCGTGTTCACACGACCCGCATAGCGGATGGTACGCCATCCCAGGAGCGCAGCTAGAGCCTCCATGCAAACCTCGAGCCCCACATGGAGAGGGGTGTGAACCCTCAGGCCATGAGTCAGCGGGAGGTC
>NW_005842222.1:188540-190243 GCF_000455745.1 Alligator sinensis
AGGCTGCGAGAAGCGTCTCACAGACAAAGAAACCGGAAGCAGAGGGGGAGGGAAGAGAGAGGAGAGAAAAGTGGGGGAGAAAGCTGCAAAAAAGCAAGAAAAGAGTCAGAAAGCGAAATAAACAGAGGCTAGAGACCTTTAGAGAGGTGGGAGGGAAGAAAGAAAAGAGATAGGAAGCCGGGGAGTCTTACGCTCGGGATCGCCCCACGCAGCTCCAAGCAAGCCTGCTCCGCAGCGTCCAAGCGGAAGGAAGGCAGGAAGGCACAGGCCATAGGCCTTCCTTGATTTCTGTGTGAACTAAAGTAGAGCTTTTGGAAACACTACAAATTTTGGTTTAAATAATTCAAGAGATGGAGAATCCATCACAATTCTTGCTAGCTTGTCCCAGTGGTTAATTGCCATAACTGTCAAAATTTTGTGTCTAATATTTAGTTTGAATATAGCTAACTTCAACTTTCAACTTCTAGATCTTGTTATACCTTTGTCTGATAGACTGAAGAGCCCTCTTCCAAAATTTTCTTTCCCCTTCTAAGCAGAGAGAAGAGCCTCTCAGGCAGTTCCCTCTACTCCTTTCAGTTCTGCTCTTCCATGTTTCAGTAAAGTTCTTGTCAATCTGCCATTGCTGGGTCCTTCCTTTCACTTCTCTCCCTGTCCAGCTCCAGCTGCTCTGTCTGTAAGTGAAGGCACTGATCCAATCTGCATCCATACTCGTTAGAGGACATACAAAAAACTAGAACTTCTTGGTTCCAAAATGATACCTTTTATTAGACAAGTTGGTCTAATAAAAGGTATCATTTTGGAACCAAGAAGTTCTAGTTTTTTGTATGATTCTTGTCTCAGACCATACACTCCTGATCCATACTCGTTATGCATTTTTTGCTGCAGGACAATCCTAGTTCTTTTTTTATTTGCCAGTTTAGGATCCTTTCCTCAAGAGGCATAGGCTGCTGCCTTAGCCCAGTAGAGATTAAAAGACTTGCCAGGGAAATGAAAGAGCATTTTATATATTTGACCATTGTAAGAAAGGAAATAATTTTTCTGTTCTGCATCCCAGATACTTTTATCTACTTACTTGGTTGCATCACTCAACATTTCCCTGGTCAGAAACAGTTGTATCCCAGGTTACTATGGCAAATATTTCATATTTTTTAAAAGGGGCAGGGGAGAGGTGGGTCTGGTTGGGGTTGGGTATTACACTTAACAGCCTAGGGGGTCTGTCTGCTAATATTTTCTTTTTCTTCGTGGTATCATGTATCTCATTAACCTCTAACACTTACATTCTCGCTACTGGCAGTCAGACAGTATTAGAGGATGTTAACCTGTTGGAGAAAGGAAAAACTTTTCCAGGCCACAGGAATTTATGATATTAGGAAGACTTACCTAGCTGTGAAGGTGCATGAATACTTGTACAAGTTATGTAGGGATGTGGCAGGGCACTAGAGGTGCTGCCACTTTAAGGACTGGGCCAAGGAGGGGCAGGTGCCTGATGGGGGTGGCCATTTTAAGGCCCTTCTCCCTGAGCTAAGGGCAGTCTGCGATCAGCCAGCAGAGGAGAAACACCTCTCTTCTGACCTGTGCCAGGAACACCTCGTGGGTAACAATAAGGCTATGGGATGGCTTGGAGGCTTCACTGGTCCTGGGCATGACCTAAAACTGAACCCTGCTGAGGAAAGAAGGCCTAGTGGGGCCGCTGGTGGTTCAGC
>NW_005842222.1:190274-205509 GCF_000455745.1 Alligator sinensis
CCCATGTAAGTGCCAAGAGCAAGCACCTCCCCGGTGTAAGGTGGGTCAGGGCACCTTAATCTTAGCCCCCACCTTCGGGCGGTGGGGTTATTTAATGCAGGGAAGGCCAGGTAAGCTTCCTGAAGCACTTGAGCCTGCTGGAGTGAGTGATCCTGAGGGGCCAGGCACGCTTTGCGAGGCACCTGAGTCGTGAATGGGGGACCTTCAAACCCTGTAAGCAGGCATGAAGCTTAGATCTGACCTGAGGGACCTGAACTGGTCCGTGCTGGGGCCAGAACTCAAGAGGGTTCAAAAGGGCCAGGGGCCCAGAGGGCAAAGAGGCTCAGGATCCTGACTGACCTGAGACAGGGCCCAGGACTAAGAGGAGCCAAAGGTCCCAGAGAGGGGACCACAGCTAGTGGGGTGAAGGGTACGGTTGAGTTTAGCTGTCTGGGATGCCATCTGCAAGGCTTGGGCTGCAGTGTAGGGGTGGAATGGAGCTGTGGATATTCCCCTAAACATTGGGGTTCAAAATGGGCAGCCTCCCACGTGATTAACATCCCAATACCATTAGATCAAAGTGTGGCAGGCAAGCGAGGCGGGTGGCTGGCTCATAGACAGGAGACAGGCCGGTGCTTGCACCAGGCATGAAAGCTGGCCCTTGTCACAAGGGAATATATGAAGTAATCCTGCCAACAGTGTGAGGGAACCCCTTTACAATGGTGCTTGGGTAAACACTAGCACACCTGTGGCAGTGGGCCCTTTAAGAGAGGGATCCACCTATTTTTGGCCCCATCCACCTTTAACACTGTATAAGAGCTGAACCAAGGAAGGCAGGTCATATAGGATTAAGCCAGTGAGAAGGTAAGCGTTCTAGGCAGCTGGTATTGGATAGCTCTAAGAGGCCCAGGATAGTAGGCCTGGAAGGTAGCAGCAGGACAGAAAGCCAGAGTGATCTGTGGAGTAGAACGGGCATGGTACTACAGTGTTTGCACCCTGGTGATGTATCACTGGAGGAGGACTATGGATGGTATAGACCAGGATGTCAAGCTTGCCCCAAGCCCCAGGCCAGCTCTGAACTTCAGGAAATCTTCCTGGGCTAGATCTGCAGAGCCAGCCCAGCAGCAACTGGAGTGGGGCTGCATTTGGGTGGCAGTGCAGGTCCAGGGGAAGGCAGCAGTGCAGAGCCACATTTAGGCAGCAGACTAGAGCTCAGGCTGGGGAGCAGCGCAGAGCTGGGGGTGTGCAACTGTATTGGAGCCACAGCACAGGACCGTTTTCAGGCGGTAGTACAAGGCTACTTTAAGGCAGCAACATGGAAACCTGCCCAGGTGGCATTATGGGACTGCATTAGGGCGGCAGTGTGCTAGGGGAGCACACCCTGAAGACAAAGAAAGTGCCCAAGTTACTGTATGGAGCCTGAGGCAGGGTTCAGGTCATGAAGGGGCCTGAGATGGCCCCAGTCTACAGCGAGGCCTGAGGCATATAAAAGGAGCTGGGTGTGAGGCTCCAGGGGGGTGGGATTCTGAGCCCCATGAAGGAGCTGGGACTGAGGCCCAGTGTTGGGCAGGGGATTGAGGCTCCAGTGTGGGAGGGTCCCAAGCTGGGTGGGGAGCCAGAGGAAAAGGGAGAGGCTGGGAGCCCTTAGTGGGGGGTGATTGAGAGCACAGTGTGAGGACACGGGGATTGAGAATCCCAACATGAGGGCACGGGAAGGAGAGTCCCAACGTGGGGGTCCTGGTGTGAGGGCACAGGAATGAGAACCCTAGTGTGGGAGCACTGGATCATAGGCCAGATGTTAGGCCATGGATGTCATCTGTGAGGCATGGGACATGGTGTCAGGGAAGGGTTAGAGCCATGCATACACCCTCATCATAAGGGCAAGAAAATGGGCAGTCTCCCACCTTGTTTACATTATCAAATGGTTTTTATCAAAGGTGTGGCAGGTGAGGCAGGCGGGCAGTTTGCCCTGAAACAAGTGGGTGGGCCAAAGACGTGACTGGCTCCGGGATGGCCACTAGTTACACATACCTTATTACACTTCTGAAAAACATCGCTTAAATGACTATCTGTTTCTTTAGACATCTGAATACCATTGTAAATTTGGCCCTTCATAATTTTTCATCCTGCCTTTATTTTTAAAGAAATATATAGAAATATCAACAGCTTCAGAGTTTAAGATTACACATTAGCCTTCCAGCTGAAATGCAGCATGAAAAAAATTGAAAAAGGAAAATCTTCCTGAAAAATTTCCCAAAACATTAGTTGTGCAATAAACTGCCCATGCTCTGAGCCTTATATTTGCATAGTGACTTGAAGTATAGCTTCATAGTTGGTAGGGTCAGAAGGGACCTAAGCAGATCATCAAGTCTGACCCCCTGCCATGGGCAGGAAAGGATGCTGGGGTCAAACGACCCTGGGCTAGGTGATTGTCTAGCCTCCTTTCAAGAACCCCCAGGGTAGGGGTGAGCACCACTTCCCTTGGAAGTTGGTTCCAGCTCCTAGCCACCCTGACAGTGAAGTAGTGCCTCCTGATGTCTAGCCTGAATCTACTCTCAGTCAACTTATGGCCTTTATTCCTTGTTACTCCCGGTAGTGCTCAAGGGAACAGGGACTCTCCCATTGCCTGCTGGTCCCCCTTGGCAAGTTTATAGGCGGCCACCAGATCCCCTCTTAGCTTTCTTTTGTGGAGGCTGAACAGGTTCAGGTCCCATAGCCTCTCCTCATAGGGCCTACCCTGGTGCCCCTTGATCATGCGAGTGGCCCTCCTCTGGACTCTCTCGATGCTATGCACATCCCACCTGAAGTGCAGCTCCCAGAACTGGATGCAGTACTCCAACTGCAGCCTGACCAATGTTGCATAGAGGGGGAGGATCACTTCCCTGGACCTGCTCATGATGCATCTATGGATGCATGACAAGGTGCAGTAAGCCTTCCTGACCACGTCCCCACATTAGCAGCCCATGTTCGTCTTAGAATCAATAGTGCTTCCAAGATCCTTCTCTACTTCTGTGCTGATGAGAAGGGAGTTCCCCAGCCTGTAGGTATGCTGCTGGTTCTTCCTCCCCAGGTGCAACACCCTGCACTTGTCTGTATTGAACCCTATCCTATTCTCATCTGTCCATCTCTGTAACCTGTCCAGATCTAGTTGTAGCCTGTCCCTCTCTTCTAGCATGCTCACTTCTCCCCACAACTTAGTGTCATCTGCAAACTTAAACAAGGTGCTTTTCACCCCCTCGTTCGAGTCGCCAATGAAGATATTGATCAGTGCGGGTCCGAGGACAGAGCCCTGCAGAACACCACTGCCCACATCCCTCCAGATTGAAAATGACCCATCCATCACCACTCTCTGGGTGCGGCCCTCCAGTCAATTTGTGACCCATCTGACTGTGTAGGCGTCGACACCACAGTAGCCTAAGTTTTTAATGAGGAGGGGGTGAGAGACAGTCCAGTCCCTCCAGGGGACTGACTAGGTCCTCACTGACCCTAGGCCTGGGCGTGCCTCCCATGGGAACTATGGGGGTCCCAGTGGGGGTGGTGACCCGGTCCCTGCTCAGAAAAATGGAGACAAAGAAATTGTTAAATAGGTTAGCTTTGCTGTCCGGTGCGACACCCGGATTTCCTAGTGTGTCCTGCAGAGGTCCCATGTTACCCGGTACCTTCTCTTTGCCCCCTATGTATTTAAAAAAGGACTTCTTGTTGTCCTTGATCTGGGTAGCTAGTCCCAGTTCCATCTCTGCCTTGGCCTTCCTGACCACCCCACTACAGCCCCGAGCAACCAAGGTATAGTCCTCCCTGGTGGTGGCCCTTCCCTTCCATTGGGTGTATGCCTCCCTTTTAGCTAGGAGACGTTCCCGTATGCTTTTGGTGAGCCATGGGGACTTTTGCGCCCTCTTGCCCCCTTTGATCCGCATTGGGCTTACCTCCCTTTGGGCTTGGAGGATTGTCTCCTTAACGAATGACCACTCTTCCTGGACACCCGACTCCCCTCCCCTCTGGGAGCTCAGTGCCTCCCTGACTATTCTCCTTACCTCATTGAAATCTGCCCTCCTGAAGTCCAGGGCTGCTGCCTCGCTGCAGGCCTTTGCCACCTTGCGCTAGATGGTGAATTCCAGCAGGTGATGATCGCTGTCACCCAGGTGGTCGAGCACCCGCAGACCCCTCACGAGGTTGTCACCCATGGCCAGGACCAGATCCAACAAGGCGTCTCCCCTGGTGGGGCTGTGCACCTCCTGGATTAGATGGAGGTCCTGTATCTCAGCTAGAAACCTACATGAGCTGTCAGACCTGGCTGACTGCTCTTCCCAGCAGATGTCTAGAAAGTTCAGGTCACCCATGATGACCACGTCTTTTGACCTAACTACCTCCGTGAACTGACTTAAGAATACCTGGTCTAGCTCTTCCCCTTGGTTGGGTGGTCTGTAGTAGACTCCCACTGTTAAGTCCCTTTCCCCTCAACTTCCTTGTATTCTAACTGAGAGCACTTCAGTGTGCCCCTCCTCTGACCCAGTAGCACTCGTTGAGGATGTGTATTTCTCCTTGACGTAGAGTGCCACACCCACACCTCTCCTCCCTGTCCTATCCCTCCTGTACAGCCTATAGCCCTTGATATCCACCGCTCAGTCATGCATTGGGTCCCACCACGTTTCAGTGAGCCCCACTATGTCTGGGTTGTGTTAGCTAGCAGGAGGGTGAGTTCCTCCTGCTTGTTCCCCATATTACGAGCATTAGTGTAGAGGCATTTGGTCCTGTCAGATCAACCTGGTGGCCTTGTACAACCAGTCACAAAAGCCTTGGACGCAGGTGTTGCAGTGAATGTAGTCTTTCTGAACTTTAGGAAGGCGTTCGACACTGTCTCTAACCCCATTCTCATTAAAAAACTAGGGGACTGTGGTGTCAACACCTACACACTCAAATGGGTCGGTAGTTGGCTGGAGGGCCGCACTGAGAGAGTGGTGGTGGATGGGTCATTTTTGACCTGGAGGGATGTGGGTAGTGGGGTTCCGCAGGGCTCGGTCCTCAGTCCCTCACTGTTCAACATCTTCATCAGCGACTTGGATGGCAGTGCAAAAATCACCCTGTTCAAATTTGCGGACAACGCTAAGATGTGGGGAGAAGTGGGCACGCTAGAAGGGAGGAATAGGCTGCAATCAGATCTAGACAGGTTACAGGGGTGGGCGGTTGAGAACAGGATGGGTTTCAACACTGACAAGCACAAGGTACTTCACCTGGGGAGGAAGAACCAGCAGTATACCTACAGGCTGGGGAACTCCCTTCTCATCAGTGCAGAGGCACAAAAGGATCTTGGCATCATTATTGATGCCAAAATGAACATGGGCCGACAGTGTGGGGACGTGGTCAGGAAGGCTTAACCGTACCTTGTCATGCATCCATAGATGCATCACGAGCAGATCCAAGGAGGTGAACCTTCCCCTCTATGCGACATTAGTCAGGCCACAGTTGGAGTACTGCATCCAGTTCTGGGTGCTGCACTTCAGGAGGGATGTGGACAGCATTGAGGGGGTCCAAAGGAGGGCAACTTGCATGATCGGGGGGTAGCAGGGTAGGCCCTACGATGAGAGGCTATGGGACCTGAACCTGTTCAGCCTCCACAAGAGAAGGCTGAGAGGGGATCTGGTGGCCATCTATAAACTTGCCAAAGGGGACCAGCAGGCAATGGGAGAGTCCCTGTTCCCCCGAGCACTACTGGGAGCAACAAGAAATAACGGCCATAAGTTGACTGAGAGTAGATTTACTCTTTCCTGCCATGGTAGGGGGTCAGACTTGATGATCCTCCCTTCATAGTTGGTAGGGTCCCTTCCGACTCTACGAACTATGAAACTATGAAGACCTGCCTCTAATGAACCCATGTTGATTGCCCCTAAGCATAATCTCCCCTGCTGGTCCCTTGCAGATGTGCTCCTAGATAATTTTCTCAAAGAGCTTCCCCAGGACCGAGGTAAGACTAACGGGCCTATAGTTTCCTGGGTCCTCTTTCCTCCCTTTTTTGAAAATGGGGACCACATTGGCCCAGTCCTCTGGCACCATGCCAGAGCACCATGAGTGCTTGTAAAGTTGTACCAGGGGTCCCGCAATGACCTCTGCCAATTCCCGCAGCACCCTGGGGTGGAGATCATCAGGACCTGCTGATTTGAACACATCTAGTCCCTTCAGAAGTTCCCTGACTAGGTCCTCACTGACCCTGGGCCTGGCTGCGCCTCCTATGGGTCCGTCCAGAATCCCAGTGTGGGGGATGTCCCTGTCCCTGCTCAGAAAAATGGAAGCAAATAATCTGTTAAAGAGATTAGCTTTGTTGTCTGGTGCTACCACCAGATTACCAAGCATGTCCTGCAGAGGCCCCATGCTACTTGGTACTTTCTTTTTACTCCCTATGTATTTAAAAAAGGACTTCTTGTTATCTTTGATCCGGGTCTCTCGTCCCAGTTTCAGTAAGAGGACTTAAAGACTTTATTGCTTTCAGGACCCTTTCCAGAATTCCCAAATATTTGATGATGTCCCACTGAAATCAGTCTGGTTTTAAGCGGACACTGGTGTCTACCCACATGGACCTATTTGCAGAGCCAGACCCAGAATAAGAACAAAACAGGAAGTTAAGAGAGATCACATCATTACCTATGGAAGGCTGGTTGACATGCCATCTCTTCCAATATTAACAACAAGCTTTAGCAAGACTTTAATAGCTATTAATAATGTGAAAACTTTTAAAATAGCTGGGCATATTTTAATATTTATGACAGGAAACATACATTGCCTAAGAATCAAGTTAGTTAAAAATGGAATCTTTGGGACTTTTAAGCTGGTATGTACTATTATAAGATCCAAAATGATGCTGAATTTAACTAAACCTTTGGAAATAAGATATCTAGTTAATGGTTAGAGTGGGTTGTATAAACTTTTCTAAAATGTTCACTCAAAAGCATGATACTCTGACTTTAAAATGTATATTTTGTCTGTATTCTTAAGTGACTTTCTGAATTGGGCTTTAATTTCTGATTACCTAGTCTTTGGATAACTCATTTCAGAACTACATCTTCACATCTTCAGAAAAAAATTGGACAAAATGTATTTATCCTTTGTAACTGGCTGGCAGTGGCTGGCTTGTACAAGATACGTATCTTCCAAACACCACTGATATCCATCAAATGAATAGTAAACATCTTTAAGCAACCTGAAACTCCTGGTGGTATTGTGTGTTTGGTGAAATCTATCAAAATGACACAGTCACATTTGTAGTTTTATTTACTTCTGTTTACAAGACAGGGATTTATTTCATTTTATTGGTGTTTACTTTTAAATTAAGAAAATAGTGCTTGTTAGTGAAAGCTTACATTATAGTTACAGGTAACTGCTTGTTTAAAGGACTTGTCTAATAGAATGTTCTGATCACAAAGCTCTCCATGGGACAGAAACCCAGGGTGTACTTTTCTGCTGAAAGGCCATTCATTGCTGGTTTTTTAAACAGCACCTTATTTTCACATCTAAATTGTTTTTGTAGGATTCTTCCTTAGCAACACAACACTTGTCTGTCTGATAGCACACAAGCGACCATGTGAAATGCTGTCTCTTACCCAGCTATTCTGTACACCAGAGGTTCCAAACCTTTTCTTATTGCGTACACCCTTCCAGATTTACTAGCTGCCTGCCTTCCCCTACCAGCATGTTTTATATTTTAACCCCTTAAATGCCAATTATTATTATAATCAAAATTAAATCTGCCATTACACAATTTATCCTGCATACCTCCCAGAGATGTCTTGTGTACCCCCAGGGGTATACATACCACAGTTTGGAAACACTTTTTCTACACTGTTTTGACTGTATTCCCAGCTCTATGGGTTGATGAGTCCTATACACATACAGGTGAATCTCTCCTTACCATGTGTACCCTTCCTGAACTTCTTTGTAATGCTTCCACCTTCATCTCCTCAACACCTGCCTCTAATAAGATGCCTATAAGAAATTGGACAATTGGGTTCTACCCCAAACCCTTTTGAAGTCAATAGAGGTTTTCATCTGACTTCAGTGAAGTTGAATCAGGCCCTTAATGATAGCTTGAAGGACAAATGGGTCTAGATATTGTGTGGGCCGGGAGCGACCCGAGCCCTTTTTCACGCTGCACGCGGGCTGTGGCCAGCAGCCCGGGCACGCGGGGGCGGAGAGGGAAGGCCGTCGAGCTGGAACTAGGCACGGACGCGTAGCAGTAGTTTAAAAGAGTGTTTACTTACACCGAGATGGCAGTGGGGTAGGCTGGAAACTTGCTTAAGTTGCAGTTACAGATAGGAAAGAAGAGAAGCGGACAAGAGTTCTAAGCTCGTGAACTCTAGCCCAATCCGGCTGAAGGCTCTGAACACGCGAACCCGTCGTGTCAGCCGAAGAAAGTACTCGTCCGGAAGAGCTCTGAATAAACTCACACGAAGTTTGCTAGGCTCCGTGGGTTCCTCTGCTCACTCATTCACACGGAGTTTGCTAGGCTCTGTGGGTCCAGTTCTTTTGCGTGCGGGAAGGGATACGTCTGGGTTGCGCTCGGCGACGGGGAGAGGCTAGAGGTTGATCAGACCTCTGTTGCCTGCTTTAAATACACTGGGTCTGTAAGGATCCGCAGCGCTTAGAGATCTTCACACAGCATGAAGTCTCCTCCTCGCTTGTTCGTGGAGTCCTCCAACTTGGGCAGAAACTACTCAAGCCTCTTATACAGCTAGCAAGCCAATCACTAGCCGCCACGTGTGAATAATTTAGAACTGGCCAATAATGGGATTCGAATTAGCATACAAATGGCGGGAACTCTGTGCAACGAGCACTTCTTCTCTGCAGCAAAGAAATGCACCCTGCAAAGAAAGCTTCAAATTGGCGGGAAATTCTCCCTTGCACCGGGGTTCTCCTCTGCAGCAGAAAACTCCATCGTGCAAGGAAGCTGCAATTTAGCGGGGACAATTTAGCAGTGCCGAAGCACACAACAACAAAAATCACACCCTTTGGGTTGTGACAGATATCACTTGCAAACTATGTAATAACAAGTGCAAAGGTATAAACATATATTTGAGCACAGCCTTTGTCTTGTGAACCTCCAGTACTGAAAATGTATACTGGACCACAACTCATAATCCAAGTTGTAAGTGTATGTGTATGCAACATCACTAGTTGTTGTGGTATTCACAATGGGTATGTAGGTTGGTGTCTGACTTCTGTCTGCTTATGATGTATAAATAGTTTTGTGCTTTATCTTGTAAGCTGTTTGGGGTGTGGCCAGTGCTTCTGTTTATGCTTGTATAATGTCTAGCAAAATGAGGCCCCTATTCTGATTGTATTATAAATAGTCCAAGGAATTTGGGTATACTTCATGGATGGACTGTGAAGGTTTGTTTTAACTGCACATACTACTTACTGGTAATTTTTTTTCCATATTTAATATAAAACTAATGGTGTAACTAGGTGGGCCAATAGGGGCAACTGCCCTGGACATCCATTTTGGGGGTGGGGGAAGATGGAAAAAAAGCAGCTGCTGCCAGCAGCCTCATGTTTGTGTTCACAGTCATGGCAGCAACTGTAAGTCACCGTTTCTGCTTTGCCCCAGGCACCTGGCTGCATCCCTGCACTGCTGTATAAAAAACCTTTTGTGCATTAAACAAAACAATAAACAGAAGAGGACTGGAAAATAAGACTTAGGAGAGAAGCTTAAGTGAACTGGTATTTTTCAGTTTAGAGCAAAGGAAACTGAGGAGAGACATTAATGCTTACAAATATGGAAAAGGGTATTAAAAAGGGACAAGCTAATTATCTTAATTAGTTAATGAGGATTGATCAAGTAGTTAGGGGCTTAACTGGCCAATGGAAAAATTAGCTTAGGAACTAATAAGAACATTAATGCTGGGTAAATAATTCCTTGTGAATTATTTATCCAATTAGTTCCCATTTTGCTTGCAAGTATCTATAAATGGACTTTGGAACTTGTTCCACACACAAAGTAGCTTATGTGTGTTGACCAAAGCATCCTCCTCTCTTTCTTCCTGGCTGTCTAGCTGGGATTGCACTATATCCACTCTTCTATAGAAGATGAGTTAAGGACATTGGACTTTACTCACAAGTCAGAAAATCAAACCAAAGGGAGAGGTAGAGGGGAACTTGCTAAGTCCTAATGTAATTAGGAAAGTACCAGAGAAGTGGTACTGGTGGAGTGTTTCCAAAGGCACTCCTATAGCATGTATCTGTTGTATCAGACTTTTGGTGTTAGATATCTACTGAATTTAGGAATCTTTCTACTGGCTTAAACAGGCACTGGATTAGGTCCAAAATGCTTGAATCTTGTCCTTGCTATACTTCACTTGAGGATTCCCTGGTGGAATATTTGATAGATCATTCATAGCTAAAGGTATATCACTGTCACTCCATGTGAAATACAAGCAAGGTAGATCACATATCAGCAACTGCTTATTCTTTGTATGTCTTAAGTGAATCCTTCATCATGATAGACTAAAACCTTTCACAATTAAAAACAGTTACTGAGTTTTTTTCTCATTGCTGTGTTAAAACAGCTTTTCATTCCATTGAGAGAATATTGCTGTATGGTATCTGACCATGGTATTTGATATTACCAGATACAGCTTTAATTTATGTCCTATTGGGCATTTCTGTACATGCTATTAATTTGTAGCAATAAATTCTAGTGCAGTTTGCACCAGAGTTTATTGCTCCCAGGTGTGCTGTTTGAACATGTGCCTGGGACTGCAGCACGTTGAGCAGAGGTGGAGCAGCCCCAGCTGGCAGGGCACCCTAGGGGTCAGCCTGCCAGCCCAGGGCTGGTCCTGCCCAGCTCAACATGCTGTGGAGGGGTGGCTGGGACATGAGGGTGTTTCTGTGCAGGGTTAGCTGGCAAGCAGTCCTTGTACTGAAGCACCCTTGTGTCGCAGCCACCTGGGTCAGTGTCTATGCATGTGTTTTCTGCAGAGTAAATACCTCCACCATAAGATAGTACTTGTGTTTACAAGCACTAGCCCACGCTGGAGTTAATTAGTTTACTCGGTCCTAATAGCACCACATAGATAGTGGCATTTTACTGTGGAGCTAATTAGGCAATTCCCCAGTAAATGCCTCATGTAGACACACCCATTAGAAGAAAAGTGACTTTTATATTTCAGGGAGAGGGGTCCACACAGGAGTGTATATGTGTAATACTTTTTTTTACAGACATACTGTATTAAGTTTAGTCTGGTATAGGAAAAACAGTTATGGTTACCAGTGAGCTAAGAAAGAAGATAGTATTGCTGTGTCCTGCAGCTTTAAAAATAAAGGGATGAAGAGGAGTGGCTTTTCATTTTCTTTTATATCCTAATAAAAAAAAACCTGCCCATGTCAGAGCCAAAGGTATAGTACTGGAAACTATAAAACATAGAGATGGGTCTGAGCCACAAAGGATGGGTTTAAAGATGAACCTCCCCCAAATCTGGGGTAGCATTAGAAGGGACCTGGCTCCAAAAAAAAAAAAAAAATCCAGTGGAATAACTGGTATCGGACAGTGCCTTCATAAAAACTTAAGGCCAGACTGTATCAAGATTGTTCTTACTACTCTAAATAGTCCAAATTGTGGCTTAATTGTATTTATACTGTAAACAACTTGAGCTGCAGAGACAAGTATTACTTTGAAAACTCTTTTAAAAAAAGAGAGTTTATTATTTGCCTATGGTCATTCCAGTAACATCTCATTATTGCTCATTGTCCTTGCATGTTAACATACTATAAAAAAGTATTGTTTTTGGTTCTGAACTGGACTGGATTCAGAAACCATACTATATAACTCGGTGACACCTGAATCAGTATTCGTGACACAGAGCAGAGGATTTTAGTACATTGCCAGATGCGCCTCAGCTTGGTGACAATTTCCTTAACTAAGGATGATTATGATACTGGCAGAACATGATGATCTATTAACAGAAAGAAGGTGCCCTTTTTCTGTAAAACTGGGAGTCACGGATTTTTGAAGGCTAGGTCTGATGTGATTTTATTAATGATTCTTGTCCATTTTCTGCTGAAGCAACACTTTTTTCTAATTAGTGCTGTGATGTAGATATATTCTCTCTGACTGTACCGTTTCACATGAAAATGATTAAATACTTTTAATACAAGAAGCTGCAAATTAACCCATTTATCGTTCATTGTTCTGAGATCACTTCATTTTCCATATTTAGAATGAGGATCGCCTGGAGTTTGATTCTTCTGCACTGAAAAAAGAAGCAAGACAAAGCCCATGCTTCTTTTAAATATCTGGGGTTTATATTTGGTTTTGGGTCCTTCTGATTTTTCCTTCACTTATTCCCCTACTGACCAGTGCCTCTCCATCAGTCGCTTCTGCCCAAGGAGTGAATGCCCATGCTCAGGGCAATAAGTTGCTTACAACCTGAATTTGAAGTGCTGTGTCTGCAAGCTACCCAACCAGCAAAGATATTCTTTCAGACAACAGTCTTTTTTCTTTCTTCTGAGGTTCTGTTGGTTTGCCACCATAGGTGGTGGCTAACGGAGCTTAGCACCCCCAAATGCAGGGCAGCAGTAGGGCCACAAGGCAGCCCAGCTGTGGGCTTCTGGTGGCTGCAGCAGCGGTGGGGAGGGGCGCGCGTGCAGCAGTGAGGAAGGAAGTGAGGCTGGAACTGGGACAGGTGCTGCACAGCTGGGGCAGGTCATGGGACTGAGCAACGAGCAGCTCATCTGGGGGGTGTGACTCCTGCTGATACAGGCACCCTAGGAGGCATGGGGGGGGGTGTGCCCCTGGATCTGCATGGAGCGAGGGCGGGTTGGTGCTGCAGGCTGGGGCTGGGGCTGTGCTGGGCTCTCACCAGTTGGGGGGGGGAGGGGTGGGCAGGGCTGGGCTGTACTGGTGGCAGTGCTGGAAGGGGAGGTTATGGGAGGGCTGTAGCCACCCCAAAATTTGCTGTGCCCCCCCCTCCCCCCCCGGGCTGCTGCTGTCACCCACACTCGCCTCATGCGCAGATCCCAGGCACATACACCCCATGCCCTCCCTGGGTGTGTGCAGTGGTGGGAGCCACCACCCCCTCCCCACGCCAGGCACCCCCCGGACAAGTTGCTTGCAGCTCCATCCTGTGCCCCGCCCCATCCCGGCTGTGCAGACCAGCCCCAGCCCCACTCCCCTCCTTCACCACCATGGGGGTGGGGGACAGATCAAGGCCCCAGAGGTGAGGGAGGGAGTGGGGCACAGGCAGGAGCAGGGGCTGGGGTGAGTGGGTCCTGCCTGTGCCCTGCTCCCTTCCTCAATTCTGGGGCCTCAATTATTTTGGCTGGAGGGTCACATAATGAGTTTTGGTGAACTGTCGAGGACTGCAAGGGTAGCCCTGCTCCTTGAGGTGTCCTGCCCCCTAGTTGCCATCTTGGGACTGGAAGTCCCTCTCCCTAACACCTAACCTTTGCCACCAGAAATCTCTCCCCTTGTCCTCAGAAGTATTCATTTTGGGAAGGGGGCTTGCCATCTTGGAACCAAAAAAGCCCCCAAACCTGAAGTATATACTAAAAAATCAAACATTGACAATAACAAACTTTCATTTTATTAAAAAAAATAAAAATTGTCCTGATTTGTGTGTGTTTGTATTGCATATTTATAGGTGATTGCGTAATACCTAAAAATGAAGTCTTACTTTTGTATATTGTGTGGGGGGGGGGTGCAGGGATGTGGGGGGTGCATATGGTGGGTTTGTGGGGAGTGTTTGTGGGGACCTGTGGGTGGGTATGGGGTTTGTGGGGTGTGTGGAGGGGTAGGGTGGCTGGGGGTGTGTATGGGGGGTGAGGTGCGCGTAGGGGGGTATGGGTGCGTGTGTGTGATGGGGTGCGTGCATATAGCAGTGAGCGGGGCTCCCCCCAGAGGTACATGGGTATGTGTGTGGGGAGTGCATGTGGGGAGGGGTGTGAGGGGTGGCAGGTTTCCGGAGGATTGTGGAGAAGGGGCTGGTTGGGTGAGATTGTGTGTGGGGGAGGGTGTGGTTGTGGGGGGATTGTGGGTATGGTGGGGTGTGCATGGGAGCCCTGCAGGTGCACCCCCCTGAGCCGGTCAGCACCTGCCTACCCCCCGCCCCACAACAGCTTGGAGCCTGCATGCTCTGTGGTGCCTCCCTGCCACTGTCAACAGCACGCAATCCCAGCTCTGAACCATGCCTACTCTGGACTCACCCCAGGAGGAGTGGATCAGCTGGAACCCATGCATAGTTCTGACCCCAGCCTGCTCCACACCACCTGCTCATAGCACACCCTGCCATCCCCTGGGCACACAGCAGGGCTGGGGCAACTCTGACACTGAACTGCCTTTCTGCCTTTGTACTGGTGGGGACCCACATGCACAGCCTTGACCCAGCCTGCCCCACACAAGCTCCAGGCTCACCTGCACTGAGCAGCGATGGCAGCCGGGCGGAAACTGTTGCTCAGTGTGGGGCAAAAGTGGTCCCTCCCCCTCGCTGCTGCCAGGCCTTTCGTGCTGCAACTGCCTGGAGCCCACACCAGGCTGCCCTGCAGCTGCTCTGCACTGTCACTGCTGCCCCACTGGGCAGCCTGGAGACAGTGGTGATGGTGGCAGAGATGCAGGGCAGTACAGTACAGGCTCTGGGCAGCTGCAGCACGAAGCACCTGGCAGTGGCAAGGGAGAGGGGCTGCTTTTCCTCTGCGCTGAGCAACAGTTTTTGCCTGGCCACTGCTACTGCTCAGCACAGGCAAATCTGGAAGCAGGCATGGGGTGGGCCAGGTTGGTACTATGCACACGGGTCCCCCACTGGTACTGCACGGCTAGGGCCATGGGTGGCAGCAGTCAGAAGGAGCCACTGCTGCCTGGGCTGCCTGGAAAGGCAGTCCAGCCACAGAACTGCCCCAGCCCTGCCTTGTGCCCAGAGGGCAGCAGGGCACGCTGGGCACATCCAGAGGAGTGTGCATGTGCGTCTTGCCCCACCTCATACCCCTTTGAGGTGGGGCAACAGGCAAACTTGCAGCGCGGGGAGAAAATTAGACCCCTGGATATCCAGGGGTCTAAAAAAATCAAAGTTTATAAAAGCGGGGCATGGCATGGTCCTGGGCCATGGTCTGAGGCAAGTGGAGCCTGGGTCCTCCACAGAGATGCTCTGGCTATGGTTTACCCCTTGCCCTGGTGCTGGTGAGTAAGGGGTCGGGGAGGCTGGAGGAGGGGGAGGGGACTATAGAGGGGAACCCCAATGGCTCTCCCATACCCCCAGCCCCCCCAAACCCTGTCCTGGCTGGC
>NW_005842222.1:206369-208371 GCF_000455745.1 Alligator sinensis
TCCTGGCCAAATGGGGCCAGGAGGACATGCTTTGACAGTTCAAAGCAGCCCACCATACCCGGAACATCTTCTGGGCAATAGCTGCCCAGATAGCCGGGCGGGGTGCACACATTTCAGTAGTGCCACACAGAGGCCAACCCTGCAACCACAGTCCACTGGCAGCTGGCCCAGAGGGGCAGATGCCTCTGCTGGCTGTGCAGTTCCCATCTGGGTCTGGCAGGTGAGCAGCAGGTTACAGCCAGGCAGCAGCCCCCACTGCCAGACTGCTGCAGTGGGTAAAGGGTGCAGGGAGCTCTCAGGGTTGCTTCAGTAGTTCAGCTGACATAAGGGGTAGTGTCCCCAGGTACCAATTGGCTGGGCCCCAGAAGCTCCTGAGAGCGAGTAGCCCTGAGCTACTTGCCAGGGTGGCTTTTTATACTGCTGAGGCCAGGACAGGGCAGCTTTTTATACTGCTGGGGACAGCACAGGTGCTGGCCCTGGGCTCTAGCTCCCCCTGGCTGCAGATCCGGGAGGAGCCAGGCAGGGTTATTTTGCCCCAAGTGGCACAATTTGCTCCACACCAAAGTGCATGTCTGAGCATGTGCACTGAAGCAAAAAACCCAGGCTCAAATTTGCACCACTTCTATTTGAGCTGCTGCAAGCACACATGCTTGCATGTGTGGACGCGCCCACCGTGGCCAGGTGGTGCCTGGACAAGGTGGGACTGAGGGACCCACTGTGGACTGGACAAAAGCTCTCTGTGGGCTGGATCCAGCCTGCAGGCTGTATTTTGTACACCCCTAGTCTAGAAGCTGAAGGCAGATGTTCAAATTAGAAATGAGGCACCATTTTAAAAGCAATGGTGATGAACCATTGGAACAAATTATCAAGGGAAATAACTGATTCTCAATGTCATATTGTCTTCTGATCAAATGTGGATGCATTCCTGGATTATGGTTTTTGTTGAGATTGATTACACCTTAACCAATATCTGGGTGAAATTCTATGGCCTCTTGACAGCATGTAAACTTGATGTCCCTTCTTATGATAAAATCTCTATGTATTTGCAGGTCTGCATAGGAGAACTCCATTCTTTCTCTCTTCCACTTTTTGCTGATTAAACCATCCACTCTCAAACCAAAGTGACCAAATAAAATATTTAAATGAGATGCCATGCACAGTAAGGAAATAGTTTGTATTATCGTGGTATTGTAGAAAAAGCTGGATTTCATTTTTTCTTTTGTCAAAAATGCTTTTATTGAACTTATTTTTCCTTCTTATCAGCATCCTCAAAATCACTTTCAAACTGGTGATAAAAAAAAAAAGTTTAAGTAAATCTCATTGCTTTTTGGTGATCTATTTTTCCATTAATGACTTCCAGAGTTTTCTGAAGTTCTGATCAAAAGCAATAAATCTACAACACAAAACAACTTTGACATTTCTAATCATTTCAGGACTTCTTTTCATTTTCCAAGAAGCTATTATTGTACTAGATCAAGAAAGGAAACACTTCAGTTTTTTTTCCAGGTAGGAACCATTCTGCTACTGCTCAGAATTATTAGGATCATTTTGATGTCTTTCTTTCCAGCCAGTCATTTTTTCTTTGTAAAGGAATTCATTTTGTGTGAGCACAAAGGGAATGGAAGAGACTAGTATCCCTCTGGATCCAAGGGCCTTCAACCAAATTCCCCACTAACCTTAATCCTGATGTAGCTCTAGTGGTAGCAGTAATGTTGATGGTATTACTGTAAAAAGATTCCTGGAGGAGCCAGTGTTCTTCATGACATTTAAATTTACTCTGACCAAACTTCTGAAAAACTGCTGGCCTCATACACCTTTTTGAAAAGAAGGAAACTTCTGTTCCCTGATATTGTAATTTAATTAAATTCAAGTTCAGTGTTATTGTCTTGGGGTTTTTTTTTTCATTTTTCTAGATTTATTTTTCAAATACCACTAACTTTTCAAGTGCAAGTACATCCAACTCTAAGTACTTTAATGTTTTGCTATAATTTGGAGGGAAAGA
>NW_005842222.1:208402-226835 GCF_000455745.1 Alligator sinensis
GAAAGAGAGAACTGTTTGATCTGTCTACCATCAAAATGCTTTTGTAAATGGGCAGAAATTGAATACATTTACCATGAAGAGGCACAGAAAGCAACAATGAATGCAATGAAATTTGCATTTGACAAACTAAGTGGCCCATTATGGAAGAAAACCTGAGAAAAGTGATATTTTGCTAGGAATCTTTATTTTGAAGTGTTGCTACTTTTTAAGGTGTTTTGTTACGTAAGTTTACTTTCTTAAAAAAAAGTTTTATTACTAGCAGGGAAAGTTTGTCTTTCTTATTTCCACAACTGTAGCAACTTATGCATTTTTCGTTGTGAATCACAGCTTCAAAAAAGAGTGTCTCTAACCCTAAGGTGGTTTAAGTAGCCATACTGTTATTGACTTCACTAAGCATTATAATCCAGGCAAACCAATCAGCGTAACTTGCCAGGGGCTTCTTTCCACTATGGCAGCAGCAGGTGCAGCAAGCATGGGACCAAGCATACTTTGCCCATTCATACTTGTTGCTGTTCTGCAAAGATATAAGCACTCCAGTGAGACTGGTTCAGGCTCATCTCCAGCAGCCACTCTGTGGCACACTGGAGATCGAGGGCTTGAGAGTAGGCACAGAGGGTTGAGTTCAGTCTGGTGTCACTGATGCATCTGAATTTGGACTCTTTAATGGCAAAGTTATTGACCATCTCTTGTAAATAAAAGGAAGGTGAAATGCACTGATCTTCTATTTCTCTTGCTTTCTATTTTGTTTAGGGATGTTAGTATGTGCAAATATAATAGGCAAATTTGACTGATTTAGTAGAGAGAGCCTGTTTAAGGAGACTGAAACAGGAGAAGAGTGTTTGGCACGCTTACCAAACAGGGGCTGGAACTGTGAGAGTGCCTCTCCCAGGCCATGGCATGGACCTGCTTTCTCATGCTAACCCCTTTAGGGTAGCTCCTGTTAATTAATACTGGTATTAAGCATTGTTAAGGTTTAAAGTACAATGAGAGTTTTTAAAATGTAGGACTAAAGCTCAAAAGCTTCAGGATACATGATTGCATGAATCGAACAAACCTCATATCAGGAACTGGAAACTTAAAGACTGAAAGAAGGGTGTAAACATGACAGGCTGAATGGGCAGAACAAGATCAGAACAGAAACAGATGGAGGGGAAAAGATGAGAGCGCCTTGTACTGCAGACTTGCTGTGTCAAACTAATTCCACCAGATACTACACAGTTTTAGGCACTATGTTTAGTATTAAGTCATTTGGGCAATTCAGAAGAACCAGGAATAGAGCTTAGACTTTCTGACTCTGAGCTGCAGATCACATTCTTTCCTGTACCTTGATCTAATGCATTTTTTTAAAACTAGACTTGATTAAAATCTACATGTATTTCCAGTTTAGGCTCAGCGCTTTCCTATAACTAAGGTCTACTTAGCTAGACCAAACTTCATCTCAGAGACACATTGGAGATGGGGACCTTCTTCTGCATTTTTAAATCCAATCCACACATTCAGTAAATAATGAAATTCCATTCATGAGAGTGAATGAAGATGTCAACTGTGGAAAATGTTATAATGTTATCTTGAGCAACTCATAGAAGAGATTGTGCTGGTTCATGAATCTGTTAGCTTCTTGGCTCCATGCTTTAGAAGCTAACTGAAAAGAGCATATTCTAATACATGTCAGATTACACCCCAGGATTTACACATCAGTTGTTCCATAAGCTATTTTTGCCAAGAGCTTTCCTCCTTAAAAAATGCCAACAAAAACTCACTGAAAGTCCCACGCACCCTTCCTCCCCCCCAACTAGTCTCTATACTTCACACTAAGGCAGTGACAGCTTTGGAGGTGAGCCAGTTACAACACAAGCAGGCTTTACCACACTGTGCTAGCAAATATATAAATCTTGAGATAAGTATATTTTAAAGTCCTAGGGCACCTACACTATTTTCTATCAGCTTCTTCCAGTAGTCCAATACCTACTGAAAAAACGTAGTGATAATTACTCAACAGCTGAAGTCCCTCCTGGAAGTGGCTGGGGTGTAGCAATAGTGTTGCTACAGCTCTGGAGCCATTAGTTAAATCCCTGCTCTAGACTTATACTGAAGGCTACCCTCTGTCTAACCAGCTGTAGGTGCCTGCTCACTCAGAATGAGGAGTGAGAGGTGGATGGATGGTGGATGTGGTAACTGTATTGCTTACCTTGTGTGCTATTGGTTATAGAAACTGGTATGCCATAATCACCAGAGGCTGTTTGGACTTGGGTCCTATTGATTTTGACACTGAGTTACTGCCACTGAAATCTTTTTTTCCCCGCCAAAGATTTTTCACCCACATCATATGATGGGCAGAAGATATACATATGGGGATCCAGGGGAAAGTAAGTCTTCACTATTTTTTACTACATCTTAGCACAAAGCTGCTACCATGACCTTTATTTGATTAATCATATATGACTACACTGCAGTATGGGGTAAGAACACCTGAATTGTCTTGAGATAAATTAGTTTGGGAACCAGTATAACCACAGTAGCACAAAGCTCCCTGGCAGGGTGGATTAGCTTGCACGGAGCTCTGCTCTACAGTTGCTGTGCTGATTTTGGCATCTAAGCTAGCTTCCTTAGAACTAGTTTATGCATATGCTACACTGCCGTGTTCATTGTAAATATACCCTCAGTTGGAAACATTCCAGTCAGATCCCTGGTGTCTGTGTCCAAGCATTGAAGAAGAGGAGTTATAGTCAAAAAAGGTGTTTAGGTAGAGAGCTGCCTGACTTGAGCCTCTTGCCACCTGGTGGAAATCACAGCCTTAAAATAGGTACCCAAGCTTCCTATACATGGCACAGAAAGTAAAGCACCTGAGAATAGGATTCCTGAAAGCTGGCATGCTGAATGACTTGAGCTAACCCATAGGAATAGAGGGGATAGGGGTGGGATGGTACTTCTGCCCTAGTAGTTAGGGCAGCCTCTTGGGATGTTGGTTTAAATCCATTCAAAGAGAACCAAAAGGTCAGTAAATCAAATTCCTCATCCCAGGGATTGCAGTTTTCAGGCTTTTTTTTTCATAGGTGGGTTTGGCATGCCTTAAGCCTGCCTGCTGGTTCATGTCTTACAAGCAAGATAGACAGGAGGTCCCCTTTGTACTTGGGCTTAGGCACGAGACAGGCACTAAGCAACTTGCCACCATCAATATTTCAGTGGTTCTGTGCATGTCCCCAATCTCTGCTGGAGCGCTGGCTAGGGAGCAGGGCTGGCCTGTTTTCTGAAGCAGAGAGCACAGCCTAGCCCAGCCCAGCCCAGGGCTGCAAAGCATCTGGGATGCTGAAGGACTCTAGTATAACTTAAACCAGGAAGGGGTCTGGGACAGACACTGCATAAACCGGTTTGACCCAAATCAGTTAAGTCTGATACTACATTCAACCAGGTTTATCTTAAACCAGTAAGTTAGACTAACCTGCAAAGATTGAATCAATCCAGGCTCGGGCTTTTTGAATATCTGTCCCTAGCCAAACTGTTCAGATGACTGAGTCCTGCCTTCCCAATCCAAATGTCAAATGGTTTATTAGTGAAAGTGAGGAAGTAGCTGTGGAAAATGAAGCATTAGGTCACTTTCTGGTATAACATAAAATCCTACAGGAATGCATATTTTTAAAGTCCTTTTATTCACAGAAAAGTAACAGGTTTTGAAATCCATGCAAGATTGTTTCTCTTCTTTCCTCCTCAGCCAGCATTCACCCAAGTCACAATTCAGGACTTTCTAAAGCTGTTCTATCTATACACCAATTTAATTTTACTAAAAATCAAATTTACTTCATTCATGCAGGATACCAGGCTACACAGGACCTCTGATTTTTGAGGCCTGCTCTATATTTATCTTGGCCATATCTCTAACACAGAAGCTATAAAAACATTTTTTTACAACCTTTGGCATTATTTTGAGATTTTAAATAAAGTGATTTAAAAATGCCCTGATGATTATTAAAGATAAAATAGCTACATTATTATTTACTTAACAGAAAATAATTTAGGGTTAGCAGAGAAAAATAGAAAGAGTTCAATAATTCAATCTCTACTAATTGTCAGTAAGAGACCAATAGTTATCTGCAATGTTGTATAACAGCTGAAGCAAAGCCATTATTACACTCTCAGCTAAAGCTGCTGAATATCTGCTGTAATACAGATCAGCCCTATCTCTACCTCTGTGTTTGTGCTTACTCCAGGAAATATTTTATTATGATATATTTAAAAAATAATCATGGATGGGGTTTTTTTGTCTTCCCTAGTTGCATCAAATATAGATTTCAAAGAGGAAAGGATTTTACCAAACTCAGAGGTGTTTCATTAATCCATTAGAGATGTATGGTATTAGTTTTAAGGCATTGTGGTACATATTTTGCTGAAGTTTCTTAGGCTGCATACACACATTAAAATAACCTGGTAGAATTCTCCCAGATTTACTCTCCAGGTAGAGAAACTTTCCTGGAGCCACACGTACAGACATTTGAATAGAGAGGCCCTGAAGAGTGGAGAGCTTGTAGTGCTGACCCTGTGCACCTGGGGAGGGGTAGGGTAGAGTGGGAGCTAAGGGTCATTCCTTTAGACTCCACTGAAAATTCCAGCAGTACATGTTCTGTAACCAGAAACATAGATATCTGTATATTAAAATTATCTGCAAATAGTGAGGACTCATCCACTTTCCTAGTGGAGATGAGTCCTAAGAAGAGAAATGATGAACTGTCCTTCAAAACTGATTTTCCTTTCCGTGGTTAACAGACAGGATTATTTACCTTGTTCTCATCTGAAGAAGGAGCTAAAGAAAGATTAAGCGGAGAAAGCTTCTCAGGCCCTGTTGAAATTTAATTGACCACTTCAGTAATTCAGCTAAAAATCCTTTATTAACTCCAAAGATCAAAACCAGTTATATGTTCTGAAATACTATAGTAAATACCAGACATATATTAGATGGCAGTGCATATTGAAGACTACACCCATACAATAAAAATATTATGTATTATGTAAGTACCACTGACCAGGTACTTACAGAAGGCTAAACCCAGGGTGTGGCTCTAATACAGCTGAACTGGCATTAACTAAGAACTCCTCCTTTCTTTTATCCCCCACAAGGGCCACAGGTCTCCTGGCTGTATGCCATACTAGCAAGCAGGCAAGCACTTTCCCACCCTGCTGCACCATGTGTGAACAGGCAAGTGAGGGAGCATCATGCCACCATGCTGTGCTGTATGCAGACAGGCACCCCCACCAGCCACCCCTGTACAATGAAGTGCCCCTCCCTCCCTGCAAGCTTCCCTGTGGCATCACACCACTCACCTGGCACCACACACTGTGCTGCTCTGCCCTGCCACCTGGGGCTGTGTCAGGTGGTAGAAGCCAGGGGGGGAGGGGGAACCCCAAGACCCTGGTTACTGCTGCAGCCAGAGCAAGGGTCAGCAGCGGCCAGGTAGGAGCCTGGGGGTTGTAAGTTAAACCCTTGCAGGATGTATATGGCCCTAAGACTGCCAGTTGGACAGCCCAATCAGCTTGGCCTACTTTTTCTGTCTCCTTACATTACTTTCTTCATCAGCAAGCTCCCAAAACATTCTCTCAGGGGACAGCCTTGTCGCTCTTGTTCAAGGTGATCCAGATGTATTAAACCAGAAATAGGAAGTCTGATACCTGGACATTGTTTTTGACACTGGTTGAGTTTTTTGGTTTTGTTAACAATTTTATTTAGAAAGGTCACCTATATAATAACCTCACTTCCAACATAGTTAATGTTTTCTGGCAAAAAAGCACATTTCAAGACCTGGTTCGCCACCATAATTTAACAGTAGTGAAATGTTTGGATGCTTACTTGGCCCCACCTGTCATAGCTAAAAACTATACCATTAATATAATTTATTTGCAAAACAGTTTCCAGTAGTGTAATGAAAAGTGTGTGCATCTGTAGGAAGCATTTTTGAACTGCTTATATACAGTGCAAGCTACATTGTAGCCTCATCTACATACTTACTTGGAAACATCTATGCATATGTTTAGTTTTACACATATTGGCAGTCCTATTGTGGGTAAAGTTAAATCGCCTGCATATGTCTTTGTAGGATCAAGGCTTAATAAATATAAAACCCTGATACTCTTTGAAAGGTTAAAGTTTCTTTTAGGGCAAACAGGACAACAGCAGAAGAGTTGTGCTGCAAATTTAGAGCTCTCTACTGATAATGTTTTTTCATTCACTTCTCCTGCCTTAAGTAAATGATAGACATGCATCCCCTTAGGGTTACTTTGGGGGTAATTTGAAGATATTTTTAAGGGATATTATCAAGGTTTCTGACCTAAACTTAGACTTAGCCAAGATTATAAAATAATGACAAAATAAAAGGACAATATGTGCCCCAAAGGGCTTGTAGTCTAATTTTAAAACAGGCTGGAACCTGGAGACAGGGGAGGGCTATATGTTTACATAGGCAAGCTATGTACATTGCTACTTGCTTTTGAGCTTTTTATCCAAAATAATATAAATAAAGATAAATGATAATGTATAATTATGAGAAGTCCTTTTAAATCCTATCTTGGGATGTAGGACATGCATATCCATCCATTCAACCTGTTTCCTTTCTGAAACCTTTAAAAAAATTCCCAGAGGCATAACAAGCAATTCCCGTGCCCTGGACTGAAGCAAAATCAGCACTATTAGGGGCAGCTGTGGTGGTTGAACAAGCAGCAGCTACTACTGTTGTTTCACCCATAGGTGACAGAAGGCTGGGGCTAACAGGGCTTAGACCCCCAAACATGGGGCAATGGTAACAGTGCACACTCCAGGCCCCAGCTCCAGGGAGCTACAGCAGGGGTGGAGGGGCATGCAGACACAGACACGCAGCTGCAGCCTGCAGGCAGCCAGGAATGCAGCCTGGCAGCATGTAGAGCAGCACCCAGCAGGTAAGTCTGTAAAGGGGAAGGGGCGTAGGGGTGTGGGGATGCAGATTGAGGCCCCCATGTTGAGGTAGGGGCTGGGGTGAATGGGACCCTGTGGTGGGTCATGGGATGGTTGGAGCCATGGGTGGCTCATCCAGGGGCACGAGGGCAGGGGGGTCTCTCGCCACTGCATGCATGCTAGGGGAGGCATGGGGGGGGGGCATTTGCCCCCTGGATTTGTGTGCAGGGTGGAGTAGAGGCAGGCTGCTGCTGTGGGATAGGCTCTGTGCCCCGCTGCCATTGCCCCAGGAGCCACATGACACTATGTGCCTCCCACCACCACGCACAGCCCTGCCCAGCCTAAAATGGCAGCCTACCTCCACCCCACACACAAATCCAGGTGGCATGTGCCCCCCCAAGCCTCCCCCAGGGTGTGCGCAGTAGCGGGAACCCCCCTGCGCCCCTGGATGAGCTGCCTGTGGCTCCGACCATCCCACAACCTGCCCCAGGGCTCTATTCACCCCAGCCCCTGCCCATGCCTTTGCCCCTCTCCTCCTCTCACCACAGGGGTTCCAATCTGCCGCCCCCACCCCTCCACACACACTTACAGGCTGGGCTGCGTCTGTGTAGCAGCATAGTAGAAGTATCTTTTAAGTTTCAGTTTTTCTCTAAATCAGTGCCTGGGACTGGTACCATGCTCACTTACCCTTAGTTATGCTACTGAAAATGTCTGCTCTTGTAAAAATTTTAACTAGAGACTGGCCAGGCCCTCAGAGAATGGACCTAGATCAAAACCTTCCAAATGTGGGGGACAGGGAGATTGGGGTGGGGACAGATGTGGAATGATGTTTCAGGCTTTTATTTCATATAACTTTATTTCCCTGACTGTAGCCCTATTGACTGAAATCCTACTCAATCCTACCTACTTGCAAATATGCAACCTTTCCCCCTATTTTGTTTGTTATAAATTCACTGATAAATTTGACCCCCAAACAGAGACTAAATAAGCAGAATATCTCTTTGTCTCCTTTTCATATTTTTCTGGAAGAAAAAAGGAGGGCACTTGTATTTTTGAATTCTTTTCTGAATACATACAACATAGTATAAGAAAACAGGGACTAAGCACTACAGATGGTATATTTCTGAATTACAGTGCCCTCAGAAAGTATAAGCATTTTGTTTTTCATAGTCTGATAATAGGAATGAAAGCCTTAAAAATTGCCTAGTTTATTCTTAGTCTGTTTTAGTGAATCTAATAAATGGCCACTTTCCATACTTTTTTGTTTGTCTTGTCTCCCATATAGGCAGTTCCATGGTATAATTTCTGTCCATTCACTGTTCAGGCCATAGGAGGAACTGTAAAATAATCTTTAGTCTAACATGTAGATCAGGGATCATTTTTGGAAATACATATTTCAAATGAATGAGACCTAGAGTCCAGGTTCTTTCTTCAGTGGGAGAAGAAAGTAAAATTCCCCCAATATAATACACTTTGCAAATTAGATGGATTCTTTTCTTCTGATTCAGGAGTCATTTATCACTGTATGAAAGCTAATTTCCTGGAATTCATCTACAGAATACTGTGTTACTCTGTCATTTTAAGATGAAAATCCAGCATTTTGCTAACTGACAGATAAAGCAAGCACAGTTGTAAGTGCTTAGAGACCCACATTTTGTTAAATCATGTTATATTTAAGATTTTTTTGTGGCATATATGTGAAACCCTACCATTTAATTTAAGGATTGGAATCTTGAGACCCAAGCATTAGCAAAGGGAGTATCTAGAAGTCTGGTTTCAGTTTTATTGCTCATGGGTTAAATTTTGACACTTAAAAAATAAAATTTAAAGTAAAGAAATCTCTGAATGCATATGATTTCCTTAAAATGAAAACATGTTCATACAGCCATTATTACAAGTTTGTAATTACAAACAATACATATGAATCAGCATTTCTATATCTAAACTTCACCTTGACGTAACTGCATATCCTGATACATTTTTTTTCTTTTCCATATTCTCATTCCATCATGATTTGCTCTAGTGTTCTGTAAACAACTAGAAATCTATACTTCAGGTATGAGAGATTCTCCCCCTTCTACTCCCTTCTTCACATTCTAGGTTAAGAAAAACTTGTGACATAAGACAGAAAAAAGATAATCTTCTCGAGAAAGAAAAGTGGATTTCTCCTCTGTGATGGACTGCATCTGCATTACACATAAAAGTACTGTCTCCAGCAGATAGATGACCTACAAATGGGCAGGTTCAGTACAGGAAAAGAAATCCCAATAACTGCCTGGCTACACAAACCCTATTATACAAAACATAAGAAAAATGAAATAAAGGTGTTGCAACTTATGTAACAAACTGCAAAAATCAGCTGTGAAACCCACCAGGTAAGATCCTGCTTCTGTTTAAACTTCATATGGAGAAAAAAAAAGTAAAACTTTCATATTGGCTATCCCTTGATACGAGAGTGATGTCTATTGGGAGAAGGGGTGGGGAGGGGATTACTGGTAAGTTTTAAGGTGGTACACGCTGTGCTTCCAGCCCTGCTACCTTCCCCTGGGCCCTCTGGAGCACAGCGTGTGTAACCCAGAGTGGCAATGCACAGAGGGGCCGCACAGGGAAGCTGCCTGCTACTGCAAGCTCCACACGGCCTGGGTCACGCTGCTCCTGTGTGCACTGGAGCAGCGTGGGCAGCATGCAGGGTTGTGTCCCTCACTGATGTCCCTGCCTGCAACGGAAGTGTGACCAGGGCAGGGGGAGCTTGAAGTGACAGGCATCTTTCTGCGCCCCCTGCTGTGCCCTGCTGCGCTGCTCTTCAGAAGTGGTGGTGAGGGCAGCACAGTGGGGAGCATCGCCGGTATCTGCTGCCTCCCCAGAGCCTGGGGCTGGCGCTGGGGCTGGGAGGCAGCCGGGGTGCCGGGACCAAGGGCCAGGGCCGGGGAGGCAGCAGCTGTTTGCAGCCTCCTGAGGTTCTGGGTAGCTGCTGATAGCCATGGAGCCTGGGCTGCTCCATCAGCAGCTACCCAGAACCTGGGCTTGCTCTCGCCTCCCCCCCTGCCCCGGCCCCACCCCAGCCCCAACGAGTGCTGAGGAAAATGGCCTTGCGTGCCATACTCAGCACGTGTGCCAGTGGTTGCCAACCCCTGGAATAGTCTTGAAGTGCTTTTTCCAGCATTGCTTGATGGATACATTGTCTGTGAGAAGGGTCGAGCTATCTTGGGATAGCATAGTGGTTGGGCCATTGGAACATAGCCCATGGATAGCTTTAATTGCTTGAGAGAAGCTTCTCATGTCATGTTGGTCTGCAAAATTTTGGATTTCCATGGCCTTTGCTTGCCATCACTGGTCCTTGATATCCCATAGCCTCTGAACTACAGCTTTGAGCTAGTGGTAAGCCTCTCATTTTTTTGTCTGGTTGAAGGGTTAATTTTGCCAACTGCAGAGCATGGCTCTCTTCTGATGGATAAGTGCTAGGATTTTCTCATTGTTCTCATTAAACCAATCTTGGTGATGGGAAGTGGAGTATCCAATGGATTCAATGCATGCCTTGCTAATAACATTCTTAAGCTCCTCCCAATGTGCTTGGATGTCTTTGATGTCATCAAGTAGGTCAGAGAGCCTCTCAGTAAGGCATTGCTAAAGAGCTTTACATCTAACTTGGTCTTGGAGTACCTTGATGTTAAATCTCTTCCACATTCCTTTCAGTTGCTTATGGTGTTGTGGTGCAAGCTGATGTCCATGATTGATCTGACTAAATGGTGATCTGTCCAGCAGTCATCTGCACCTCTCGGGACTTGAGTGATACAGACATGGGTACAATCATGGGCTCTGGCAATAATATACTCAAGAAGGTGCCAGTGATTAGAGCATGGATGTTTCCAAGTAGTCTTATATTTGTCACTCCATCTGAAGATGGTATCTGTGATGAGCAAGTCATGCTCTGCACATTTGCCAAGGGGGAGGATACCATTGGAGTTGACTTTCTCCACCCCCTCTTTCCCAAAGGTGCCACTCCAGAGTTCAGAGTGTTGCCCAACTCTTGCATTGAGGTCACCCATGAGGATGAGCTTGTTTTCCTTGGCAGTGGCAGTCAGGACTGTGTCAAGAGCACAATAGGACTGTTCCTTGTTGACTTCTTCATTCTCAAGTGTGCAGGTGTACTCATTGATGACTTGCATGCTGGTTGTTACTGAGCTTAAGACGGAGAGTCATAAGGCATTCATTACTGCCCACAGGGAGTTCTAAAAGCTGGCTGACAATCTTGTTCTTGATGGCAAAACCAACCCTGTTAGTGCACCTCTCCTCAGGTGACTTTCCTTTCCAAAACAGGGGTAGCCACCTCCTTCTTTCAGCGGGCCTTCATCTGCCCAGCAGGTCTCACTTAGCACAGCAATATCAATGTAATATCTTGCGAGTTCTCTACTTACTGTGGTGGTTCTTCCTTCAGGACTCTCAGTTCAGGGAGTCCACGAGAGTGCAGACATTCCATGTGGCAAACTTCAGTACTTTTGTTTGTTGGTTTTGGCCCAAGTAGAGTTATCCTACTGCATGCAACAATCTGGTTGGGCACCTTTTCTAGCCCCTTCCTCATTCAGGGTGAGCAGAGGGGACGCTAAAGAGGACTGCTTAGCCATGGCTCCAGCTGCTGAATTGTACTTCTGTCTTAGTAAGTGCAAAATAACCTTCACACAATCACCATCTATATGCAGATTTGTAACTAGGGACTCCCAGAAATCACAGTTCCTATCCCCACTGCCACTCATCTGTCCCCGCAGGACTTGGTTTCAGGGAGATGTTAACATCCCTGGCAAAGGCCTGCATGTGACATCTTTTAATGTGGGGAAGCCGGTGAGCAAGCAATAACCATACAAGCTAAACAGGAGGGAACCTTAAACCCAGTGGCAATGATGTCCAAGACAACTGAGAAATCCATTCTGCTGCACCCTTATCTGCCTTCACAGCTACAGAGAACCAGCAGGTCCTCAAGTATACCTGTTCCACCATTGGGGTCTTTAGGAGTCTGGACCATGCTTAGTCTAGGACCTCACCTCAGATCTGTTCACCAAGGGAGACCCTACCAACAGTACAAGACTCCAGACGACATAGCTCTGAGGGTGATTGAAACACAAAAAGCCTCTCCACCATGACGAGGTTACAGTTCAAGGAGAGGGACCTTTCAATTAATTGTTGAATCATGTGGTAGAACCCTAATTCACCAATACACTCAGACATAATATTACATATAGAATAACTCTTACACCTAGTGATAAGAATGTGCCTTGATAATGAAGTAATACTTAGATACTTAAAGCAGTAGGTATAAGTAACCACCAGCTCAAACCAGATTGTAAATGTCCCCTTTCTGCATATTTTAGGCTCCTACAGAATTGCATGTTACCAACCTTTTCTCTACATGGAGGACCAGCAGTGGTTTCTCTTGTTGGATCCCACTATGGCCTTGATGCATTCTGAGTAGCATGAGGTCACTTTGAACGGCAGGCAGGAAGGACACTTTTCAGTTGGCCAAGAAACAAGACAATATTCTGGCAGGCTGATGAAGAGTTCAGCAATTTCCTATGCACAGAACTTCACTTTCCAGAATAGTAAATCTGGCTCCTTTCATAGCACTAAGTTCACCTTCCAAGTTCAGGATATTTATTTGCTGCTTAAATGGGAGAAGTCTTACATGTGTGCCCAAGACTGTAGCATGGTGAGCTGGAACAGCACAATCCCTGCTGGCAGGGGCCCAGGGGTCAGCTCTGGCAGGCAGCCCTCGCACTGTAGTACCCTCCTGCCGCAGCCAACCCTGGTCACCATCTACACATGCGTTGCGACACACTGAATAAGGCCATTGTAGGATAGTACTTGTCAGGCAGTACTATCCTGTGGCAAATTTAGTTAGTTTACTGCAGCCTAATAGTGCTTCATGTGACACTTTACTGTGGAGCTAATTAGTCAACTCCACAGTAAAGCCTATGTGTAGATGCCACCAGTAAGTTCTGATATACATTTTTTTGCCTGATTTACAGCTTATTTGACATTGGAGGCTTCATATCCACTTGTTTTAAGATTTATACATAATTTTCAAAGCAATGATTAATTCCTTTGTTTTTCAAGCGATTAACACCCAGAATTAACAGTATATATTAAAAATACCTATTTGCATGATGATCATGCTTTAGTGATTTCTGATTTGGGATATTTTCAAGTATTAACTATGATCTATCTACATTCATTGAGACATTAGATTTGTTATTATTTGTCTACCTTTTTAAAGGTGTTTCTTAATCATCATTGATTAAGACTTTCCAAGACCTTTATTGGGCTTATTGACTTTTTAGAGTACACAGGAGTAGCCATGGGCTTTTTGAATAGTGTAAGCTGGAGGTTCATAGTTCTTAGGCCCCCCTCTACACATTACAGGTATTGCATAATTAACTAGTTAACTGTTCAATTACCTTAAGACCAGCTATACATGTAATGTAAAGTAGCTATGACACAATAAACAGCTCCAACCACCTATAAAGTTAGACCTCAAAAATGCATACTAACTTTATATCTGGTTGCTATTGAGCTTTGATTTGCACATGTAGCTGGGTCTCCCCTGTGGCTGGGAGCCCTGTCAGCTGATAAATCTGGGAGCCCTGATCAGTTGCAGGGCTTTCAGTGTGTGGCCCTTGCAGCTGGGAGCCCTCATCCATGGGAACCTGCTTCTTGCAATCAAGCTTCCCCGCACCATCAACAAGATGCGATTGGATCTAATGTGTGATCCCACATTTGGCGTGGAGGAGGCATGATTGTGTAGATCATGCATTAGATCCAATCGCTCCTTTACCTGCACATGTAGAGTGGGGGCCTTACAGTGTCACACGTACTACAAAAAGCAAATTCCATAAAGACAAAGACAATTCTCCTTGGACTCACAAACTGGAAGTAGAAGGCTCTGAACCGGAATGGTACTGACCACCTTCAAACTCACTGACACTAATAGGAATAGAGAGGGGATTATTGTAGAGATATTCTAACTCTGTCTCATGCTGAGACTTGTAGATAAATTTATGCACCTGAGCAGTCCTGATAAGCATGAGAAGGGAACACATTCAGGTGCATAAGTTACACCTACATTTGAAGGAATCACCTCCTTTATTTTGTTCATATCACTTATTTAGTTTTGCTAGGTTCTCTGTTTATGCCATTATAGTCAAACTTTAGAAAATGGAATTAGGGGAAAAAAAGAAAGTCTCATTTTCATGGACCAGAATGTAGGGCCAGCAGGTTAATAACTAAGATGGTTAAAATATAAGAGTTGTTTTTATCTCAAGCTAAGGCAGATACTCTAGGGTCACTAAATTGAAAACTATTTGTCATATTTGTTTCACTCTCCTTGAGAGTGTATATACAGTATAACCAAATGGTGATTTATCAGGTTCTACAACTTTTTGAAAGAAGATTAAATTACCAGTTTTATTTCTTCAATGGGCAAATAAGCTGCAATAATAATTGATTTCACAGGAGATTGCCATGGGTATTAAACTTCTTAACACTAATAAAACTCCTAGCTCAGACCAGTTTGGCATGAAATTTTATATGCTGTACATATGTTTCTGTATGTTAACATACTCTCTGGGCAATTTTTAATTCTAAACAGGCCTCCCCCCCACCCCCCACCCTCCCCCTCCAGCTTCTGTTCCAATAAAATTGTCATGTCAATTTTATAGAATGTGCAAGAAACGTGATGACCCTACCACATTCCCACACCCCTTGGTCAAGCTGAGTTGGCCTGAAAGCTAGTTTTACCTATCGTCTTAGTGTTGTTCCTTGCACTCGCAGTCTGTCTTGCCACAGACGTTCAGTCAACCTGTTCACGTACTCTGCCATGGTCTTGGAGTGTCCTAAGCCTGCAGCACCAGTGTACAAGCAAAATCTTTTTTGCTGGGGAGCTGAGGAGAGACAGTGAATTAAGCATGAAAACTCTATGCTTGGTTAGTGCTACTAATAATTTCCTGTTCCAAGCCTGCATACTTTCAAAATGCACATTCACCACATGCACTGTTATTCTACTAGCACTACAATGCACTGTTCTGCAGCTGTAGCAAGCCCACAGTGGGCACGTCTACATGTGAATTTACATATGCCTAGACTTAATGCAACTCAGTCTAAGGCACATTAAGGAGATTTAGGCATACATGTACATGTGGATGCCTTAAGGAGGTGGGAGCTTCCAATCTCCTGGGATGCAGTTGGCCTGGCCCTGGCTCTGACTCTGGCCCCACTCTCAGCTCTAATCCCCTCCCCGTGTTCCTGCCTCCCCAGTGTCAGATGACAGAGGGCTGGAGCTGAGCCCACGGGGCCCCATGCTGCCACTGGGTGCTGCCAAAACAAAGAAGCAGTGGATGCTGTTCTGCAAATGCAGATACTGCAGCTGGAGTAGTGGTTCTGGCAGCAGCAGTCCCTGTCAGTGTCAGTGTCAGCAGAGGGGGCAAGAGGTGTGAGGGCTCTTGTCAAAGCATTGGGGAAGGGCCTCCCCATGACCCTCTGCAGAGGAAGGGGGCAATGCAGCATGGGTAGGGCCTTTGCTAGCAGCTCCCTCACGCCTCTCCCTTGGGGCGGGTTTGCTGGCCAGGCAACGCAGCCCTGCAGGGGTGGGGCACCTCACTGTGCATCTGGGATTCAGGCACCCTAAGAAGCCTATGCTGGGGCTCTCGCCTGGGGCAGCAGGCGGACTGGGACTGCATCTTCCCCCAGCACCTGGCATGGCTTTCCCTGTTCCACCCACCTCTGTCCTGGGTAAGTGCATGGCCTTCATGCTGGACACTGTGGGTGGGAGAGACAGCATCAGTTCCTGGGGGCTCTGTGCAGTGCAACCCAGGCAGGCTGGGTGCACTGCCCAGGGGCAAACCTGCCCCAAGGAAGAGGTGCAGGGGAGCCACTACAAAGGCCTTGCCCGTGCTGCACTGTCCCCTTCCCCTGCAGGGTGTCATGGGGGGGGCTTTCCCCTGTGTTTTGACAGGAGCCCTTGTGCCTCCTGCCCCTCTGCTGACTTACTGCACACCAACAAGAACTGCTGCTGCTGGAACCTCCACTCCAGCTGCAGCATCTCCCATTGCAGAACAGTACCTGCTGCTTCTTCATCTTGCTGGCACCTGGAAGCAGCATGGGACCCCACAGGCTCAGCTCTGGCCCACTTGGTCACATAGCGTTAAGGCTCCTTACAGCATCTACACCTAGGTTAAGGTGCCTTTACTAATCATGCCTAAATATGATACTAGCTTTAAGCAGGTATTAAATTTAGGCATAATTAACCTAAAATCACCATTTTAAGGTGCAATAAGGGCGCATACGTGTAGATCCTTGCCCTTAATGCATCTTAAAAATGGCTAATTTGCCTTTAATCACTGCATGTAGATGTGTCCAGTGACTGGGTACTCCATCCCCAAACCAGAAATGAGGTAGCTCTGCTTTGAAGTACTTGTATCAATTTTTAGTTTAATTGCATGTGTTTCAAGCAAGGGACAAACATAACCCAGATCAAATGGAAGCAACTGTAGGGGCGCAAACTCAGTATGATGTAAAATAGTGAGGAAAATTTAAAAATTGGCATTAAATTAGTAAGGAAACTGGTACTCAAATAAGCACTGTCGCTTCCATCTGTATTGCTCACCCACTGATTGTCAAAAGTGGTGCAAATCCATATTCCTTGGATGCTGCAGCTTTACTATCTGCCAGCCCCAAGGGGCATTTTGCTAGTCAAAAATAGAACACAGACTGGTTTGGCTGTGCCTGCTCAGCTGCAACAAGTATCCTGTCCCAAGTGTGTGGTATAGGTATATGAATCAGATACACCAGGAAGTTGTCCAGATGGGTGACTTCACACTAGGGGGATCACACTTGGTTGATCTGAGCGCTTCCTAGCTCCTTCGTATCACATGGCGGAATGAACTGGGACAAATAATATGACCCCTAATGAGCGCAGTCCCTTACAACCAGCAAATAGAAGGTAACCTTCTACCAGTACCCACCCTGATGTTTTTTAAGATCAGAAGCAGAGGCACTAGCCTCACCACTCAGTCACTAGTAACTTTATTTATATGGGAAATATAATCCTCAGAAAAATATGATTCTCAGAAAAATCTGCCCACAGCACATTACAGATAATCAGCAGTCTTATGTGCGTCTCACTGCCATCATCACAGAAAGACATAATGAATATTAAATCATACATGTCAAGAACGTTTCCCTCCTGTTTCTTTCTTTTCTTTTTTTTGTTTTTGGTAATAATGGTTTTGTCTTAACGAGATGACCTGTTTTGCTTTTGGCTTTTTGAATGAGTTATTTTCTTCCTTTCATATTAATTTGTTTTTGAAATAACTGACTACACATTTGATTCCTTAAGGAAATAAAAAACTTCTATCTGGTGTTAAAACTTCCTCCTAATTTCACAGAAAAAGGGATGCATACCAAATCAGGAATACTTATAAATGCAAAACAGATGCATGGTCAATCTGATTACTTGATATTTGCTAAAAAGGAGCTGTTTCAAGCCAATGCTTTTTCTCATACAGCTAACTTTTCTCTTCCCCCAGAACCCATCATTAATACTGGACAATGATAATAATAATCTCCATGACAGCAGAGTTTGAGTTCACAGATCAAAGTTCACTGAGATCAGTGGATAGACTCCCATTGACTTTAGGCAGTTGGTAGTGAAATACTGTATCATCATTTAGTGACTTTGAAATGCTTTTGTGGTGTAGATAAATAATCGGTGCTTGTAGTTTTAAAAATCAACTACAGTGTATATTTGCATAAACTACATGCATGTGTATAGAATATATATATTATATATAAATATATTTAACTTAAATATATTTGTGTGCATATATGTACATATGCACATGCATGGGTGGATCCAGAATTTGGTAAAGGGGTCAGTGTGGGAACAGTGACTGGCATACCAGGAGTGGCTACAACTCCACTTCCAGCTTCCCCCGCCCCACTTCTAGGACAGGCAGACAACACCAGGGGAGCAGCAGTGAGGGACTTCTTCTAAATCCCTGAAGGAAGTAAGAACCGCCCCCAACCTGCATTTAGTACCCCTTCCTTTCCCCTCGCCGTTCAATGACATGTCCCTCCCCTCCTGTTCCTGCCCTCACCTTGCCTGCTGCTGCAAGATTGGGCAGGGAGGAGGAACCTGTTCACCATCACCACTACCACTGTATCAGGCTCAGACCAGCTCCCCACTCAGCCCAGCTGAAGCAGCTCTGGAGCTCCCCCCACCCCCAGAACAACTGAGAACATGGTCAACAGTGGGCAGGGGAGGATGGGAATGGGAGGGGAGGGAGGGGATGTGTTGCTGAGCATGGAAGGGATGGGGGGGGGAGGGGGTGGCAAATCGTACCTGATTCAAGGACTTAAAAAAGTTCCTGGCTGCTGCTTCCATGGTGTCATCTGAAGGGAGGGGTGACTGCACCGTCATTTTGGATCTGCCCCTGTACGCATGTATATGTATGGTGTTTTAATATATGTGAAAGA
>NW_005842222.1:226845-238611 GCF_000455745.1 Alligator sinensis
GTAACTAAGACCAGGGCTGCACCAGGGTGCTGCCTTGTAGGGTGCGAATGGAAAAATATCAACTGTACCACAGCTGCCATTTACCATGAAGCAGCTGATGTGCTGTAAATTGTTGCCCCTTTCTAATTCCCTGATTTGGTTGTGTGTTAACATTTGAATGTTAAAGGAAAATTAACATGTAAATATCAATTTTCTATTGAAAGCTAGTTGGAACTGAGCATTTCATTTCCTTATGCTCCTTTGAAAATGCCAGCCTAAATGATTAGACTTAAGATGACTCCTTGCTATATGTTTATAGTGGCTAATACACTAAGATATGGGTTTTAAGGGGCTACTGTATTACAAATAATAGAAATAATATGAAGAAAATTTTAATTGCTCTGAAAAATGTGAAAGAAAAATACAGAACACATTCACTTTTTTAAAAAGCCCCTCACATTCCATCTGTAGGTCTGATATCAACAAAGAAATTACCTGGAAAAATTGCTTACAACATGCTGGTAGGAATGTGCCTGTGCCTGTATCAGTTACTGTGGGTATCTGGAGCTAACTTTAAACAAGTTGGCCCAGACACTGGTAACTGCATAGCCATTGCAGACCAGAGCTCAGCACATGCTAGCTGCCTGAGTATTTTCCCAGGTTTTGAGATGGGCTTTGCAGCCTACACTTCTGAGTTCCATGCTATCATGACTAGACTGCTAAGAAACCTGAGCCAGCTATTCTAAAGCTAGCTCTGGGATATCTGCAATAAACTGCCATCACTCTAGTGAGTGCAGTGTAGAGGTATCTTTTGTATATATCACTGTACAGAGGGTGATTGCATTTGGACCAGCTGATCTCTTGGCTTGTCAGAGCATACAGTACTGCTAGAAACTGGAATGTGTAAGTCTGCTTGTTTATATAGATCTCTGAATCTGCTGTACAGGATGCATTTCAGCATGTCAGATGATTTTACATATTTATTTTTTTTAACCCTTAACCCCTGGTGTCTGGAGTCTTCAAAAAAGTGCAAGCCCTTTACTGTAAGTGCCAGAAGGAAGAACCCCTGAGAGAAGACTTCTGTATTTAATGCTATGAGTGACAGCCACTCTGTGTATAAGTATACAGTCAGAGGTCATTGCTGAGTTGGCTAGTATCTATGGGCATCTATACATGTGCTCCGGGAGTGGGGGAGGGAGGGGGTCTTTAATTAGAGTGGCTCTCAGAGCCGCTCTAATTAAAGCACCTGGAGCATTTTGTGTATCAGTGTCCCTGTGCTTAAAAATGGCAGTGGAGGGCTTTATCTAAAGCTGGTCAAACAAGATTTACAGTGCCCCACCACCATTTTTAAGTGCAGGGATACTGATACACAAAGACGCTGGAGTTTGCTGGAGTGTGGTAATTACCACGCTCCAGCAGACTCTATAAATCAAGCCTGCTCTGATGGGTTGTAATTACAGTGCATTGGAGCAACCTTGCTGCTTGTGTATGTGTCCTATCTGACTATTTGATTCCCATGAGAACCTGGATAAGCTTTGCTTTAACCAAGTTGTCTGTTTGGATATCAGGTATATTTTATACCAAATATAGGTCATTTTCACAGTAATAGGGTCTCCCACTTCTCCACCTACCCCATTTGCTTGTTTTCTTCACCTGTTGTCTTACATCACATGTAAAAAGTGTAGGCTCCTTGAGACAGGCACCATCTCTAATAGTGTCTCTAATGATTGATGTCATAGAGGCCTGCGACCTGCTTTGAGCTTCTTGGATGCCATTTCAGTACAAGTAATACATAATGTCAAATGAAAGTATTTTCTTGAGTGTTTACTTGGATCTGTGGAATCTGCTTTTACATTGCAGCTGTATACTGAACTAATTAATCTGATTAATTGAATGGAATGTGTCGGATTAGTCACACATGTCAAGCTTTCAGTGGTTTCATTCTTTGGTCACAGTTTTAAAAAGATTATTATAGTCACTTATTACAGTGGGGTTCCCTTGTTCTAGATGCTAGAAACATAAAGTAAAAAAATAGTCACTGACCTGAAGAAGTTACATACAACATATCATTAGGCAAGTAACCAGTGAGAGGGAAAAAAAAAGATGAAATGTTGGGCCTAAGGACACACTGGCTGTGTCCTAGCCGGCAACTGGAGCATGGTTCTGGGCAGCCCCAGTCCGCTTTTGAGCAGCACAAGCTGCCTGTGCATGTGTTGCAGCATCTGCACGTGCAGACATTATGCCTGAGACTGCAGCACTTTGAGCCAGGGCAGAGCAGCCCTGGGCTGGCAGGAGGTCCAGGGGGTCAGCTCTGGGCTCTGGGAGGCAGCCTCAGGCAGCATAGAGGCTGGCTGGGTCTTGAGAGTGCCCCAGTGTACAGAGCCCTGTGGGTACATGGTGGGCAGGGGTTTGGACCCCTGCTGCCTGGGCTAACTGGCCACAATGTATACCTGTCAGCTCTTACATATGTTTCATCGCAGGTAAGTACTCTGCCATATGATAGTACTAGCCACAACAGTACTATCTTAAGGTAGAGTTAATCTACTGCACCCTAATATGGGCACTTGTGTAGACACTGATACTTTACTGCTGATTAGGCAACTCCGCAGTAAAGCGCACATGTAGATGTGCCCACTGAGTAGATCAGTGTCTGAGTTGGGAATAGAACTCAGACAAACTGGTTTCTATGCTAGTATTTTAACCACTAAACTACTTGTTAACTTGTTGTTAACAGAAATTTCTCTTTTAGTCCCGATAAAAAAGACGGCAATTTTTTTTGGAGCAAACTGTCAAGTGTCAGCCATAGAATTGTTGCACATTTTAGTTTACAAACCTGGTGCCTATACATATTTTCTGAGGCTAATTTCTAGGCTCTCTTCTGACCCACCCTGAATATATTTGAGAGATTTTAGTGTGTTATAGTCTACATTTTTCCATATGCATTATGTGTTTTAGTTTTGTCTTATGTGAAACATCCCAAGACGGATACTTGGAAAAGTTTATATCAATGATATTCTTCCATAAGTACTATATTTTAAAATACAATAAAGCATGTTTTATAGCTTTCCCACATATTTATTCTCAGTTGAATTGACAATAAGGCTGCATCCAGATAAATACAGACGTTTGGTTCCCTGGGGACAGGTAGCAGTAACACACCTTGTGCCGCTGCTACTTGTCCCTGGGGAATGCCTGTGCCATATGTACTCTGGCATGAAGCAACTATGCCGGCCGCAGCAGCCTTACCTGGAATCTTGGGGGCCAGGGAAGCTGCAGTCACAGTGCTCTGGCAGCTGGAATATGGCTCTGACCAGCCAGGCTCTGGTTTTGGGCAGTGCGCACTGTTGCCACATGCGCTGCCCCATTTTTTTCCGTGCAGAATCTCCCAGGGTCAAAAAAATCTCCTGAGCTGCAAGGCAGCAGTGTGGGGAATGCTTGAAAGTGCTGTGTGTGGAGCTGCAGACGGCTCTGCAGCCCCATATACCATATGGCTGCATTTATCTGGATGCGGCCTAAAAGTATATATGTGGAGAATAAAAGACATGAAAATCACACAGAGGAGGAAATACTTACCATTAGATTACCCTTCTACTTTTAATTATTTGATGAAATTCCACTAAACTATTGTCGTAGATTGCCCTGGCAGGTGTGTTGTTACTGTGTTCTTTCTATATTTGCCCATGGGGTCTCATGCAGTTTATGGAACTCCTAAGTGTGAATTCTTGTTCAGTAGTTCTCATAGTTCGTTGGAATAAATGGTGCTCTGGGGTGAGCTTCTTCTGTCTGCCCAGGAAAGAAAATGTCTACATAATGAACCAGTTCTTGTATTTGAAGCAATATTCAGATATGTAGATTTAGTGCTACAAGTGGTGCAGCACAATGAAATGTTACAGAAATACAGTGCTATGAAACGTGTACAGATGTGCAGAGCACCGCATCTGGAGCTGTATAAAGTTGCTACAAAGGCATTTGGCCACAAACTAGTGTGCTCTTCAGCCAGGAGGCTGAAACAGAGCTGAAACTTCCTGGACTGGGCTATCAATAACTCTGGGACCAGAATTGGTCCCACCTGTGTTGAGCCCATTCTGTCTGGGTTGCACTTCTGCTCCCTGTGGGCAGAGGTAACTCGGCCCTTGAGCTCTTTGTGAGGTAATGGTGCATGGGGCACTGTCAATGGTAATTCTGGCAGCGTAGCTGCTGTTCTTTTTGTTTCATCCTGTCCCTCCCTTGGGTAGGCATTCAGGGATGGTGCCCTCCCTTCATTATGCTATTACCTGCAGGGGAGCTGGGTTCCAGTCCCGTATTCCTGACAGCTGGAAAGAACATGCTGTCATTGAACCCACTGAAGTTTCCAGTTGGGGCCAGGGGGTTCTAGCTCTGTTTTCCCTCCCCCCTCGATAGGGGAGGGAGAATGGAGCAGTGTAGGATGCTGAAGGAACAGAAGACAACCTGTAGTTCTGCACTGAACTCTTCAGATGTTACATGTGCTTCTCCAGAGAAATTCCTGTTTCATCTAGGACCATATTTATAGCCCTTGTGTCATTTGTGTAGTACCCCATGCAGAAGACTTGTCCAAACTCTTGCTTTTTTGGCACTACTTTTACTTTTATATATTTTTGTATATAGTACTACAAATGTAATCACTGAACATGGCCTGAGAGGATACATTCGTGAATATTATAAATCTATTATATCATAAAATTATGGTGGTGGTGGTGGTAATGCTTTATAAGAACAAAATCAAATAGCAGAGAAAGCATGGCATAAAAATGGACTCTGCAGTACAAGGATTATGTTTTTAGAAGCTACTCAGTAGATTTGGTCATGCTATGAGAAAGTAGTATTATGTAGAAAAGTGGAAGCTTCTGAAAATTTACAGACATCCATATTTGGATATCCTGGCCTGTCTTCTGTCACAGGAGGTAAGATGCAGGCTCATCCACTGTGAAGGAGCTTCAAAGGAAATATCTGTCTCATCTTTACTTTCAGCCTCAATTCTTCCACCTGCATGTACATCTGAGGAACACTTAGAAGTTAATTGCACCTCCATTCAGCCATTACTTCATTTTGATATCCTTAACCTCTTTTTCATAGACTTCTATGAGAGCTCTGACTATGGTCCTGAGATGATACTCAGTTCTTTCCAGGAGATTGGCTCTCCATTTCTGCTCTGTTCAAAGTGTTATCACTACCTAGTTTCCCATGTCTTGTGGTGCTTCATCATGTACATGGCTACATTCATGTATCTAGAAATATATTTAAACTGGGAGAACTAAATGTTTAATCCCCCACCTTTTTGATTTAAAGTGATGACAAGAGGTTACCTGTTATAACTACTTCAGCCCAAATGGCCTATTGTAACTATTTCACATATTTTTTCTTTAAATAATTATTCTCATGGACAGTTAACTAAAGGGGCACATTTACTTTCATATCCAAATTCCAAATAATTTTGGTGTGCTTATTGATCAGTTGAAAGTTGTTAAATTTTTACATTATTTCATAGGAAGGTCTATATTGCCTCTCTGTCGGAGATATAAGTGTTTTCTGGCTTTTTCTCTCATCAGTTTTCTATATAATACAACTTTTTATTTACTTCCATTTGTACACTTAATATGCACTTCAATTTTATTAGCCACAGAATAAGGAAGAAGAAATGTTGGAAGCCCTTTATTGATTAAGTTTGATCACCTTTCTGTGTGGCAAGTGATCAGACTCCATATTTCTGCTTATGGGCAAATATTTTGGAGGTCTCACTCTATGCATCTGTGGAAAACTAGGACGTGTCTATATGTTTTTAGGTTATCATATGCCTGTCAGTTCCTCTGGGCGATACTTTCCTTTATGTGTACATAGAGATAACTCAAAAGAAGCTTTGGGGGAAACCCACAAGAAAGGAAAAAGTGGCAAAGACCCAAAGCCTAAGGTGAATAATCTGAAAGGAGTCAAGAATGGTTGGCTACCAGAGAGGAAGAACAAGTGATTCTAGCTTAGACTAAGATAGATGCACCTAGGAAAAAGGAAGATGTTGAGTGAGAAGGCAGGGACTGCTCAGAGTGCCTAGTGTAGGCTGACAGATTGTTTAAGAGACCCCAAGACAGGGAGCCTATCACAATAGGACAATCTGCTTTATGCAGGTGGGGATGGAGTTAGCTGGTTGAGAGGTGCTTGTAAGAGCGGGCAAGGATGCAAATTACATGTATGATATAAATGATTCCCAGGTCTATAGGACCTTTACTGGTTTTATCCATTGCTTTAGGTGCTTTGTGCCTTTGATAGATGAGGGTACATTAATGCTTTGCTTGGAGGATGCTTTGGTTTTGAGTTCCTTTAATTTCCTTGCTAGTAACAGTTATAAACAGTTGCTAAAATAGCTGAGCCTGTTACATTAACACATTTGGGACCTACTGCAGTTCTAACACAGCAATCTAGTCTAAGAGTAGTTGGAGCACATTATAGACCAACCAAAATAGATTAGGTAGCACAGGCTTTTCTGGGCTGAAGCTGACTTCATCAGGTGCTGTTAAAGGATTACACACAGGGTCCAAGGTAGAATTCACCCTGTAAGCATGATGGGCTCTTTAAAGAACCATAAAGGGATGATTTGTGATTGCTTGGTAGCAATGCACAGTTAGTTAGTGATGTTAGCTAATCAGTCAGCATTATCTGCTATTGTTAAAAAGAAGGCAGGGAATTCTATTTAGATGATTTAGAAATGGTTATCTGTTCTGTACTGCTTTACTGTGTGCTAAATATGAATATATCCCAAACAGAATTCTCAATCTCTGCAAGGAAAGATGTCCTGTCACTTGCCAGAGGTTGGTAAGGCAGTCATTATTGACTCTGTCTCAGGGCACTATGGTGCCCACTCCTCTAAGAGCAGAGATTGTCTGGAGAGAGAGCCCAAAGAGCCAGACAGGAGCCCAGGTAGGTTACCATGACAACCGGCTAATGAGGAAATTAGCTGCACCTGGTCAGCTGGCCGGAAGAGGCAGGGCCCTGGGCCCATATAAACCCCAGGGCTGGAACCAGGCAGTTCAGTTCCCTGCCAGCAGCTGAAGGGGAAGGAGCTTCCAGGGAGGAAGGGCCCAGCAACGCAGCGGTTATCAGATATGCTGCCCTTAGGGCTAATGGGACTCCAGGAGCCCACAAGGTACCCTTGCCTACTAGGCACTTAGCACCAGAGAAGAAGTTTTACTCTTTTAAAGGGGCAGAGCATACCCTGAACTTTTATGTTACGTTACAGCCCAGGGGCTCATGTTTGTTTGCTGTTGTTTGTTTGCTGTTTGATAACACCAGTGGTTTGGGTGAGGCTATTGGGGAAGGAGGAGGCCTCATTGGGGGCCCACTATAGTGTGGGGACCCCAGCGCTAGCATGGACGCAGTGACAAGGGGGTGACCAGGCCCCGGCACCAGTGAGGCGCAGAGACAGGGCTGCAGAGAGCCCAGGAAGGACAAGGGGGACTAATTATAGCAAGGCATAGGCAAGACAACGTCAGTACCATCTGCGAGGCTTGGGGTGTGGTAAAGGGATGGTTTGGAGCCACGCATATAACCCAGAAGACTGAGAGTGTCTCGGGAGACATCCACCGTGAAGCAGGATGCCAAGGGGTCTACAAACCTCAGGGTTCAGTAGGATCCAGCAAGACTGTGTCCAAACATAAAAGATCAAGGGCAGCCTCCCTATATTAATAGTACTAGCAAGACATGGTGGGTGAGATAGAGGGGTCCTGTTGGGCGAGATTAGCATGGTTAAGGAGCCCTAGGGGTAACACAGCCATCCCTAGGGACCCCACCCTGTTACAGACTCCAAAAAGGGCCTCCTTTCTTTCCTATCTAGAAAGATGGATCAGATTGACCAGGACCTTTGGCAGAAGTAGGTGGGGTACCACAGAGCACAGAGATGGAAAATGTGAGGATCAAGAAAGATCTCACCCTCCCCCACAAGAGAATGTTACTCCAAATGACGGTCCCAACTATGACTGGTGGCTAGTAGACAACCCTGGTGGAAAGAGATAGTGGAATAAGGTAATTGCACAGGAAAAATCCCATTCCTGCAAGTATGTAGCCTTATGGTAGCTCCACTGTTAAATTCAGCTCTGGAGCTTTTAAATCTCTTTTTCCCTAAATAATTCTTCATGTAGCAGGAATCAAAAGTTACCAAGAACTGGCAAAATGAGCTAGCATGTTCCTAGGCTGGCATTTGCACAAAATAGAATCTTCATCCTGCCATCATACAGAAGTGAGATGGGGGTAATGTAATCCTATGAAGATGCCCTGACAACTTAGACCTTTATCCCATGAAACGTATTTGGGAATATCCATCAGGTATTCTTTCCTATATGAAATTAACAAAAATACTATAACAGCTTCACTGTAAAGAGCATCCCTATGGATTAAGTAGCAATATCAGATTCTAGTAGGTTCTGTGACTTTCACCACCACCTCTCCACTACTTCCCCGATTCTGGAGATTCTTCCATTATTAACATGAGCGATGCAGTAAGCCTCCCAATTTACTGAATGGTGATGCTAGTCCTATCCTGTTAATGACCTTAGAGCTGACCCAGAGGTCAACCAGCCATTAACTCCTGTTATCTTCAAGATGACCCAGTCCTGAAGAGAAACAACTGGTGGTTTAAATCTTCCCAGTGTTTTTACCATGCACATACTAATCAGTCACCAATAACTGTGATAAGTTTTACTGAGGATTTTAACTTGATTGAACCATGGCTCCAGAGCAGATGGGGCAAGACCCACAATTATTGCTTCACTTAACCTCTCAAAGGGTGTACATTTCTAATTAGCTGTTAAACTCCTTCAGCTTCTTGCTACATTTACAAACTGAGGAATATGACTTGTTGATTCATGTCCTTTTAAGACGGATGTGATGTATTTATATTAAACTGAACCTTTGATTAAGAGAACTGGAGTTGGGTTGCTAGGGATACGAGGAAGAGCAGAATGCTGCAGCCACCACAGTGCTAGAGACTACCTTTATGATTACAGAGAAAACAAGAATAATCAATTTTGTTGCACAGATTCTGGTGCCTGTCCAATGGTTCAATGCAAAAGAATGACACAAAATTGATATTGCTTTATTACATCCTCTGACAATAAGTTCCTATACAGCGAGCCAGAAAAGATGAAAATTTGCCTCAATGCTGAGCATTATAATTGAGCAAAGTGAAGTTAATAGTGTTGAGCATCACAATAATTATTTTCTAAACTCAAAAAACATCTGTGCGGGCCGAGAGCGACCCGAGCCCTTTTCGTGCTGCACGCAGGCTGTGGCCAGCAGCCCGGGCACGCCGGGGCGGAGAGGGAAGGCCTTCGAGCTGGAATTAGGCACAGACGCATATCGGTAGTTTTAAAAGATTGTTTACTTACACCGAGATGGCAGTGGTGCAGGCTGGAAAGCTTGATTAAGTTGCAGTTACAGACAGACAACACAGACGGTCTCGTGGAGGTTGCTAGGCTCCACGGTGCAGAGCTCCGGATGCTCTGGGTGAACGAGCCACCAAAATAGAAATCGTAAGTACGTCTTATAAAAGTTGCGTTCGAAGACGGGAAGAGGTGGGCGGTGGATCAGGCCGCCACGCTCCTCTGGATCTCACACAGGGTTTCTATTACCCTGCCATGTACCCAGAGTCCCCACGAGATGGATGTGGAGTCCTCTTCAGCTTGGGCAGAAACCGCTCAAGCCTCTTATACGGCTAACAAGCCAATCGTTAGCTGCCACGTGTGAATAATTTAGCGCTAGCCAATCACGGGGAACAAATTTGCATACCGGTGGCGGGAACTCTTTTGCACCGTGCATTCCTCTTGCAACATGAGCAATGCACTCTGCAAAAGAAGCTGCAGAAAAGGCGGGAAACTCGTCCCTGCACCGGGGTTTCCTCTTGCTACAGGAAACTCTCCCGTGCAATGCTCTGCAACTTGACAGGGATAATTCTGGTGCCGAAGCGCGCACACACAATCATGCCTTTTGGGTCATGACAACAAAATTTACAAAAATCAGCATTTCAAAATGCTGGAAATCTTGTGGCTTAAAAAAATGTAAGAAAGAGAAAAGGAGTTAAAGAACCACAGCAAAAAAAAAAACCCCAGTTGGTTCTCTTGACCTTTTCTGGTTCCTTCAATTTGCACAAAAATATAAAGTAAGAAGAATAATCTTTTGTTAGACAGGTTGATATATAATGCAATGGACAAAATATAGAATGGGTCCCTTCAATGCTGTAGTCTTGCCCTAGTTTGGCAATTCTTGATTTAGCCAACCTGATGATTCTGGGTCTTTAAAGGGAAAACTACAGCGAAGTCGCCTCTTTGGGCGTAATCCTTGCCCAACTGAAGTCAGTGGCAAGATTTCACTAACTTCATTGGGGCTATGGTTTTATTCTATATGGCTGGGACAGCCTTTGGACAAATTGGGTGCCAGATTCACCAAGGGATATCAGGTGCCATAGGTAGCATTTTGTTGCTTAGAGTCCAGAATCAAGGTATTGATAAATATTTAAAAATAAAATAATTTGTCCTCTTATGTTATTCTACAGATTGACACCTTACTAACTGACCAGGTAATAAGTGAGGAGAAAAAGTCAGCTGTCATACAGCAGTGCTTATCTCTCAGTTTACAATTGGCTACACACGGAATATGCATTGGCTGAATCATAGGTGCTGACTTTTATTTTTGTTGGGGGGGAGCGCTAAGATGATGGACATGTGGAAAATTTTACACAGTTCAGGTGACAGCCCTCTTCCTGAGGGGGGCCAGGGCCCTTGGGCTCCCACATATGCGACACCTCTGGGCTGAACTAAAAATAGTTTTGGACATACTTTCTTTTGCAGCTTTAAAACTATCTCTATCGGTTCAGTTTATATGTCTGCTGGTGCAAGCTGAACTGCTAGGAGCCAGGTTTAAACTGATCTGATAGCACTGCAAGGAAGTGAATCTGTGGGCCTCCCAATCCGGGGGTAGAGCCTTCTGAAGGAATAAAAAGGCAGTGCCCAGCACACGGGCGACTTCGGTGACGGAAGACAAAGAAGGGCTATCAAGAAGGGCTATGAAGAGCGGGTTTAGCTGACCAGTGGGGCCGAGCAATTGCCTCTGAAGTGCCCTACAGATGCTACTTCTGAATGGGGAGCAGCAAGCGGCTGCGTCCCCTGCCCTACCATGGAGGGAGCTGCAGCGATGATGCACAGGCCGGTGCACGGAGGGTATGGGATTGGATGGGACCTCGGCCACTGCATAAGGCAGCGTGGGTCTCCAACCCCCTGCACGAGGCAGGGGTGATGGTGCACAGGCCAGTGCACAGAGGGTCCAGAAGTGGATGGGACCACAGCTGCTGCACAAGGTGGTGTGGATCCCCAACCCCCTGTATGAGGCAGGGGCAATGGTGCACAGGCCAGTGGATGCAGGGTCTGGGAGTGGACAGGACTACAGCAGCCTCATGAGACAGTGTGGGTATCCAGCCGTGCATGAAGCAGAAGCACAGCTACTAGTGCACAGGATGGTGCACAGGGCAGAGAGCAGGTGGACTGCCCAGGAGAGTCACACAAGACATCTGGGCCCCTCCTCGTAGAGGGAGGAGAATCCTTGCTCCTGGAGATGAGTCCAGCCCATCAAGCTGCAGGGAGCCATGAATCACCCAGAAAGGGGATTCCTACAGGGGAGGAGGGCCCTCCCCCTGCTGTGGGCAACTGAGGGGAAGCCCCTGACAGGAGAGGACAATTTGCCCTGGGGTGTAGAAAGGGACCCAGGGCTTCTGCTTGTCAAGGGGGCATTCCT
>NW_005842222.1:238642-279321 GCF_000455745.1 Alligator sinensis
CCCCACCAGCTGAGTAACCTGAGTGAGGGTAAGGGTGTCCTATGATGATGATGGGGCCCCTGCTTGGGTTGTCATTTTTGCTGGGCACAGCTGCTGTGCCACTGTTGCGTTCTGTTCTTTCATGATGCTGGGATTCCTGTTGTAATTCTGCACCTTTATTTTGTATTGGAAGAGGAGTATAAGAGCAGCACACTTATACGATGGGGAACTCCCTACTTGAGAGCACGGAGGCGGAAAGGGATCTTGGTGTCATTATTGACTCCAAGCTGAACATGGGCCGACAATGCGAGGTCATGGTTGGCAGGGCTAACCGGACCTTGTCGTGCATCCACAGGTGCATCTCGAGTAGAGCCAGGGAGGTGATCCTCCCCCTCTATGCGACGCTGGTCAGGCCACAGCTGGAGTATTGTGTCCAGTTCTGTGCGCCCCATTTCAGGAGGGATGTGGACAACATGGAGAGGGTCCAGAGGAGGGCCACCCGCATGATCCGGGGACAACAGGGCAGACCCTACAGTGAGAGACTGCGGGACCTGAACCTATTCAGCCTCCACAAGAGAAGGCTGAGGGGGGACCTGGTGACCGTCTATAAACTCACTAGGGGGAACCAGAAGGGTTTGGGGGAGACGCTGTTTCCCCTAGCCCCCGCTGGCATAACAAGGAGTAATGGGCACAAGTTGATGGAGAGGAGGTACAGATTGGACATCTGAAAAAACTACTTCACAGTTAGGGTGGCTAGGAGCTGGAACCAACTTCCAAGGGAGGTGGTGCTGGCCCCTACCCTGGGGATCTTTAAGAAGAGGCTGGATACCTACCTGGCTGGACTCATTTGAGTCCTGTTTTTTGTTTAGGGTTCTTTTGTTGTTCTCCCGCCCTGGCGGGGGGTCGGGCTAGAAGATCTATTAGGTCCCTTCCGACCCTAAAACTATGAAACTATAAGCTACCCTGTATTGGTATTTATTCCATTGATTACTTTATGTAGGTGTGCTCTATTTGATATAACCTCATTATATATGTTTAGATATTTGTCGTGGTGCGAGACCCCAAGGGGTGGCCATGATGCCCCTGGTGGCTCTGTGACCATGCAAGCTCTGCCCTGAGGGTGCCTTCTTCTCTCTCCTGCCATGTCTTTGATGGAAAAATAACTCAGGAGGCTGCCCACAAGCCTTTGCTTAATCCTTGTTCGCTGAACCTTACTCAAGCTCTCTTCTGTAGGCCCTTTGCCTACTTCTCTTAAGTACGGTGCTGCACGAGACACCTCAGGCCTTATGGGCCAACTGCATGGCTCCAACCACCCCTTTACCATGCCCCATGCCTCGTGGGTATTATATTGCCGTTATGCTGTGTTGGGGCCTTGTCCTACTTGGATATAGTTAGGCCTTCTAGCCTAGAACCACTGTGTTGGGCCCAGCTTTGAGGCACTAGCCCACAAACTCCTCTTCTCACTGGGGCCCTGGCCTTTGCAGCTCACGCCCTTCTGGCGCAGGGCTCTCTGGCCCCTTGCAGCTCATGCCCTTCTGGCGCAGGGCTCTACACAATCATGTGCCCCCAATGAGACCTCCTCCTCCCCTATTAGCTTCTTCCTGGTCCAAACAATAACACAAAGCTAAGCCCCTGGGCTGCAACATAACATTAATAATAAAGGCAGCACTCTGCCCCTTTAAGAGGGCCAACTCCCACCCTTAGAATACAAACCCCTTTTATCTCTGGGCACCTTGTGAGCCCCTAGAGTCTTACTGTGTTTGGAGGTAGCAAAGCAGGCAGCCAGATGCATTGGATCACTCTCGTGCAGGAGCTCCTTCTCTTGGCAGTTACTGAAGAGAAAGTGACCCCTGGCCAGCCTCACCCCTAAGCTTATATGTGCCCTGGGCTCTGACTCCTTCCAGTCAGCTGACCGCCTGCAGGTCCTGGCTAATTACCTTGTTAGTCTGTTACTCTGGCAATCTGCAGCTCTGTTGCTGTGTTTAGCCTGCCAGGCTCCTTTGCTAAGCTGTTTCTGCTCCTAAAGGTGCCAGAGCCCAGGGCACATATAAGCTCAGGGGTGAGGCTGGCCGGGCTGTAAGCACCCTGTGACAATATTTTCCTATCATTGTCAGGTACAGGAACACCTCACTATTCATGGGTTCAGCATTTGTGGTTTCAAATATCCATTTATGTTGAACCCACATTTTAAATACACTTTCTACACTTACAGGAGCTCCTTGTGCTTGCTGGCATGGGGCCAGAGCCATGCCCCCTCCCCCCCGGTTGCCAGGGGTACTGCGTTCATGAAGGCAGTGCCTTATTCACAGATGTCACCATTTGCGGGGGATACAAGAACGTATCCCCTATGAATGGCGAGGGTCTCCTGCATTTCCATTGGCATATAATGGTTATCTTTAAGTATGTATGTTTATTTGAGGTAACCTTATTGCATATGTTTAACTATTGACCCATCACTGCTTGTTATTTTTGTCATCCATCTGTTGATCAGCCTGATGTTTTATCATTAAGTGCTCCTTCACTGGCTGCTTAGGGGGCCCTGTTGAGGGGCAGGGGTTGCAAACTAATCAGAAGGCCAGAGGATAGGCCTGTGCTTGAGTTTGAGGTTAATTGGAGCATTTTTGTTTGGATGAATATATATCTGTAAACAGCATTTATATGTATATATATATTCATGTATATAAGCTTATGGCTGTAAGTCATTTATTAATGTGTAACACTTAACCTGTACATAATTAAGAATCACTGTGACTCCCAGTCTGCTCTGCTCTGCTCTGCTCTAAAGGGAAGGAGGTGAGCTGGCCTATAGCTAGACAGCCACGCTCCCCACAGCCTGCTCCCCACACGCCTAACATCGCTTCCATTTGAAGAGGGGGTACCTCCCGTGTACCACCCGGGTTACAAACGGAACTGGAAGCAGCCACCCAACTGATTCTGAAGCTACTTGCCTGTTAAGATCTATTGTTTGTTTCTGGAAATTCTGTTATCTTTCTCCTGTAGCACTGCAGTGATAGACTGCAACTAATGAACTTAATCAAAACAAGTCCATACATGTGCATGCAGCAAAGTCCCCTCCAAGACTTTTGCTGATATAAGTGCATAGGCCAAATGTAAATTTCCAATGACTTGAGGGGTGACTTGGCACAAAACCATATTCATAGACAGTTTCACAGTGTACCAGCAATGATATTATTATTAAGTTTTTCACATTTTATTTGGGCTGGAGATAAATCGTTTTGCAGTCTCAGCCCTGACTTGCCTTAGTGGACTTCTGATGCCAGTGACAATTCAATTTATATTAAAGAACCAAACAAACATAAAACACCCACTGCAAGTCAAACACGCTAAACCCAGGAAAATAGAAATGAGAAAAATCTGGCCTAGTAGTCAAACCAGGATAAGCAGAATGCAGAGAAATGCCTTTAGACATTTTCAGCAACAACATTTCATTTTAATTTACCTATGCAAAGAATGAAACCATGACCTGAAAGTTGAACAACCACACATTCTTCTTGAGGAGTCAAATTCTGTATCTCCGCTACCCATGGACAAGCAGCAAAAACATTTTTCCCCCAGTTTACATAATTGGTTATGAGATATTAAACCTTAAAAAAAATCTGTCACTGTTCTGAGCTGCAAATTGTCCATGATACATCTTAACTTTATTAACAAGACCATATGAGTTTAATCTGGGAAGGACAGAGATTAAATTCCCCATTTGGAGAAAAGAAGGTAACGTTTTTTCTGGAAAATAAAATTAACAAATACAAGAAACTGCACTGTTTTTTTAATTCCATTATCCTGTACACAGAAACTCTTAGCAGTCAACTCTGTAGTCTCCTTTTAAATAAATCTCAGAGCTTTCAAGTCTCATTATTACTTAGGAAGCCTGCCAAGTCTGAGGGTTAAAACTTCCATTAGATACTAATTCACTAGCTGAAAAAAGTTTTTAGCAATATAACTGATAAGGTTGAACTGACTTTGGAGAGGCTTAAAAATGAAATACCTATAGTTTTACAGACTGACATTTAGCTAAAGAAAACCTTAGGTTTTAAGGCTCTTTGATTTGTGTGATCTGTAGGAACTGTCTCAGAATCTAAGAAAGCTGATGAAGGACTAGAAATGCTATTATTTTGTTTTGAAGGCTACAAGAGGTTATTGTGGTTAAAACTGGATGCCATCCAGCCATGTGTGCTTTAGCCTTATTCATATGGACTCCTCAAACAGCAACAGTTTATCATGACTTTGACAGATTTAGGGGTTTTACCAATTCATACTGGAATTGGTTGTTTACATCTATGTTTTCCACATACCACCTTATTGCATGCTGTTTGAAATACAGAGTAACTACCAGTAATCACTGGGTGGTAATCACAAACAAATAAGACTGTATGTAGGGGTAGAGTTTTTTTGTGTTCACAGAGACAGGTTTGATTGTTAGTCACTGCTCTGCTCTTTTGTCGTGTTGTCTACCTCAGACAAATGAACTAAAAATGGAAGTATCACTTGTGCAGAGTCTCATGAAGCCTTTATTCTTTAGTTTCCTCCTTATTTTTCAAGGCCTGCTTCTTGCTGCTGTTATTTCTCTCTCCTTTTCATTTTAGTAACATTTTCTTCTAATGGTTCTACTTTGGGCAACTTTTGTGCATGTCTTATCAGGAGGTAAAATCTCATTCATAACCTATTCTGCTTCAAGTATGGAAATCCCTAACACCTTTCAGTATTCTTTGAAAGAGGCAGGATGTTTGTGTAGCTGATGGGCAGAACTGGGTCTGATCTGGGTCGAGTTTCTGGTTCTGCCATGGACAGTAGCTAGGTGGGAGCTTGGGGGCCACAGATTAATTTCTCAGGGCCACATGTGGCCTGTGGGCCACCCATTGGACAGCACAAGATTCAACCAAAACTTTTGGAGTTGTACTCTGTGCTCTGGTAAGCAGGCACGGCTGTTTAAACCTCGCCCCGCTACTTAACGTCCATCCACTTTAAAGCACTTACATGATGTCAGTATCAGGTTAAACAGTTCAGAATTTATTACTAATTAGAAGTAGGGAAAATGACACATTTTAAGCAGTTTCTATTTTTTGCAGGAAATGAAATGGACCCATCTTCCTGCTTTTGTAGTATTTAGAGCTGGGATTTTTACTGACACTATAACTGATCTTTTTCACATACCAAAACCGTCGGTTTCCAACTGAAAACAATGTTTTTGGTAAATAAAAAATGTCCATGATGAAAAATATTCTGATAGAAAGAATGGTAAATGTTGGCATTATCAACAATGTGTGCAGAAGTTTCACTTTCAGGCATGAGCATTTTTTGACATCGATGACAACAAAAACTTATGTGAAAAATTTCAATCTCCTAGTGTACAGTGGTGCTTCAGTCTTTCTGAGAGATTCCCTCTCACTTATTTCAGTAAAGATATTCATTGCTTATATTTAAAATTTTTGCCACATTACATTGAGCAGTAACATTTTATGCAGAGAAACACAGAGATGCCTTGGTTATGGGAGTGCATCCAATGTGACTGTCTGTGTGGACTTGCTGTGACTGAGAACTGAAACAAGGAGAATACTGTCACCTTCCGCTGATTTGACTTTATAACTATCTCAGGATCCCAAATGGTAATAAATTCAATGGCACACTGTACTGCAAAGTCATTCTATCCTACATACTGTAACTTTTGCTCCATTTCAGCTGCATTGGCTGTCAGTTGCTGCAAGAATTGCTTTGACTATCTCGTTGACACATCAGATATATCATTGTCTTGCTCCTGTGGTGAATGTTGAATATAAACTTATTGGCTCATTGTGTACATTAGATACAAATCTGCTACATTTTCCCAGTATGCAACTTGCCAGTAAGACCTTTTAGTTACATGCCTCCCTCCACATCTCTGGTACTGAGGAACTGGCAATAACATGCTACTTCTGTTTATAAAAACTTATTCACTATAATGTTTGTTTTAATTATATTTTATATGATGTGCTTTGGGATGCAGGCCTTATAGGCAGTAAAAATCAGAGATTAGACTGGTCTGGCATGGCAGGACTGAGGTCACACATTTCAGATATCTTGAATCAAACCACTACAACAAATGGGGAGAGAGTTGCTGCTTTCTGTGGCACCTGCCTCTTCATGTGCTTCACCACATATGATGGATATGAGTACATATTAAACAGTAAATAATAGCATTATTTTCTTCATATGAGAACTCAGTTAACTTGGCTGTGTCAAAGACTAGTCATGACCTGTCATTTGAATGTAAGTCAGTACAAAGATAACAGAAATCTTTTTTTAAGAAGTGGCTTGTCTTAAAACCTCTGTGAAGATCAATTAATCTCCATGTCTCTCTGAAGACCTTTTCATGAGAAGAGAAAAAAATGTCCTGGAACTTCTCTTGACTGTGGAATTTGACTGTGGAATGTATTCAGTTCCAATAGAGCCAGGAATAAAGACAAACTTCAAGATGAATCTGCTTCCTCCCCCACAGCTTTCCTGGGGATTGATAAGTGGGGTTTGCTTTGGTCCTGGGGAAGATTTTCTGGAGGACGGGCTTGTGGGAAAATGTGTTGGTTAAAATCTGCAGTTTGAATTAGTGTATGGCATCTATGGTATCTAAGAATAACAGAGAAAAAAGTTAAAGTAAATAAAACATCTGGAATCAGTGCCAGCTTGTGCAGCTTTATTTTGTACATCTTTTTCGTGTATTTCACTTAGAGACATTAAGACCTTTAAGGATTCCACATTTTCCATCCAACAGCAGCAGTAGTAATACAGTAACACTTGACAAAGGGAGTGAGCATTTATGTTTATTATCTTTGACACCATTGCTTACAACTAACTGTGCAGTGCCGTAACTCTACACAGTACATTAGGACAGTGGTTTTGACACAGTCAGCAAATTAAGTTTATTCCCAGGGAACCGGAGGATTCAGAATTCATAAATTTGACAATGGAAAAAAAGAGGGGGGAGGAGTTCAAGTTAATCATCTGCTGTATCATTAACTTTGTAATTTACTGTCTAATGAGATTGGAATATTATATGAATTTTAGTAGTAATGCAAGCCTGCAAATCAATCGAGTGCATTCACAGAGTGGATTACTGTTTGCACTAATTCTTTCAGTGGTTTGCTTTTACAGAGTTTTTCTAATGATCTACAAAATAAGATGTCAGGAGAACTACACCAACCTCCCATGTATTTAAGCTGTAGCCTTTAACTACATTTAAGAAGGCAATCAGTTGTTCAAAGCCTGTGGGATCAAAACCTTAGTAGGTATTGCATCTTTTAACAGCACTTTTACATGAATGATACATCACATCTTCAATGTCAGCTGTATGCAGTTCATTGTGACCCAGACTTCAATTCTTTTTTTCCCCATGCAGAATTAGGAAAACCAACAGGGCTCCTCTGCCAGTAAAAAATAACCTCCAGTTTTATAGTGAAAAATAATCCAGGGTAAATTCATTTCAGAGAGACCTGCCACAGCTCCTGATCCTCAGCAAGATAGCAGATCCTACTGGTGATATTCTAATACTGTGATAGGCTGTATGGGTGCTTTACACCACAAATAGTTAACACAAACCCCCATGAAGGGCTGAAAATGATCTGGAGTCAAACTGTGGCTATAAAAGTATAGCTACAAAAAAGGCTCAATTGTCACAGTCCTTCAAACTAGGTCTGAGGAGGAAGGTTTTTGTGACCTGAAGACACCTCTGAGTTCATAGGCACAGATTTGGTCAGATGCAGGGGTTTTCATTAGAGTTGGCTAGAAAAAGCCAACATAATCTTTACCTAGATTTGCTTATAATAAGCCATGTGGTATGACTCTACCCTGGAGGACTTCTGATGATCAAGAAAGCTTGGATGCTGAAGAAACCAGCAAATTATTTAGGACCAATGAAAGAAAATAAGCTTCTGCTCATTGACTTGACCCAGCAGCTGGAAAGTGTTTTCTTAAAGATCTGCGGGTGGTAATTCTGCTTGATGTATGCAGCCCCTCAAGCTGGAATGCTGTGATGTGTGTACGCGGCTCTGGAGGCTTCACTTTTTGCAAGTTTGATTAAACCTTGTTGCCTCTGGTGGGTGCAGGTACTTAGTCCATGCAGTTGTTTTGATTTCTTTGGTAGAAGCAGAGATCTGAAATGGAGCGGAGATTCTTCAAAAGAAAAAAAAGGAGGCACCTGTCTGTGTCCAAAACAGAGCAAATTGTTACTCAGTCTTGGTTTTATCTGTGTAGAGGAGGGTCTGTTAAGAATTGTTCAGGATAGGTATGCATAGGGACCAGGCTGAAGGAGACGGGGGCGCAGGTGGTTTTTTCCTCTCTCCTTCCGGTGAGGGGGCGGGGACAGAGGCACGGGGCCTGCATTGGTGAGGTCAACCAGCGCTTACGCAGCTGGTGCCGCCGGGCAGGCCTTGGGTTCCTTGACAACGACCCATGCTTTCGGGAGGGGGGATTGCTGGGGCGGGATGGGCTTCATCTCTCCCCTAATGGCAAGCGTATCTTCTCTTCCAGGTTGGCTGATCTCGTACAGTGAGCTTTAAACTAGACTCGCCGGGGGAGGGGGCTGCAGGAAGACGAGGAGACGCCATCAGGGCAAGGGGTGCAAAGGTAAGTAATGGGGGTCTTGCCATCAGGGCAAGGGGTGCAAAGGTAAGTAATGGGGGTCTTGCCATCAGGGCAAGGGGTGCAAAGGTAAGTAATGGGGGTCTTGCCATCAGGGCAAGGGGTGCAAAGGTAAGTAATGGGGGTCTTGCCATCAGGGCAAGGGGTGCAAAGGTAAGTAATGGGGGTCTTGCCATCAGGGCAAGGGGTGCAAAGGTAAGTAACAGGGGTCCTGATGGTCTGGCTAATCAGGGGGTGGGGGGGCACACAGTCTTGCAAGGCCTTAAATGCCTGTACACCAATGCTCGTAGCATGGGGAACAAACAGGAGGAACTCACCCTCAGAATAGCTAGTTCAAATCCAGATGTCGTAGGGTTAACAGAGACATGGTGGGACTCATCCCATGACTGGGCAGTTAACATTAGGGGCTATAGGCTGTACAGGCGGGATAGAGAAGGCAGAAAAGGCGGGGGGTGGCACTTTATGTCAAGGAGCACTACACATCCTCTGCCAGCAGTATGGGGTCAGGGGAAGGGCGAGCTGAAGTGCTCTGGGTCAAGATCCAGGGGGGGCAAGGCGAGAGGGATTTGACGGTGGGGGTCTATTACAGACCCCCCAATCAGGAGGAGGAGCTGGACAGGGAATTTTCAGGCCAGCTTGCGGAGACACTAAAAGCAAGGGATGTAGTTGTCATGGGCGATTTTAATTACCCGGACATCTGCTGGGAGGAGCAGTCAGCCGGGACGGACCGCTCCAGGAGGTTCTTGGCCGAGTTGCAGGACCTCCACTTGATTCAGGAGGTGCACAGTCCCACCAGAGGAGATGCTCTGCTGGACCTGGTCCTGGCCGCAGGCGACGACCTGGTAAGAGGCCTCCAGGTTCTTGACCACCTGGGCAATAGTGATCATCGCGTGCTGGAATTCACCATCCAGCGTAGAGTGTCAAGGGCCCGCAGCAAGGTGGTGGCCCTAGACTTCAGGAGGGCCAACTTCAGTGAGATGAGGAGATTAGTGGGAGAGGAACTGGGGTCCTTGAGGGCAGAGGAACTCAGCGTCCAAGAGGAGTGGTCGTTCCTTAAGGAAACGATACTCGGGGCCCAAGGGGTGTCCATCCCGACAAGAAGCAAGGCGGGCAGGAGTGTCCAAAAGCCCCCCTGGCTCACCAAGGGTGTCCGGGAATGCCTGCTTGCCAAAAGGGTGGCGTACGCCCGGTGGAAGGGGGGTGTAATCTCCAAAGAGGAGTATACCTCCTCTGCTCGGGCCTGCAGGCGGGCTGTTAGGAAGGCCAAGGCGGAGATAGAGCTCGGATTAGCGTCCAGGATTAAGGATAACAAAAAGTCCTTTTTCAAATATATTGGGAGGATGAAGAAGGCGCCGGGTAATGTGGGGCCCCTGCAGGATATGCGGGGCAATCTGGTGGTTGCGTCAGAGGATAAAGCGGACCTCTTTAACCAATTCTTCACCTCCGTTTTCTTGTGCAGGGACCGGGACTTCCCTGCTGTGATAGAAGCCGGACGCGAGGGGATCGCCTTCAGACCTCAGGTTGGGGAGGACCGGGTTAGAGAGCTTCTGGAGGGGCTGGACGCGTTCAAGTCAGCGGGTCCGGATGCTCTCCACCCCAGGGTGCTGAGGGAGCTGGCTGGGGTTATTGCAGGGCCCCTGGCACGGCTCTACGAGCGATCGTGGTGCTTGGGCCAGGTGCCAGACGATTGGAAGGTAGCTAATGTGGTCCCCATCTTCAAAAAAGGGAAAAGGGAGGACCCGGGCAATTATAGGCCCGTCAGTCTTACCTCAATCCTGGGGAAGCTCTTTGAGAAGATCATCAAGGAGCACATTTGTGATGGGCCGGCATCCGAGATGATGCTCAGGGGCAATCAGCATGGATTTATTAGGGGGAGATCATGTCAGACCAACCTGATTGCCTTTTATGATCAGGTCACAAAGGCCATGGATGCAGGTGTCGCGGTGGATGTAGTCTTTCTGGACTTCAGCAAGGCCTTTGACACCGTCTCTCACCCCATCCTAATTAGTAAACTAGGCGACTGTGGCATAGATGCCTACACGGTCAGATGGATTGCAGATTGGCTGAAGGGTCGCACTCAGAGGGTGGTGGTGGATGGATCATATTCGACTTGGGGGGAGGTGGGTAGTGGAGTCCCTCAGGGCTCGGTCCTGGGCCCTGCGCTGTTCAATGTCTTCATCAGCGATCTTGATGTTGGGGTGGAGAGCAACCTGTTTAAATTCGCTGATGACACCAAAATTTGGGGGGAGGTGAGCACGCTAGCAGGGAGAGAGAGATTGCAGAAGGATCTGGATAGGTTACAGGGGTGGGCAGACAGGAACAGGATGCGTTTCAATACGGACAAGTGCAGGGTGCTGCACTTGGGTAGTAGGAACCAGCAGCACACTTATACGATGGGGAACTCCCTACTTGAGAGCACGGAGGCGGAAAGGGATCTTGGTGTCATTATTGACTCCAAGATGAACATGGGCCGACAATGCGAGGTCATGGTTGGCAGGGCTAACCGGACCTTGTCGTGCATCCACAGGTGCATCTCGAGTAGAGCCAGGGAGGTGATCCTCCCCCTCTATGCGACGCTGGTCAGGCCGCAGCTGGAGTATTGTGTCCAGTTCTGTGCGCCCCATTTCAGGAGGGATGTGGACAACATGGAGAGGGTCCAGAGGAGGGCCACCCGCATGATCCGGGGACAACAGGGCAGACCCTACAGTGAGAGACTGCGGGACTTGAACCTATTCAGCCTCCACAAGAGAAGGCTGAGGGGGGACCTGGTGACCGTCTATAAACTCACTAGGGGGAACCAGAAGGGTTTGGGGGAGACGCTGTTTCCCCTAGCCCCTGCTGGCATAACAAGGAATAATGGGCACAAGTTGATGGAGAGGAGGTACAGATTGGACATCCGAAAAAACTACTTCACAGTCAGGGCGGCTAGGAGCTGGAACCAACTTCCAAGGGAGGTGGTGCTGGCCCCTACCCTGGGGATCTTTAAGAAGAGGCTGGATACTTACCTGGCTGGACTCATTTGAGTCCCGTTTTTGTTTTTAGGGTGAGTGGTTTTGTTTGTGTTTTTGGGTTGTTCTCCCGCCCTGGCGGGGGGTCGGGCTAGAAGATCTATTAGGTCCCTTCCGACCCTGTAACTATGAAACTATGAATATGTGTATGTGAGCATAAAAGAATCTCAGCTTGCAAAGTAGGGAGATAGAGATGGGGAGGGAGGACTGACCAAGCACTAGTGTTTGACCCTGAAGAGTAGGTTGGAGGGCTTTCAAGGCAACTCCTGGATGAAAAAGCTTTGGAGCACTAAGCAAACAAACAACCAAACAAAAAACCCTGCATCTTTTATTCCTCTGCTGTGTTTAGGAACAGGACTTTGTGCATCCTTTGTAAACAAACACAATGGCATCAAAGGTACCTGACTCCACTACCAATTTCTTGTTCTCACTGGAATAGTTTACAGGACTCCAAATTTTTGGCTAATTGATTTGATTAAAGACTAGTAATAATACTACTGCTGGTCTTCTTCATCTAATAGCTAAGTTCCTACTGGTTATTTGTTTATGTCAGTGCTCATTTTCAAACGAAATGAAATCCACCTGTCAGAACTACAGCACAAATGGTTACTTATTTTCATTTCCAGGCACAAAATTGTCATTCTGGCCTTCCTGGAGTGGCTAAATCTATGGTAGCTCTCCTACCTGAAAAGGTCAAGAGCAGTGGTTCCCAACCACGGATCATGTCCCAAATGATGGTTGTGGGGGCAATACTAGCGGCTCCGCACACAAAAGGCGAGCCACGCCACATGCCGGGAGCTCCCCTGCTCCCCCCCTCCGGGCTTGCTGCCACCGCACTCCGTTCCCAGCAGCAGGTCACGTCAAAGGTTGGGAACCACTGATCTAGAAGCAACTGGTAGAGATATGTTGCTCAAGGCCAGAAAAGACAGGGCATAGAAAAAAACCCTGGCTAAGATAGGCTGTACTGGAGTAAAAGGCTACTTATAAGCCCCATACAGAGGGTAAATTTTTCAGTGAAAGCAGAAACTTTGTTTAGCTTGGAAAGGAAAAGTGTTAGATGGACTTGAAGCCTGATATGGACCCTTGCTCTGATTTAGTTTTCTAGTTTTGTGTTTTAGGAAAAGTTGGTAAAGATCCTACTGTGGAACAGGTAGACTTCTGTATTTGGCTACAGAGCTAAGCTTCCAGCCTCTGAGGCAGACAGACTTGAATTACCATGCATGTAGCTGAGGGACTGCTCTGCCCTGATGCTAAAAGGCTAACTAGTCTGTGAAATTTGCCTGTACCTTTACAAGCTGGTGTTTTTTCATACAAACTATAAATATGCAATCTCTTCTTAAATTCCTATCAAGCCCTCAGGTTTGATGTTACTCTGTGAAGGAAATCTTTGTAGAATACTTTTCACATAATAAATAAACAAGATGTTTGACTCTATCTATTAGAAATATCTTTTAAATTTAGTGGTCCTAGGTAACTTGCACTCCAGACTCCTAAAAGAACTCAGTGAGCAGACCTTTTCTCACTAATAATTATTAATACCATGTTTACTCAAATACAAGATGAGGTTTTTACCCTCCATCACCACGAGGAAAAGAGCCCTTCGTCTTACATTTGCATATAAGGACCCCACATTAAATACATTGTTTGTCTTTGAACTGCTGCTAAAAGTAGCATGTACTCAATAATGGAAACCAGCTATGAAGTTATAAATGCAATCAACACTGAGCATGACTATAAAGCACATGGCCCATGTAGGGCAAACATGCTGATGCCCTCCCCTCCCCCCCCCCCTTTTTTTGGCCCTTAAAAAAAGGCGAGGGGGGCAGGTGTTCCCTCCACAGGGAATTTCCATGGGCCTGGAGGTACTACAATACCTGGCTGGTACTGAGAGGGCCAGTGCCAGCCCTGACTACCTCCCCTTGGTACCATAAATACTATATTTGATCTTAACCAAAAAGACTGAGATGCTGATGGGAACCTACCATCTTTAAAAAACATTTTTAAACATAACTTCATGTCTCAGGCCAAATTAGCCAAATCAGTTCCGAATGCTGTCAACTGAGTGGAGCTCAGTCACTCAAGTCTGTGTGATACCACCACTGGTAAGTATTCTACCTTCCAACTTTTCAGTCTGAGGCTTCAGATACTTTCAAATCCATGGTAAGCATCCTATGTGCAAGCCCAGAGGCCTTGGAGCTCAAATGCCCCCTAGTCTCTCTTGCCCTTAGCCAAAAGGGTATGGATCCTTTGCATAAATATCTCTAGTGCACACCCATACTGAGCAATGCTGAACTGGGGGGTCACCATGACTTGAAATGCTGCTGACTCTGCTGTGGCCCAGCCTAATTAACTATATGGTAAGTCATGAGCCTTTTGGCTTTGGACTAATGTCATGCATAGTTTGTGTTCTACATAGTAGGAACCAAAGTGCTACTTAAATATGTGTTTGTGGAGTACCGTACTAAAGCTTGCTAAAGTTTTAAAACTAAAGTTTCAAAAAAAGGTAAGTTGAATTAAATCTGGATGAATTAAGTCTGTAAGTCTGTATGCAAAAAACTAAACTATAGCTATGTTTATTCCAAGGTCAGTTTTTTCAAATGTGTGTCTTATTACCATGTGTTCAGGAAGAGCAGAGTCTGATAGTAAGAAGAGGGGGGGAAGGCCTTCAGGAGGAAGAAGTTGGGGGAAGGTGGGCAGAGGGCTAAGGGGCTACCTAACCCCCCCAGATTTATTTGCACTGCTGTAGCAGTGGGAAGGGGACAAATTCAAGACAAATCTCCAATAGATTTGGAAAATTGCATCAAATTTATAATTTTTCCACATATAGAATCTAATTACTGGGGGGTGGTCATCTTATAATCAGGGTTGTCTTATATTCAAGTAAATACAGTAAGTCTTGGAATACATGGGACAGTTCAGGAGACTAGAAGCATGAAATGTTGCTCCAATATTCAGAAAGAATATTCATTTGTAGGATGAACCTAGTAACCTGATAGTCCTTTCAGGCAAAATAACTGAAAATCTGATTTGATATTATCTAGTGTTTGTTTTTTAGAGTACACATTTAACGGATTAAGAACTGTCTGACTGACAGATCTCAAAGTATAATTTTGAAAACATAGTCATCTAAAGGGAATCATCATCTAATGGGAATTCTGCAAGGATTGGAACTGGGACTTTTTCTTTTCAACATTTTTAGCAGTGACCTGGAAGTAACTATAAAATAGTTCCTGATTTGTGGATGATGCAAGGATTGGTGGAGTGCCAAGTAATGATGGCAACCCAGCTTTACAGAATGTTTCGGAAAACTTGATAAACTGGGTCTATTCAAACAACATTTGATTTAATGCAGTCAAATGTAAAATCACGGATGCAGGAATGAGGAATAAAGGCCATGCTTACAGAATGGGGGAATGCACCCATGGAAGCAGTGACTCCAAAAAAAAGTGGTGTTGGAGTGGACAAGCAGCTGAACATTAGCTCCCAGGGTGCTGTAGGAGCATGTAAAGTGCTAATGGGATTTCTGGACATTTAAACTGATGAATAGGGAGGCATTTTGTACTTTTGGGTGTAGTACAAGTGAGACTGATAGTAGAAAACCGCAGCCAGTTCTGGTGTGTCACTTTAAAATAAACTGATTTTTAAAAATGGAAGGTTCAGAAAAGAGGCACAAAGCTGATTCAAGTGACTGAGGAAAATGGATTTCAGTTAGATGGAAAGACCTCAAATTATTCAGTTTATCAAAAAGGGAAGTGAGAAGTGATTGATTTTCAAGGTAGATGTCCCTTCTAATACCAGGTATTAAATGGCTCTTTAATGTAACAAGAACAAATTTTAGAAAACTTTTGCTCACAAAAAGTTCTTCAGCTCACAAAAAGTTCTTCAGCTCACAAAAAGTTCAAATTAAAAATAAGGTGCAAATTCTAATTAGTGAGGCAATTAACTGCTAGAACTAACCTTGATGAGGAGGAATGGGTCTGCTGTTTTTTGACTGAGCCCAATCCCTTGTGTTTAATACAAGGGTAATTGGATTAAATTAGATGTTTGAATGGTTCTTTCGAGTCTTAATCAAAAGCTGGCAGTCATTTCCACAGGTTATTTGTGTATTGTGTAGAATAAAGTATTTCCTGTTGCCACTCCTATACACTCACAGACTTTTAGTGCTATTGGACACTGTTTCTTTACTCTGACAAAAGGTAAACCAGAGCTCCAACAAATGTCTTGTGCCTTTTATTCTTTTTGTAGTCTTTCCTGAAACTGAGTCATAATCCCTATGCATATAGAGGTCTCAACAATTTCAGTTTAGTTTCTCTTTGGGCCTATATGACTGCAAATAATGAGAGTCAAAGAGAATGTACATCCATGCCAGAGGAATACTGCTTTTCAGCCTTCTCCAAATCTCTTCTCTGATGAGGCTGGGAAGAGGCAACGAGAAAGGATAGACTGTTGTAGTGCCAGCAGACAGAAGTGATCTTTTACATGAAGAATTGCAAGGATATTTATAATTAAGTAAGGATTTGCCAAGTTAAACCAGGACACTGTGGGCAAGAGAACACCTTTCCTTTATCATAGCAGCCTTTGAAAAAAAATTTTTTTTCCTCCTTTAGTTCATCAGTGTGGATTTTTCTTTTTAAGTCCAGTTCTCTGGCCATTGGCCTGCTAAGTCACATTTACATCAGAGAAGAATATTGCTCAGGCCTGTAAAGAATGAGCTGCAGCCTCTTGTCAGTCACTTACATCAATTAACATTGTAATTCTAATTCAGATTCTTTAGTCTGAAGTCAGCCTTGCTACTTAATCTTATATTACTGCTACACAATGATACCTTCTCAGCCTTGTGGATATAGGCCTCTCTCTCCTTGGCTGATAGCCAAAAATTGACTTGGTTTCTCTTTCTTCAACTAACACAGTTTACTTAAATCAAAAAACTTCTTTCCCTCAGCAGGGCCTGGTAACTTTGGGCTGCTACATATACCCATTCCTCCTGTAATGGAGTTCTTCCTTGCCACCAGAAGTGCACTTTCATCTGCACCTATCTCCAAAGTGATTTTCAAACTAAGAATTAGTTTCCAGGGAAAAAGAGTGAAGACCAGCCTGACTTGTAAGACTCATGTTTGAGCTAATGTATTAAGATAAGAGTCTTAGCTTGTTAGTATTCCAGGTTTTTGCGAGCAATGGCAAGGAGTTTGGATTTTAGGGTAAGTATGAAATTATCAAAGAACCTGGCAGAAAGTAATAATTTTAGCTTAAAAGGGATATGTAGGAATTATTCGAAGAACATGCGGACAAGTTTTGTCGTGATTTTTAAAGCAGAAAGGACATATGTACATTTTGGAATTCAGTACAGTTCTAGTGTAGCTAATGTGTATTTTGGAATTCAGTACAGTTCTAGTGTAGCTTTTCATTGGTCTCCTCCCACTTCCCATACCTCTCTCATGGGAGCCACATATTTCTGCTGCAAAGGGATCATGTCAGCCTACCTCAGTCTTTCACAGCACCCATGAGGGTCAACATTTCCTTCCCAATTAGTACTCACATTTCCCACCTGCTCTCTGTCCCAGCCTGCATCTCTTAGCTGTCTCCGGCTGCTGGTCCCACATCTGTTCTTTTCATCTTTTTGGCTTTCTCATCCAGGCCTAGATCTATATATGGCCTCAGATGCCTAACTGAACTGAAGATATCGAATTTTAGCCAATGTTTAAAATGAAGGCTTCATATTTTCTCAAGCAGGAAGCAACTGTGACCACCTGAGATCCTGCTCCTGCCTTTGTTTCAAAGTAATTTGCATCATTTTAGATCCTCACAGGAGGTGAGAGGTTCCATACCAGCTATAAACTGACTGCTCAGAGGAGTTTTCCACCTATTGACTCTTCTGTGAAATTCTATAAAATGAAAGTTCATATTTCTACCCAGGAGAACTTTTACAATCTTTTCTCCAATACCTCATGAAGGGTGTTTATGCCCAAAAGCTTCCAATTAAAGAATTTTGTTTTGCAAAAACTTTGTTGGTCTAATAAAAGATATCATCTCTACTACGAGTCCTGATTAACTGAACTCCAACATTTAGGTCCTCAGAATCCCTGGTCAGCTACTGGAGGTGCCTGATGTTCTCCAAATGCCAACATATTTCTTACTGGATGAGTAAGAAAGTGTGTAAGTTTTGACAATCTTGAACAGCTTAGTGCCTAATTCAGGCCTTGTCTCTGTCAGGATTCAAAAACTGTCTTCCTCTGGCTATCTCAAAGCATACCACTTAGACTATGCAGGGCCCAGAAAGCAAAAAATCTCTCTCTAACTGTGAATCCAGTACTTATACTGCTCATCTGAGATGTGGGAGACCCAGTTGCAGTTTTTGTTGCCAGAGAGAGAGTAAAGCCTACATTTCCTCTCCCAGTGAATGGTCCAGCTGCCAGGCTGCCACGTATTCTTGGGTGGAACTCTCTCAATCCCTATTGTCAAAGCTGCTTCACATCATACGGCATAATTAAATATTCAGTGGATAAAGGACTGAAATTGAAGTCTCCCCTATCCCAGATGAGTATTCTACGGGCAGTTAGACTGCCTCTCACAGACCTGCATACAAATTAATATTGAATTATTTCAAGCAAAGTGGAACAACTTTAACAGCACTGAGAATATGTGATAGCTAGAGAATCCAGCTGAGGGAGACACATGTAAGTGTCAAGAGGCAGAGCTGGGAATTAAGCCTTGGCCTATCACATTTGGATGCATTTTCTAACTGTAGCAAAGGAATGGAGATTGTGCGTCGTCTTGAGATATTTTGTAAAAAATGATTGGCATTGGTGTCTAAATTCAGCAGAGGGTTCATGCTGTGAAGACTCCTCCTTTCAGCCTCTAGTTAGATGTCCAAGTCACTGACACAGCTGAAGTTTAATCTCCATTTGTCTCCACATTCCTTTTTAGCTACAAACTGGCTTTTAGAGATCCCAGTTGTAGGCATCCAACTATCCCCAGGCATTTTATAGAGAGCCTAGGTACCCAAAAGTTAGGTTTTGCAACACTCAGTGTTGCAATAATAAATATTTGTAGATCTGGCTTTTACTTTCTCCTTCTTCCCAGTTAATGGTCATCTGGAAGCCAGCCAGCTCTGAGAACTTGTTCATAGATTTCATAGACATTAGGGCTGGAAGAGACCTTGAGAGATCATCAGGTCCATCTCCCCAGCAGAATAAGCATCCAAGCGTTTCTTAAAGGTATCCAGAGTAGGTGCTTGCACCACTTCTGGGGGGAGTCTATTCCAGACTCTGGAGACTCAGACGATAAAGAAGTTTTTCCTTATGTCCAGTCTAAAACAATCTTCCAGCAGTTTGTGACCATTAGACCTTGCCTTCTCTTGGGGAGGCCCTGGTGCACACCCCTTATATATTTATAAGTTGCCACCAAGTCATCTCTGAGCCTTCGCTTCTCCAGGCTGAAGAATCCCATGTCTCTCAGCCTGTCCTCATAAGGCCTGTTCTCTTGACCTCTAATCATTCATGTCTCTCTCCTCTGGACTCTCTCAAGCTTCTCCACATCCTTTCTAAAGTCTGGAGTCCAGAACTGGATGCATACTCCAGCTGCGGCCTCACCAAGGCTGAGTAAAATCAGAGGATGACTTCTTGGGTCTTGCATGCAATGTATTGGTAGATGCAAGCCAGAGTTTTATTTGCTTTGCCAGCTGTGGCATCGCACTGGTGGCTCATGTTCATCTTGCAGTCAATCATGACCCCCAAGTCTATTTGAGTCATGGTGCTAGTAGTGAGTATAGCCCTGCTGAGCCTATAAGTATGATGTGAGTTTTTTCTCCTGGTGTGGAGCACCTTGCATTGCTCCGTGTTGAATGTCATCAGTTTTTGATCCGCCCACCTTGCGAGCCTGTTCAGGTCAGCCTGAATTGCCAGCCTATCCTCTAGCTCAGGGGTTTTCAAACTCTTTGGATCAGTGTACCCCTGGCAGCCAGATGGGGAGCAATGTACCCCCGGCAGGGAGTGGGGGGGGGGGGGGCGGGGCCGGAGATGTGGAGCAAGGAGTGTAGGGGGTGGCATTCAGCTGAATGTGGAACAGAAGCAACTGCTGCATGCAAGCTTCCCCTGCCTCCCATGTCTGGCCGGGTAGGCGGCACCTGCATAGCAGTGCTCCATCCCTGCCTGCCTGTGTGTACCTCCTAGGGCCTTCTCAAGTACCCCCAGGGATACGTGTGCCCCCCGGTTGACAACCCCTACTCTAGCGTGACCACACTTCCTCATAAGTTAGTGTCATCTGTGAACTTAGCCAGTCCACTTCTGACACCCAAATCCAGATCATTTATGAATATATTAAAGAGTACTGGTCTGAGTACTGAGCCCTGGGGGATGCCACTGGTCACCATGCACCATGTTGACTCAGTTCCATCGACTATCAATCTCTGGATCCAATCACAGACCCAGTTCCCCAGCCATCGGGCCATAAGGTTGTTGAGGCTGCAGTTCCCCAATTTTACCATGAGGACGTCATGGGAGACCAAGTCAAAGGCTGTTTTGAAATCTAAATATATGACATCAACCTCTTCTCCTTTGTCCAGGTGATGCATCACTTGGTGGTCATAGAAGGAAATGAGGTTGGTCAGGCATAAGGAAAGGGTGCTTCTGCAAGTGAGGGGAAGTCATGGATCCCCACAGGAGTCAAGCTCTGCTCTCCCTCTTCTTCTACCCTGGTGTAGCAGGGTTTGCGTTCCAAGGACAGCTGTGATGCCCCCTGGTGACCACACAACTCCTACCCTGCTCTGCTCTAGGGTATCCTCCCCTCCTGGCTCATCTGCCATGCCTTGATGTATTCATTGGATGATTGAAAGGGAGGCTACCTAAAGGTCCTAGAGTGAGTCCCAGTCCTTCTGACAGCCAGCAGGTCTCTTCCAGACCCTGCTTGTCTCAGTTCTGCCCCTCTCAGGCTAAGTGGGCCCTCCTGACCCATCCATGTCCCCTAGGGCACCTGTAGCTGTAAGGGCTATTCACAGCCTCCAACCTCCCCTACAGCCATGTCCACACCTTGCAGGTGTTACTGTTAGAATCATAGAATATTAGGGTTGGAAGGGTTATCTTTTATCTCAGGAGGTCATCTAGTCCAACCCCCTGCTCAAAACAAAACATCCCCCACTAGATCATCCCAGCCAAAGCTTTGTCTAGCTGGGTTTTGAAAACATCCAAGGATGGACCTTCTACCACCTCTCTGGGTAACCTGGTCCAGTGTTTTACTAACCTCATAGTGAGAAAATTATTCCTAATATCTAACCTAAACTTCCCTTGTTGCAACTTGACACCATTGCTCCTTGTTCTGTTATCTGCCACCACTGAGAACAGTCTAGCTCCATCCACTTTTGAATCCCCCTTCAGGCAGTTGAAGGCTGCTATTAAATCTCCCCTCAGTCTTCTCTTCTCTAGACTAAATAAGCCCCTCAGTCTTTCCTCATAAGTCATATCCCCCAACCTCCAGCTGTTCAGGTATTCTCCCTTGTTGGGGCCTCAGGCTTCCCAGCCTCTGCCCCTTTACAGTCACTGGGCCTCCTAGGCTAAGGGCTGGAGCCCAGAAGCCAGGTACAGTCTTGCCTACTTGTTTCTGGGCCTCCTAGCACTAGTGTCTGCCCCTATTGGGCATTAGGCCCTCTATTTGGCCCTATTTGGCTTCTACCTAGGCTATACCTAAGCCTACTTGGTGTCCTAAGCCCCCAGCCCTTCGCAGGGCTCAAAACACTCACATGCCCTCAGGCACTGTTGGGATCTCCATACCACCCCTAACAGACCCAACCCAAACCAAACCACCATTTTAAACTTTAACAAAGGAATAAGCACGCTGGCTGTAACACAAACTAGACCTGCTCTAGGTACAAACATCAACAGTAGCTTACTGTCTGTTCCACCCAGCTTTCCTTTACCATGGGTCATACTCTTCTTGTAGTAAGCCTTCAGTGTTATACTTAACATTACCAAGTCATTCTGGGAGTCAGAAGCACATTCCTACAGTCTTCCTGACCAGGGATTCTGCAGCTTACAGAGCCTGACCATCCCTCTTGCTCAGACTCTGGGCTTATATGTTGCCTAAGCCATGCCTCTTCCAGTCAGGTAGTGCCCCAACCACCCGCACCCTTAGGGTTTGATGGCTGGTTGCTGTGTCAGATGCCTATTCCAACTCACCCCAGGCAGAGTTTCTGACTAACTGCAGGTGCACCCCTTCACTGCCTGGGTAGTGTTTCTTTGCTGCCTTCGCTGTTGTGACTGGCCCATGTTCTGTAGCCTGGACTCCATCAGCTGCAGTTCCTCTCCTTAAACTAACAGGAGCCTTAGACTCCCTGTTACACCTGGTCTCACCTGTTCATCAGAAATCTTCTCTAGCACCATGTCAAACTGGCCCTGGCAGAGGCCCAGTTAGATGCCAAAATACAGTAAAAGGATGTTTTAGATGGACCAAGGAAAATGGGAAGCAAGAGGGCCTGTTCGAGATGTCCAGCCTACCTCTGAAAATCCAAGAGATTCAGATAACCATACAGACTCATGCTTGTTCATCTGAAATCAGCCCCTGTAGATCACTCATTTTCCGTGCTTCAAACTGCCCACAAATTTTACTGACTCATTCAGAAGAATATAGCATCGAAGAATGGCTGTGTCTGTGTGATACCAGCTCTGATTGTTAACTCAAAAAGGGCTATTATGATACTATAACATGAATCATCCTCCCACTGTTACAGGGGGGAACCAAGTGAACCAAGCTGCTTAGCTATGAAAATCAGCCAATGCATTTAGATTCTTACGTCCAGATCTAATTTTCTTAGTACAAAAATGACTTTGCATAAAGTAACTGGAGTAAGTAAAAAAAAAAAAAAAAGAGAGAGAGAGAGACATTAAACAAATTGAAAACAGGTTAAGAAGACTAGTCTGGCATATGACAAACTTGACATCTTACCTAGGGAACTGATACTCGCAAAAGACAGTGCTGGTTTGACCCGCTATAATTATAATAATTGCATCCTCTGAAACAGTGTTTTCCAATCTTTTCCAGCCCAAGGCACACTTACATCAATAAAAATTTTCTGTGGCATACCTGTTAAGGCATTCCCCATCCTCATACCTATTGTAGCTCATTGTACCTCATTGCCATTGCAAAATTCCATGGCATACCTGTTTATTTCTGATGGCACACTTTTGTGTCGTGGCACACTGGTTGGGAAACACTGCTCTGAAATAACTCTCTGAACATAATATAATGGAATTATCATTAACCTGCAGTATTTGCCAGTATGAGATCCCAGTGACCTTTATAAAGGGCTAGTTTACCTTTCTTAAGACTTCATGCTATAAATTAATGGTGCTTTGTTAGTTCTGTGACCTGTGCTAAATGCTTTCTTGTAACTTCTTCTTTTAGAGAGATCCCACTATCTGTAAACACTTTATTCTTATGTATAGAAGCTAAGAATCGTGCTTCCCTTACCATACTGCATGTATTGTGAATCCATCCTATGTGTGCAGTGTGTGAATCTAGAAAGTTAAATTACCCAGAGCTCCAGAGTTTAAGGGTGTTTGTGCCTGAAAGCTTGCAAAGAACAATTTTTACAACTATTTAGTTGGTCTAATAAAAGATATCACATTTACCCAAAGAACCTTGTTTGTTACTTATCCCTGCACATTCTCACCCCCTTCAAATTCCAGTTAGTTCCCCAGGAGCCAGCACAGTCCTTCTTTCCCTTATCCAGTATGTCTTGACTTACCATATTTACTCAGATATAAGACAACCTTGAATATAAGACAATTCCCCAATAATAAGTTTATATATATTGAAAATGTCTAAATGTCTTATAATTTTCCTGGTATAGAATATAGTTATTGGAGATTTGCCTTGAATGTGTCCCCTTCCCACTGCTACAGAAAAGAAAATAAATCTGGAAGGTCAGGTAGCCCTCTTGCCCTCTGCCCCCACCCCAACTTCTCCCTGCAGCCCCTTCACCACACCTTACTGTTAGACCCTGCTCTTACTCAGATCATGGAAGTAAGGGATAAATTTGAAAGTGTTGACCTTGAAATAAACGTATCTGTAATAACAAATTGCTATAGATATCCATAGACCATATGTTATCTTTTTTGAAACGGCTGCAATTTTTAGCATTGGTACTCCATAAACATAGTTTTAAGCAGGACTTTTGTACCTACTTACATATAGTACCAACTATTCATGATATTAGTCCAAAGCCAAAAGGCTTATGATTTATCATGTAGTTCATTGGACTGGACTGCAGCAGTCAACAGTGTTTCAAGCCATGGCGATCTCACAGCTCAGCATTGCTCAGTATCTGAGTGTATTACTGATACCCCCCACAAAGTATCCAAGTGCTAATTAGACCCCCACTCATGACTGAAACCAGGTGTTCCTGTCATGAGTCCTGGGATCTTTCAAAAATGTATATGTAGATAAGACACATGGCAACCTGGTCTGGCTTCACATCATGGAGGGTGGGATCCCAATAATCATACCTGACAAGCTGAGGGGGCAACAGGAGAATTCTGGATAAACTGTTTGGGGCCCTGTTTGGTGATGTCTGCCAGGCATTTAAGGCTGGTAAAGGACCAAGAATAATTGTAAATGGGAAAGGACCAAGATTTGAAAAAGAGTCAGCGCTGAGGGGGAATGAGGGCCCAGGTAGCAGAAAAATTAAGGCATCCAGGTGTTAGTTCAAGCCTTGCTTTCCAATGTTTGTGTCCCAGGTAGTGGCTATAACTGGCAGAAGTGGATCCTTCATGGATTTGGGTTATAGACATATAAATAGGAGGATGATTGAGGCTGGCAAAGGCTCTAACTGTACAGCTTGGAGCAGGATGTTGAGCAAGTCCAAGGGATTTTTCTACTTGCAGACACTAAAAAAACCCATGCTTTATTGGAAGAAGCAGCATGTTACTTTGACCTGGCTCTATAGCATCTGTATAGATCGGATGCTTCAGTGGGCCTTTTTGGCGATTTTATCTAATAGCTGATTCAATCAGCTATTAGATAAAATCGCCAAAAAGGCCCACTGAAGCACCTGATCTATACAGAGGTTGGTTGAGGGTCCAACTAACGCAATGCCTCTTCTGGGCATGCACTGGGCTCGGCATGGGAACACACCGAGTTTAAATAAAGCGCCAATTGGGGGTTTTTTTTTTAAATGTCTACAAGTAGCCTCTACGTCCAGACACTCTGGACTTGAACCCCCAGGGTAGTCACGTGGGGTATTATTGATACGATGGATTTGAAATGGTCCACCAGCTGCAGGATGTTCTTACTGTTTTGTGGATTTTGAGATGTCTGGACAGGGAGGGGGAATGGGTGTTTTTTGTGTATTCTTTTGATTGCCTTGAACTGCAGGGCCTGTAATCAATGACCCTGGGTAGTCTGTTCTACCCCTTTTTACAACATTATTTCCCAAGAGCTGCGTTACTACTCTCCCAGTACTGCTGAGCTTTGTCACTGACACAACCCATTGCCTGTGGCAGCCCACAGTTTCCTTGCTCACTCCTTGTCATTCTTCTCTTTTGTGCCCATTTGGAGGGAAATCTCCATTATTTCTGGACTGTCAGCTTGTCTCAAGGCCTATAATATTAACAAGAACAGTGAGCTGAGGTTGTGGAAGCAGGTGACTGTGGGCTCAGCTGCTCCTATGTGGGATCATTACTATGCAGAAGTCTGCCAGGTGTTTATTAGTCCTGCTGTGCTGAGACTGTCCCAGAGTCACTGTTTTACCACGACTTTCCTATGAGTAGGCGTGCTATACTGAAATGGTAATCCAAAGTTTCTGTATGCTGAAGGGTCTATCAGAGGCACATAGAATAGTTACACAGAGAAAGTGTTTTGTAAGCTTTCTGCATAGGAGACAAGTCACAGCAGGACATGGCTTGCTCTGTTTTCTTTTTTTCTAGAGTTCTTCAAGCACATAAAGCTGCAATTTTTCTGTGAACAGACCACAACTGATAGCAGACTAGTAAGTACAGAAAAATCTCTGGTCCAGATCCTGAGTTTGGATATAGGTGGCTGACAGTTTTCATTGAGCTTCATGGGAGCCCGGTACACATATTACGGAGCTATAGATGGTTGTTTTACTTCTGTATGCATTTGGCTGTAGATGGTATTTTACTTCTGTATGCATTTACAAGAACAGCCAGGAAGTGTGACTCTTGTTAACATCAGTTGTAGCTTTCTGATACCTCCTTTGTCAGTTAAGGTACTGTTGTGGAAACACACGCAGCATACTTTTGGGTCAGGTCAGCAGAAGCTTTTATTCAAAAGAAACTACAGCTGTAGGGGGGATTCCAAAGTGACATGGATTTCCCAAGCACTTGGAAGGGGTTCCCCCACAAGAGCAAAATCAGGAGGCTTATATACTTTTTAACAGTCGCTTACAACTCACGTGATCATATAGTGAAATTAGCTAGAAAAGCAGCTATAAACATTACTTCGTTACTTCTTTGCTGTTATCAGGATGAGAATTATGGAGGAAACAAGGGAGAAATATCACTCCCTGCCTGCACGTGGAAATCAGAATTGTACATACTTTTTGCTATCTTCAAGGCCGCGGTGAGCGAAGCAGTTGCAGAGGAGTTACAAAGAACAAACACTTTCCCTTATCTGTTCTACTGTACAGGGCCAGCAATTCTCCACAAAGCGGTTATGTCATCTTATAACTCAAATGATCAAAGTTTAAGGCATTTATTTTTTTTCTGATTCCACAGTACCTTTCTGCCTTGCTCTGTCTAACACAATAATGTAGAGTGGTACCAACTCAAAACATAAAGCAGAGTACACAGGCTTTCAGTCTATATTTGAGGAAGAAACCTTTATTGTGTCACTAGATCGGTTTGCTGCAAATTGTGAAAGTTGTTCCCTACTTATTCTCATCCCAAAGGCAAAAATTTTTGGAAAGGCTGAATCTTGTGGGTTTAGCCATTTCTGAGTCACATTCATCTGAAAACAAAGTTTCTTGTGTCCTTCATACACTCCTATTAAAATTGTAGTCAGTAAACTTAGGGTACATCTAGAGCATATGACCAGCATTCACAGAAAGGAATGTTTTCAAGTACCGCCTGGCTGCTTGCTCCGGCTTCCACTCAGACTTGCCAAATGTGGCAAGGAAGCTGTTCTGGGACACCTCTTAAGACTGCTTGAAAATAGATCAGAGGTAGAGGTCTTCAAAATGGCCATGAGGGCTTACCACCACTTTCAGGATTTGGCCTGTGTGGGTGGGAAAGACCAATGGATTCATGCCACGTGTCAGGGGTTGTTGAGATGGAATTAAAGTGTGTGAAGTCTGAGATGCTGACACAAGTGCATTGAAAGGTTTATCTTATAATTTAGAAAAAATGGTTTCCTGTATGGGAATCTATTACATGCATGCATACATAATACTTAAACAGGCATATATCAGATACGTGAGTGGATTATAGATTGCATGTGCATTTGTAGAAGCTGGGAATAAATATCTATCCCTGTTTGACTTCTGTTGTATGCCAGTCCACTCTAGAGGACTTGCATGGCTTTGCAAAACAAAAAGAGTAGAAATACAGTCTTGGCTTCTGGAAAAAAATTATATGGGGACGTCAAAACAATTATTCATAGTTTCAGTAGTTGTTTTGGTGGGAGATCAGTAGAAACATATTATTGAATTGACCAAAAAGTAGGCAGATCATAAAGAACATGATTTCTCTGACCTCAGTGCAGATATTAACCATAGACATTTTTATGCTAGGGAACTCCTTCTTTCTCATCCATTCTGTGGTGCTCTGTCAAAAATATCTAGAGCTAGATGAAGTATAAAATTAGTCTACTGTTGTTGCTACAGTTCACAAGAAAGACAAGTTTGCATCTAGTGAAAGGGTTAAAAAAAGGAAAAATACATAATGAAATATTATGCGTGGCAACAAAAGACTTAAGATTAGGGTGAGGTAATTCTAGGCAAAAATAACACATGGATATCCAGATCTGGTTGCTATTAGGCATCATCCAGAATGACTAATGCCAAGCTTAGGCAATCAAATCTGTCCAGATTTTAGGCCTCTTCAAAAATCAAAGTTTATCTGTCTTCTACACTAAAATAGCATCATGCAATAGACACTGCAGCACCCTGCATATGGGGAATAGGTTATGGTTTATATTAAAACTACTATTTTCATTATTGATGCACGGGCAAAGCACACATTCCTTGCACAGTTTGTCATTTGAGGTTAAGGAAGTATACAGTAGTCCGTGTATGAAAATAGAAAATAAATCTATAAGCTGTGGACTTTTTAATAGACTAATACTGCACCTGTATCCATTTGTCTTCAAATAAGCCCTTGTCAGGTAACATTTGAAAAGTAATCCGCTCTAAGATGGTTATGAGGCAAATCTAGTTTGTATTGTAAAATGTAATCTATAGTCCAGTGGTTTGAAATACTCATTTTTGGAAGGCTAAGATAAATCAATGACATCTTAATACATGCCTTGTAGATTTTTTTGCCCAGGTTGGCACCAAGCACACATATATTCAGATTACTATAAATTTAATATACTCTGTTGAGTTGCATATTTTTTCCAGGACTGAGACAAATGTCACACCCTATGGAGTATATATATTAAAAAACCATAGTCCTTTTTTCTTTTCCGTTTTTTTTTTTTTACAGGTATTAGGCACTGCCTTGTATACTGACTGAGACAGACAAGGCAAAATAACCTGAGCACAGGAAAAGGCTGTGTTAGTGTTGTTACTATAAAATGTAAATGCAAACATAACCCCCAGGGCTGGTTTCACACCTTTTCTGATATGTTCTGGAAATTGATTTAATAAAGCAAGACTTATTTTAAAAAACAGAATTATTTAATGTTTGATAGAACCTTTTCTACCTAGAAGCATCTTGAAAAGGAGTATCGGCACAAGTGGTTTTGAATGTTTTTAACACAATGTATATAATCTTTGCCATAAGGATGCTGAAGTCTTTTTCTGCTATATTTTCTTCATCCAACAAGAATTTGGTTTTATTTTTAGGTCTTTGCAATGATTTCTGAGCCTGTTTTTAGAGAGTAGCTGCCTGTAATATCTAGAAATCTGGTCTTGCTGGCATGCTGTTTATTCAGAATGTGGATTGAAATATATTTTTACTTTGTTTCATATTTAGACATTATCTTTTATAATGAGATTGTGTAGTATATGTGGCAGTGTTTTATTCTGGCATGAACTAAAACATATAGGCTAGATTAACTATATATGGTCAATGTTGCTCAATGTATATGTCTACTCATGTCCCAAGCCTCCCTATGTGCATTGTATTTGTACGTATGAATGCACATGCACACAACCCCCTTAAGTTTATAATAGAGTTTTAGTTTAGGAAAATGTTGTGCTCCAAATTTCCAGATTTTTTAGGTGAAAGCCAGGTGCCATTGAAGTCAAATGGGAGCTTAACCCTTCATCTATAGAAGTTGTCTACTACAGTTATCGTTAGGGAGTCTGTAGTTTTTTTATAATGATACTTAAAGATCCAGAATGACTTGTGTAGATTTCTTAAAACTCCCCTAATTACAGAGAAACAGGTTCAAGTGATAAAAACAATCCTCTTCCAGTGTTTTCCCTTAACAGTGCTAATCTGCCAATTAATTTTGCATAGGCATTACCACTATTATAATGAGATTTTTGCATTTTTTTAGGACCTTGATTATTAGGTATTTGATTTTGTGCAGGATTTTCTGAAAGGGAAAGTAAAAATCTTAATTAAAGTCCCAGGCTTTCATAATTGGTTAAGTTTAACTTGTTTTTACACTACACTTTTAGAATTATTCTAAGAATTTGGTTAAAAAGTTATAGAACAGACAATGTTTTAGGGTTGTTGATTGTAGCCATGTTGTTCTAAGGACATAGGCAGACAAGGTTCTTTGGGTAGATGTGGTATCTTTTATTAGACCAACTAAATAGTTGGAAAAATTGTTCTTTGCAAGCTTTTGGGCACAAACAACCTTCTTCAGGCATAGGGAGAGTTTGCTGGTGTAATGTGTGCTCTCCTGAGTAGAATAAAAGCAGTTCTATTCTTACATTCTATTCATTACACCAGCAAACTCTCCCTATGCCTGAAGAAGGTTGTTTGTGCCCAAAAGCTTGCCAAGAACAATTTTTCCAACTATTTAGTTGGTCTAATAAAAGATACCACATCTACCCAAAGAACCTTGTCTGCCTAGAACAGGCAATAAAATTTAATAGATCATGTGTATAAAGCTACACTTTAGGCAATCTGCTTTACTGACAGCGTTTTTTTAGAGGGCTTGTGAGATTTTTTCTCTCACCGTATTTTGTTGTTAATTTCTGGGATGGTTTAGATCAGGATATTCCTGTTTAAGCAGAGGTAGGACTAGATAACTTCCTGAGGTCCCTTCCAGCCTCCTCCCCACCCTCTGATTTTGTATCTAGGCATGCACTTCCCAACATTTAAAGGACTGGGTTGTGTAGTCAAACAGGGATTCACTATGTTAAAGCCCCTATTCAATAAAGTATGAAAGCAAATGTGATCCTTGAGGATCTAGCTGAACATAAACATAGATGATGAGAACTTTGGATGGGTATTAGTTGCTTCTCCCCACACCCCAAATTAAGGATTGCATTAATAATAAACACTAAGACTGGAACAGCAGCTGATTTATCTCACTTTATTAAATGTGGACACAATTATTGGTACAAAATTGCTTCCTTTAAACAGTATTTTTTTAGAACATGAGTTGAAAGAGTTACTTGCTTTCTGAAAAAGTTAGTCATCTTTACCTTGGATTGTATAGAACAAGCTCTTTTGCAATATCTGTAAGTCATCAATTCTGTTCCAATATACGTGTAAAATCATACAGCATTTGAGCTGATTGTCCTATAGTGGATTGAAATACAACATAGAGCACAGCAATGACATTCACAGCTTTGGTTGTCAATATCAAGGAAATCATTTTCTATCAGCTTCCCCATTTTGAAAGAGTTTGATTTGGTTGAATGAACTGAGCAATAGCTCTGAGCTGGGTTCACTAATCTCTGTAAGCAGACGGTTGGCTTGCAACAAAAGAAGCTGAGTAGCCAGTTGATTGTGGCTCAAACTGTAACCTCAGAATTGTATTTCTATTACATATGGAGTTGTTATGACAGCTTCCAAAATTTGCCTTCATATTCAAACACTACATTGTAAAATCAATTATTTGGAGGTTGATGTAGCTCTGAGATTCCTTTGTTAAAGCTGGGATTATTGTGTACATTTGTTTAATTGTGTGTTCCATGTTTTCTGCATGTCCAGAATCTGAGACTCTAGGGCCTGACCTGCAGGAGTGCTGAGTGCTCACAACTGCAACTGAAGTCACTAAGAATTGCACTTTGAGCATAACAACTAGCCCACTTCCATGTTTATGGAGGCTGAATGAGAGAATCTTAAGAAGGTTGACTTCCTCCCCCATCATTTCTCTGCATCACAGAATTGGGATGCCCACAAACGGCCACAGATGGACTTTTGAAGGGAGAAGGAGGAAAGGTGTATTTTGCAGAAGTAACCCCCTCTTCCCATGAGATGTGGGCAATATACAGTGGAAACTTTCCTTCTCATACAGCACCTGTCGCTTGGGTGATAGGTAAAATACTGGAATGAATTCCTTTGATACTAATACGGATTGAAAGCTGAGTCATTTGTGACATGAAAAAGACTTCCAGTAAATATTTGGGATTTTACCTATGGTAGTAAGCCATCAACCTCCATACAATACTGGTAACATACAGGGAAACAAATGTAACAGTTTGATGGACTTACTAGAATATTATTAATTTGCAAAAATAAACTCAGTTATTAGAACTCATTTTTTAAATCTTAAATTAGCTATACAACTCTCAGATGAATAGCTCTGTCAGGCACTGAATAAATATTTGGGACCAAATTTTTCTCAAATTAACAATGTTTGAAAATGGAGTTCCTAAAACTTCTTTAATTAAAGTTAAATAATTGAATACTTATAAGTATGTAGTCATGACAAAAGTGTATTGGATCTCTGAATATACGTTGTTCTTTCTTTAGCCTGATAAAACTACTGTTCTTAGACAATACAATAAAATGATTATTTTTACAAAGTCTCCTCATATCCCCTGTAACTTCTGCCCTAATAGCAGAATGACAATTTCAGAACATGGCTCCACTTAAATGTAATTAAAGACAAAAAAAAGAAAAGAAAAAGTAATAACCCATGCTTAATAACGCAAGATATATCGTAGTGCTTTCTCTAAAGTATTTCCAAATGATCCAAGCAACATGACTTGAATTATTCTACGACAGGGGTTGTCAACCAAGGGTATGCGTACCCCTGGGGGTACTTGGAAAGGCCCTAGGGTGTACGTGCAGGTGGGTGGGGATGGAGCACTGCCACCCACGATCCCACGCCACTGCCTCCTAGGAGCGAGGGAGGGGGCAAGGGCAGTGGTGCATTCAGTATACCTGGACATGAAGCCATCAGATGTCCTTGGGGGAAAACTTAAGAACCTACAGAACCTACAGAAAGAATCAGATGACTTTACGGTCATCATTACACAGACTCCATCTAGTGAATGGACACACCAAATTTCAAAACAGGCCAGAAAAACAGCTATATACTATCTGCAGGTCAAGGAACTGAATACCTTGTTATGCACTGTATGTATCATTATACACTGCTAACACAGAGACCTGCCTGATTCTCAGACATCTCTGTCAGGTGAAGAGAGACAGAAGCAAACTTAGGCACTGAACATAGAAAATTGTGGCAGAAATGGACAGAATGAAACAAAGAATTTCTCTAAGCTTATACAGGGTTTGAAAGACAAACTAAGAATTTCCTTTTATGCTTCAACAGATATTGCTACATTACACTCCAAGGACATGGTTAGGTTATAAGAAAACTTGATTAAACCTGTAATACTACATTGTAGAACCAACACAGCAAAGAAGTTCCTAAAAGGATTTCTCACCTTGTGGAGGGCTTCTTGAGTCAAAAGAACACAGTCTCCCCATGTCAGCAAATCACCTACATTGGTTCTTGAGCTCAGACCATTTCACTTTCTGCACAAAAAGCACTGGATACTCTAGAGTAGGCATGCCATATTAAAACACACAATAGTATGACCATCATTAAAGAAACCCACCCTGGATGCCTCTGACCTGGCTATTGTTCAGCATCAAAATCCCACATTCCTGAGCAAAGACATGAGAAGTTGCCAAGAGTTTTTAAAAAATCCTCTGGCCACAGGAAATATCCAAGGTCTGGTACAACTTGGATTCAGCTGAGGATGAGAATCAACATCCATTTTGTTGGTGGGGACCAGACATCTATTTGCATCTTCCTGGATCTCCCTGATGCATTCTGACAGTTAATCACAAAATATTACATGCATGCCTGAAGAAAGTGAGAGGACATCTAAGAATGCTTTAAAATGGGTTGACTCTCCACTGAAGGGATGGATGAGGAAACACTACGCCTCGACATTAAACTCCTCATTTGTGGGACCCTGCAAGGACTAATTATTCTCTCTAGCTCTATTTAAACATCTATGTTCAGCCCCTAGGAGAAATAGAAAGACATTGAGGACTCAAGTACCAACAACATGCTGACAATGCACTTCTCTATTTATCTTGTGCAACACCTGAGAACACTTAAACTCATCCAGTGCTTGCCCATGATCAGCACATTCATACTGAACATCTAGTTAAAGTTGAAATAAAGCAAAATGGAGATTATGCCAATTTTCAGAAGAAAGCACTTGGAAGAGTTTGCAGCCCTAGCATACTGTCCTTTTGCCTGAAGATATTTACCCAAATTGTTCAATTCAGTCTGCAGCTTAGGCATACTCCTTGCTTCATGATTACATTAAGCTTAACAGTGCAGTTCTGTCACTTTTGGCATCCTCAGAAACCACATCCCAACCTGACAATCAATAACAAACACATCTTTGCTGATTTCCAGCTGGATTACATCTATGCAGTATACCTGGACATGAAGCCATCAGATGTCCTTGGGGGAAAACTTTACAAGTACAGTGCTCCTTCAGCATGTCAGCAATGCACAAGCACATCAAATCTAACCTCTGCTCACTATGCTGATACCTGAATAATTGTAGGCTGTTGGGTTGGATTCACAGACTTGGTCCTTATCTTCAAGGTACTCTTTGATTTAGAAGACCAGATTGCCTAGGGTTCTGGAGTCAGGACTGAAATCAACAGTTATACTTCTCAAGCATAATGGAGCTGGCACCGTAAAGATAGAGTTTCTCAGCACTGGATCCAAAACTGCAGAACAAACTTCCACACCATCTAGAAACCCCCGCAAACCTCTGCTACTTCTGCTCAAAGCACAGGGCATACTTTTCTACTTTGTCTTTACTAATGCAAAGTCAACTCAGAGTATAGATCTAGAGATTAAATTTAAAAATTTGCACCCAACATCCTACTGGAAGAAGAGACACAATGAACTATGACACCACACTGCTTAATAACATGCTGTAAAAAATGCATATGGTGGCAAGGTGTGTATGAAAACCATAAGGCCTTCTGGGATCTGAAAGGAATTGAGAGAAGAAGAAAAACTCCCAGAAAGACTTTCATGAGCCCGTAAGTGCCAGTATAGTTTCTTAGGCCATGATAAATTCTCATGGCTTGCATTTTTAATTCTGCAATAAAGATTTCTACAGGAGCTCTTAGAAAAATACTTGTGTGATATCTGAAACCAGATGTTGGCGGGTGTTCTGTTTGTACTGTATACAACCAAAGAGACAGACCAGCAACTTATGAAGCTATTGTGGCAGCAAGTGTGGACACCCTTCTTGAAATAAATTGACACTGTATGATTCCAAAGGTTTACTCAGTGGAGAGTGCCTTTTTGGGTCTGCAGCCACAGATTGCAGGGAATCACATTGTTCTCAGTAAGAGACAGATGATTTTTCTGTACCTCTAGTTAATGGATTCTGAGATTGCATTAAATGACCACAACATGACAGTTCTGAGCACTCTCAGAGAAGGAATGAATGTTGTCCTATAGGTGCTGGCACTTTGGACATTTTTTGTCAGTTATTACAGTTTGATATTGGGAAGTAGCTGGTGGTATCTGAAGTTTGTGACAGTTTGTGCAGGTAATGGCATATGATACTTTTGTGTGTAAAATGGTTAAGCTACCTGAAATCATTGTTTTATATCCCTCAATTCCCTCTCTCCCCTCAACCCCCCAAAAAATCCGAGGAAGAAATGCTAACCACAGGTAAATGTTATCAGATTATTGGGGCATATACATAAATAAGGTAGATGGGAAGGGATGAAATGAAACCCACATTTTCAAAAATGAAAAATCTTTTAAAATAGATAGTATGAGGATATCTGTTTCCACAAATCAACACTGACACTAATGATATTTCCATTCCCAGGGTGATCCTGACTGGCCTTGACACAAATTAATGAAATTATTTCCTGATTACATAAGTTCAGGGAGACCCAACTCATCTATATGCTCAGCAAGTGCATAAGAATGACAGAATAGGTCATAAGAAGACTGAAAGAACCATGGCAGTATCTGATCAACAATAACAGCCCAAAGACTAATCTAGTAATGAGTCTCTGCCTGCTGTACTTTGTATTACATATAGAAAACCAATGCAGCAGCTCCTGCCTACAGTGCCATATTTTCCAGCTGAGAACAGGCAATTATGAAGTTGATTCTTATAAATCAGTAGAAAAGGCATAAAAAGAACCTGATAACAGAGAAAATCAAGAGAGATGGCTTTATTCATCCATATCCCTCTCTTTCTCTTTCTCTCTCATTCATTGTTGAGTAACATGGGGAGGCACTGCCTTGAACAGCAATACTTGATTTTGTCAAAAGTGTGATCACCATTAATTATAAAGAGCCTTCCACCAGTCCATTAACAGAACGTGGCTAAGGCAGTTCTCATGGTTTTGTGTGCTAGTGTGTAAAGCTTTGAGAGGGCCCTGGCAGGTTTAATGTCCAAGTTCTGTAATCACAAGAGACACAAAATTAACTTTCTAAAGTGGTTCACTTAGGATTTTCAGCAGTTGCTTCTCTCCAGACATGTAGCTGATTACAGTCCTTTAGTTCTGAAGGGAATTTTAGGCATGGGTGACCTATGAACTCTGTTTCCATGGTAATATACTGTGGTGAAGGCCATAAAAATAATAAAAGAATAGTGAGAAACTGAGGAAGCTTTTCTCAGTGGTTTAATTTCCTCTAGGTTCTGCATGTAGAAAGAAGGTTTTCCCATATTTTAGGCTTGTTAGGTTAGATTAGCATATTTATCACATATATAAGCTAAATACATACACAATCTCAAATGCCTGAATATGTTTAGCTGATAGTTCTGAAAAGATTAATATTAATATTAAAATATGCAGCTAATTTGGATAATGAAAATAATGCAAAATGTTGCTTTTAATAAAATCTACAAATTTGTTCTCTAATTAAAAGATGAGAAAAATACAGGGAGTGGCAAACCATTCCAGTGTTAGTAAGGAAGTTCTTTTTATTTCCAGGAATTATTGAAGCAATTTTAGTATTCACAGTAAGCCTTGGATAATATGCAGTGTATACTCTGAACTGTTGGCAGGAAGAGAATTTGGAATTAAACCCTTTTACATTTTGTACAGCACTTGAATAGCTTGTGAAATAACTCTGAGAAGATTAAACATTTTCTGCAAGTAAACTCAAGCTATTTACATATATCATTGCCTTTTTCATTGCCAAAGAGCTCTGCAAAAGAGCACCCAGGAAAGACATAATGGAGTTAATTTCAACTTTGCTTTGTGCCTTTCTGTTCAGAAAAGCACACTGGAAAATTCAATTAGCTATTTTCCCTCAGCAAAAGTAACAATAGCACAAAACCAGGGCCTTGTTCATTATGGCTTTCAAGCTTTTTGATTCTGCTGTTTTGATATTGGGAACAACAATTCAAAAATCATGTATGATGAAATCAATGGTAAACTAGTGTGTTCTTGGAACAGAAAAAATTAAGATAGGCTTTTTTTCCTCTCAACCAGGAAAGATTGCCTTTTTTCTCTACGCCAAACTGTAGCATGTGTATCCCTGGGGGTACACAAGACATCTTGGGGGGGTATGTGGGAAAAATTGTGTAATGGTGGATTTAATTTTCATTATAATAATAATTGGCATTTAAGGAGTTACATTATAAAATCTATGCTGGTAGGGGTGCATGGGCAGCTGGTAAATCTGGAAGGAGGTATGCAGTAAGAAAAAGTTTAGGAACCACTACTCTAGACTACCCAAAAACCAAGTTATTTACTAATATGTGACAGGCATGCTGGTAGCAGCCTGGCTTGCCAGTTCAAAAGGGCTTTGAGCCATTGGTGGGACTTTCCCACCAATCAGGAGGCAATGGAGGTGAGGCTGTCCTGCCCCTGCCTGGGGTCACACGAAGTGCCTGGATCTGGGTGAGGACCCTACTGTCCCTCACTGTGATTGGTCCTTTTTGCAATCCAGGGGCGGAGCCTCCAGAGGCTATAAAAGAACAGTGTGCCTGGCACATGGACACAGCTGCGAGAGACGGAGAAGAGAGAAGATGGGCTAAAGAAATGCTGGGGAGAGCTGCCCAGCAGGACAAATACAGCGGCCCCAGAAGAGTCTGAAGACCCCGTCTCATCACTGGATGGGGAGGCGTGAGTGGCTGCGTCCCAGCCCTGCCGCTGAGAAGCAAGGTGCGGTACACAGCCTGGTGCACAGGGTGGGACCCTGTAAGCTGTATGAGGCGGCTCGGGTCTCCAGCTCGGCGGCTCACAGGCGGTGCACGGGATCAACCCTGGGAGCCACATAGGGCAGATCAGGTCTCCAGCCGTGGCATGCAGCCAGGGTGGAGCGGTGCAGGTGTCACTGCATGGAGCAGTCCATGAGTGGACTTGGACCCTGGGAGCTACATGGGGCAGCGCGGGTCCCCATCCCCTGGCAAGCGGTCAGGTCCTTGGTACACGGATGGTGCATGGCATGGTCCATGTGGGACGTGACCCTGGAGCCGTATGAGGCAGCTTGGATCTCCCACCCCTGGCATGAGGCCAGGGAGACTCAGTGCAGGCAGTGCTGCACAGTGGATCCAGGAGTGAACCCAGGCCCTGGGAGCTGGATGGGGTGGCTCGGGTGTACAGCCCCTGGCACGAGGCCAGGCATTTGAAGTGCAAGCCTTGCACGGAGGGTCCTGGTTGGAACAGAGACCCTGGTACCTTGCAAGGCAGCTCAGGGCTCTAACCCTGGCAGAAAAGTAAGGCTCTCATGTGTCCCATGGTGCACAGGGCTACCAGTAGCCCTGTGGGCCCAAAGGAAGCCAGAGACAGCTGGAGCCATAGCAAGAAAGGTGGCAACTCATTGAGAGAGAGAGAAGGACCCTCCAGCACACCCCCAGAGTCATGTTTTACTAGGGAAAAGGACTCACACAGGGCAGGGGGAATGCACCCAGGTCAGTAAGTCTGACCATTGCAGGGGAAGCCCAGAGGGACAGGGCTCCCCGAGTTTGGAGTTTTAGGTTATTGAGAAATATTTTGGCTGGGCTGGGGGGAAAGCCTAGAGGGCACCAGGGGAGCTTCTCCCTTTCCCCTTGCAGCCATGGGAACGCAGTCAAGGCTCCAGAGCAGCCTGGGCCTTAGTATCCCTGTAAAGTTAACCTGAGTTCAAGGGTTGCTGCACCTTATATTTTGTGAGGGGGTGCCATATATGTTGTATGTTTATAGTTATGTAGCTGTGAGTTGATAGAGTTTAAGATTGTGTCATTTATATTGAAATATTAGTTTAATTTTGTGGGGCTGAGTATTTGTTTAAAATGAAGGTATAGAAGTATATATGTTAGTATATGAGTCTTCAATGTTTATGTGAATTTAGATTTAAATGGAGTTCAATATTGTATGCTATATTTTGTGTATTGTTATATTTGTAAATTTATAATATGATAGAAGTTAGAGTGTGTGACTTTTAGTACCGCCCAGCTGGAACCCTCCGCTGTAGTATTTATCGTTGATTCACCTGTTTTTCCTAGTGATGTGTGTGTGTGTGTGTGTATATATATATATATGAGAGAGAGAGAGAGAGAGAGAGAGAGAGAGAAGAGGGGAATAGTCTTATAAAATATGTAAATGTATATATATATGTTTGTGTTTATATGCATATTTATCTCTTAATGTTTTGTAAATATTAATGAACTTGTATATAGTTAAGTTATATAGTGTCCTGGTTTGGCTCTCTATAGGGGAAGGAGGGAAGCTGCATGCAGCCAGGAGCTCCCCCTACTTCTGCCCCCCCCCCCACACACACACAGTGCACCTGTCCTGCCAACATCTCCCTTCAATTAGAGAAGGGGGTACACCTCCAGGTACACCCGGGTTATACATGGCATATCTATTTTATGTTCCCCAGTGCTCTCAGGAACACCTTACCTACCTGCTGCCACTTGCACTTCAAAACCCAGAAATGCAGCAGTGAATGCAACACTCTGAGGCTGCGTCCACACACACAGGCACGTGTGCTTGCAGTTGCTCAAATAGCAGCGGTTCAAATTTGTGCCGGAGATTTGCGTCTCAGCACATATGGTTGAATATGCACTTTGGTGTGGGGCAAATTGTGCCACTTGGGGCAAACTGACCCTGCCCAGCTCCTCCCAGTTCTGCAGCTAGGAGGAGCTGGAGGCTGGGCCAGCACCTGTGTATAAAATGCTGCCCTGGTGAGCAGCTGAGGGCTACTTGCCCTAAGGAGCTTCTGAGGCTTGGCCAGTTGATATATGGGGACACTAGCCCCCTGTGCCAGCTGGACTGCTGCAGCAGCCCTGGCCTAGAGTGGCCCCTGCACCCTCTATCCACTGCAGCAGTCTGAGACAGCAGTCTGCAACAGCCCCTGCACCCTTCGACCCCTTGAACCTGCCAGACGTGGATGGGGACTGCAGAGCTGCCTGGGCTCTGGTACAGGCACTGCGGCAGAGCCACCTGCACATCTGGGCAGCTGCCAGTGGACCATGGCTGCACAGTTGGCCTTCATGTGGCACTGCTGCCATGTGTGCCTCCGCCCTGCTATCTGAGCAGCTATTGCCTGGAAGATGTGCTCATTGTGGTGGTCCACTTTGAACTGTTGAAGCATGTCCTCCTGGTTCCAAATGTCCAGGTCACCCATCTTGTCTGCCCTCCAGCTGGGTCCCTGGTGGTAGCCCTGGGCAGGCTCCTCTGCCTGGGTCCTGCCACTTGCTTCACTAGCAGGAATCCTGGTGTTCTCTGTTTAAAAACTGCAAATTCTCTGATAAAAAAATTCCAAATTCACTTATTAAAATACCCCAAAATCTGGGGTCTTTCACAATTAAAATGAAACACCGTGTGTGTGTGTGTGTGTGTGTGTGTGTGTGTGTACACACACACATATACAGAGAGAGAGAGAGAGATCAGTCAGGCAATGTTTTATTGATATATTTACACTTTTAAAGTAATTTGGAAGCCTGACAGTACCTATATCATCATCATAAAATAAATTTTGAATATCTATATGCTTTGGTGTTTGCTCTTGTTTTTATATCATAGAAAAATCAGAGCTCCCCCTGCCCCCCTCACTAACCAGGATGTACGGACAGCTGACTTTGCAGCCATAGCTCCTGCCAGGTCCCATCCTGTCTGGTGGCTGGACATGCGGTGTGGGGGGATGTAGGGTTTGTGGGGGGGGTTGGGGCAGGACTGCCACATACCCCCCCTACCTCCACATGGTGCACAGCCCCTGGTGCTGGTAACAGCAGCCAGCAGGGCCATTGGGGAACTCATGGCCCACTGCAGGCACAGTCCAGCAGTGGTGTGGCACCACCTGAGACCTGGGGGCTGCACATGGCAAACAAAACTGGCCTGGCCTCCTGGTGTGCACCTTCAGACAGGATCAGGACAGCTCCTGCTGCCACCTAGGGCTCCCAGCACTGCATACAGGAGCCGTGCACCACTGGGCTGGGCACATGGAAGCCCAGCCCAGCCCAGCCCAGCCCAGCTGGGCTGTGCTTGCAGTAGTCCATGAGCACCCCAGTGATCTGGCTGGCTGCTGCTGCTG
>NW_005842222.1:279352-281809 GCF_000455745.1 Alligator sinensis
AGGGGCGGTGTGCCACAGGGAGGTGTGGGGGTGGGCATGTGGCACCCCCTCTAATCCCCCACACTTCCCACAAACCCACAACCCCCCCAGAAACCCCACAGTTGCCCCCACCCACAGTCCCTCCCCCCCCAGGTCCCTGCTTACCAGCGACAGAGCCTGGGTCTGAGCTGCTGTGGCCAGCCTTGCCCCACTACTACGCAGCATGCTGGAGCAGCAGGGGCACATGGCAGGCATGTGACAGGCATAGAGACACTCAGCCCAGGTGCTAGAGCATTTCCTTGGAGGACCCAGCCTCCAGTTGCCTCTGGGCATGCTCCAGAAGTAAGTCCTGTGCTGCTTTTTTCCAGGGTGTTTTCTTTTGATACTGGGAAATCCCAGTATCAAATTTAGAGCCCACACTGCACTTACAGCACAAGGAACATTTTTTCATTCATGGCATGTCTCTTGCGGCATCTTGAACTGCTTTGAGATGCTGCAACAGGCACATGCTCACTTGTCTGGACATAGCCTGAGAGGGCATGTGAACAGAATCAGCTGGGTAGGGTGAGCTTAAGGCCAGAGATGAAGTGCAGGGATACCCTGAGGTTTTCACTTACTACACAATCCTTTCTAGGTGACTAGTAAGATGAGGTAATACCATTCACTACTCACAGAATTGGTTTTGTCCATTTTAGACAGTGATACCAGGAACTAGATTCAATGTTCTGATAGACACAGTATGTTAATCATTAATAATTGCTGTAGTAGACAAACAGAATTGCAGAAAAGAGACTAATTTTAGTGTTAGTTTTAGTAAATTTAGTATTGATTTTAGTAAATTTAGTATTATCCTATGCTGTCATATGGCTAGATCAAAAGGACATAGATTTTATGCTGCTAGGACATAAGCAGTTAGACCTACAGGTAAGAGCTGAGGTTGGAAGTGGAGTTGCAGAGTCAAGGGACAAGCTGGGGTCAGAAAATCCACTGTCAGGAGCAGAATATCTTGGAGCAAGGCAGCTCACTCTCCAGATCCAACTGTATTGAACACCCCATAGTGTGTTGTCCTCTGTGTAAGGACCCTGTAGCCAATCCTAGCCAATCAGAAGGCATAAAAACAAGGTCAGCCTGATCTATCCCAGTGCCCATTCAGCCCAAATAGTCATTGGAGAAAAACAGAAATCATTCTGATTCCTTACTATATTTTGCTGTGACTGCTGGGACTAAAGTCTGCCTGTGACCTCTGGACCTGGCCCTTAAGATCTAACAGCCCTAGTCAATGATGAAGATGCGGATACTAAATATATGTTTGGTAGCAGCTTGGACTTGGCATATATTCCCAACCCACCTGGTGCTATAGTGAATTATGTCCCTCTTAAAAGTCAATATTTCTCTTATCAGGCTATGCAGTGATGGTGGAAGAGCTCTGATAGTAGGCAAATAATTCCTTAAATAGTATATCAAAGGCTATAGGAGAACATCCAGTGAAGTCAACGGAGGTCTCGCACCAGGCTCTAGACATTGTTTTCAGCATGTCACAAATGGATGCTTGTTGACCATTAGTTTAATCAAGCTCATCCTTTCCATCTTTCCCCCTCATCTACTAACTCACTATATCTCTCTATATAAAAAACTCATCCCAGGGATGAGTTCTTCTTCAAGTTCTGTTGAAATTCAGCTGCCTCTCTTCATTGTAAAGAATATATTTTATTTAGTGGATAAAAGGGGAGCATACTGATTTTATTTTCCCATAAAGTAAACAAATTTCAGCACTCAAAACATTCATCACTGGTACCAGATTTTTCACCTATTCCTAATGTACAGTGCTGGACATGGAAGTTTTATAAGTTTTCCTTATTTGGCCTGATTTTGGATTCTGGCTACCATCTTTGTGAGGCAAAAAATCTTACCTTCCAATACAGAGTTTGAGGGTCTGAGATATTGAACACTTTGGCCTTGATCCAGAAAAGTAGGTCACATGTGAGTAGTCCCAGTGGGCACAGCCAGACAAGTCCGTACTTGCCTCTTGCAGCGTCCCAAAACCATTTGGTATGCTGCAAGAGGCACGTGCGGAAACAAAAAAATGTTCCCCCCCACTGCAAATTTGCAGCAGGGAAGCAAAATCAGACCCCCTGCATATCCAGGGGTCAAACAAAACCCCAAGAGAAAAAACTGGGTCAGGGCATGGTTCCAGACCATGCCCTGTGGCAACTGGAGGCTCAGTCCTCCAGAGATGCTCTGACAGAGTGCCAGAGCGTCTCTGTAATTGGCCCTTTTCCTGGTCCTGAAGCACCTGGACCGGGCTTTTGCCAGATAAGCAGGGGGTTGGGGGGCTGGAGGAGGGGGGAGGGGACCTTCCCCAACTCCCTGTTCATTCCCCTCATGCCCATTCATTCTCCCCATCCCCCATTTGTTCACCCTGCTTCCAGTTCATACCCCTAGCTCACTCCCCCCACTCTGCATTCATTCCCCCCACCC
>NW_005842222.1:282068-284421 GCF_000455745.1 Alligator sinensis
CCACCCCCCTTCCCACCCCCTTCTGCAAACCCCACATCTCCCCATCATACATCCACCATGTGATAAGGAAACCAAAGAAAACATTAAAACACAGATATTTTGGATTTATTTTATTATGATGCTAGAGACACTGGTAGGCTTCCAAATTTCTTTAACATTATAAATATAGCAATAAAACACTGCCCATCTGATCAACACCCCCCCCTTTTGTTCTAATTGTGGAAGAATGTGGATTTTGGGGTATTTTCAGAAGTGAACTTGGGATGCTGCTACAGCAGTCTAGCTGACAAGGAGCTAGTGTCCCCAGATACCAATTGCCTGGGCCCCAGAAGCTCCTGAGGTCAAGTAACCCTGAGCTGCTGGCCAGGGCAGGTTTTTGTACTGCTGGGGCCAGGACAGGGCAACTTTTTATACTGCTAGGAACAGCACAGGTGCTAGCCCCTGGCTCTAGCTCTCCCTGGCTGCAGAACCAGGAGGAGCCAGGCAGGGTTATTTTGCCCCAAGTGGCACAATTTGCTCCACAGCAAAGTGCATGTCTGAGCATGTGCGCTGAGGCAAAAAGCCCTGGCTCAAATTTGCACCGCTTCTATTTGAGCTACTGCAAGCGCACATGCTTGCATGTGTGGACGCGCCCAATGAGGCTACTGGGACTACCTAACTGTTAATAATTAAGCATTACCAAAGTGGCGTGCGCTAGTAGGACCAGAATGACTGGCAACTTACAGGTTCAAGGCTTGGATCTGACCTTTGCTTTTTGTTGCTTTTGCACAGTTTGCTTTGTTTTACAAATCTGTTAAATAGTCAACAGATTGTTGCAATATAGCTAATTCTTTAGTGCATCTTGCTTTGTCATCCATCATCTTGTCTCCTAAACTTCAGGGTATCCGACTCATAATGTCATCCTTTTCTACCCTGCTTTTGATTTGCACATCAAAACACAGGACATTTTTCCTCTTAATTTCACTAGTAGGTTTGAAGGATTAATATATTAAAGCAGCTTCTGAGACAAGATCTGACTGTATCTATTGAAGATAGTAATAATACTGAACTTGGCATAGTGCTTTTAAAAGTGAGCAGCTTAATAAAAGCAAAGCATTTAGCTATGTACAGATGCAACTATATATTCAAGAAGTACTGAGCCATTAACTCCATGATCACATTATAAAACGATGAAAACGTGCAGACTGATAACCCTGTAATCTTGAAACTCTCTGCTCAGACTAATGCCATTATAAACTGAACATTTAGCTGGCCAAATATAATTTTTATGATGATTAGTATTATAAAAATCTAATAATCTAATGGTGTATGTGTTAGTTCTATAATAAGCACATAGCAAGTTTGACAAGAGCTTCCTTTTAAAGTTCAGAGCCCAGCTTGTTTTTCCTAATATATATGAAAGCCACCAGACCATCATGAAACAGAACCTGGTTTGACCATAACATCTCGTTTCAGTTGCCAAACTTTTCCTTAAAGGCTCATCAACAGTTTATTTTATATATCTGTAGCTCCAAACCTGTATTCAAGTTCTAACAGTAACCAGATACAATACTCTTATTTATTCAAGGGTGGTCAGTAGTGATGCATCTGTGCTGTTGTCTAATGCTTATAACATATTTCATTGGCAGTCTCCAAAGTGGAGGTTTTTTAGGAGCAGGTTAGACAAACATCTATTAGAAAAGATTTAAACCTTGAAGAAAGGCAATAAGTAAATGACTTCTCAAGGTTCCTCTCCTGTTTTATTTTCTATGATTTTATAAGTTCTATTATAGAGGCAAGTTGTAAAAGTCCAAAGAAATGTTGCTTCTTGAAGGAGGCTGTTCCACAGCTTAGTAAACTTCAGCATAAGATGTGTTCTCGAGTTTTTCTGGATTCCATTTGTCTTTATTTAATGTACCCTTCCAATATCTGAGGACTTCTGCTATGAATTTAGAGCTGGGCAAATATCTCACATTTTCAGCAAATATTTACTAATATGAATTCACTGTTATTAGGTTTATGCTCTCTCTGCATTTTGCTTCTGCAAACATTCTGCATGTATGCTAACTGGCAGAATATTAACAGGAAGTAGATTCTGAATTCATAAACACAGTTGTATCACTAGAAACCTGACTCTAAGAATGGCTCTCATTCCTTCAGGAAATAGAAACAATGGTGGTGCTGCCATAACTAACCATCTTAACTTGTCATTCAAATAACTACATAGTTAAATGTTCTTTAAAATCTGCAGATCAGGAATTTATATAAATAATTTGGCAAATGTATTTGTTGCTTGAAATGCATTCTGTGAAAATGGTGAAAAGTGTATGAACAGAAAAAGAAGCTGAAAAGACTTATAGACCCATTGGTTTCA
>NW_005842222.1:284452-287610 GCF_000455745.1 Alligator sinensis
CAGCAGGACTTAAGTGCTCGTACACAAATGTAATGGTGTCACAAAGCAGTCTTGGGTATGCTTCTGTATAAAGCCTTGGTACATTATATATATTTTATATAAAATGGAAACATGACGCATGCAGTAGTATAATGCCTAAAAGTATATACAATTAGAAACAAGTATGCAATACCACTAAATTGATTTAAGATGTTGTAGTTGTATTCCTTTACTATGCCCTGTCTAGATGAAGCTCCCATTTCAAACTACTTGTGGAGCAATGGACTACACAGAACTTAAGCTCTCAGAGGCAAGGACTTTATTAGTAAAAATGCAGCTCACTTTGAGTCACTCAAGAAATAATGCCTTTTTATCAACAAAAAGGGGACTTTTAGCAGTTGAAAGTCTGTTTTGAGTGGAAGAAAAACAAGGCTTTAACAATTAGTTTCTCAGATCTGGGGTGGGATGCAATGATGTAATTGCACTCCCCTTTGATTCCTGCCTCACACAAAATATAATCCAACTGCCTGGCAATGGCAGCAGCATTTCTATTCAGGCATAAGTGAGGGAGTCAAATGATTTAATAGATTCTAAAGAGCCATCTGATTCCTTCTAAACTCTTCATTCCACAGGTGTGAATGACACTCTCTCCTTTTTCATGGTCTTGATGTTCCACCAGTCAAGCTATCCTTTCTTCTGCAGCTTTGCTGTTATATGTTCCTGGTAATGAAGCTTTTATGTCACAGCCTTAGAGACTCTTTTTAACTCTAGATAAAAACATTAACTGAGGTATGAAAACATTAACTCAGGTGAACATTAAATTAGGTGAGTGTGGAAATAAGTTTCAGTGAAGCATTGGATTCACTGTCAAGATGCCCAAGAAGGCCAGATTTTGTTTTATGAATCTGAAAAAGAGATGTCCATTTAATTCTAATGACTACAGAAATAATAGAATACAACATTTAATTATTTTTTACTAATTTGTTGGGGTTTTTTATTTTTTTAGGTATAATAGATGATACAACGAAATAATGCACATTCCAATAAAGTTACATTTGTTTTTTCTTTAATCTTAAAAAGAAACTAGAAGCTTTACTAATGCACTAGACCTGAGGGCTATATTATTCTGTTTAACTGGAGTAAAATGTGTTACACTGTGTTGATGCATCACGCCATCTGCACCCCCGCTTCTCAAAATCCTAGATCCATCTATGTAGTTTCTGATGAACAAACTTGAGCAAAGTATTTTGAAAAACTGTAACTATTTTAAAGTTCTATTATTAAGAGATAAAAATATGGAAGCTTATTCTTCTACTGTACATCATTTAAGCTTTGTACCCAAAGAAGTTATAACAAGATTGGAAAGTGAAGAACATGATGTTTACTTAATTTTCTAAGTCTGTTCTATTAGTCCTGTCTTTTTTTAAACCAAATTATGGAAGTGTGACCTTCCTTGATTCTATATTTAATCTTTTAAAAGAACTTCTATGACTTCGTCCATTACTGAAATTAAAAGTAAGTCATATTTTTAGAACCAGATTTAATAGTGTTATTATTTTGGCTTCTTTCCAGTTTTCAGTGGTCTCCTCTAAACTGAGTTTATCCACCCTCCTATTGTGTTAATTTCAAATTGGAAGCACATAAGTCAAGATTTTGCGAAGAGTCTAGTAATTTTGAATGCCTTAATATACTGGCACTCAACTTGGAACCCAGTACAGGCCCTGAAATTCAGAGTGTAGGTGCACAGCTATTTCTAAAAATTGGGTCCCTTTTGGCATTTCAGTACAGACAGTATCGCACCCAACACAAAAGTAATGCTATGTATTTTGGACTTTACATATAATAATATAACCTGATGGTTCAGAAAGCTAGTTTTTCTGTGAAAGATCATAAGTAAAACTGGATGGACAGAAAAAAAAAAAAAATATATATATATATACACAGCATTTTATAGGGGAGTTCCAAAGATAACAGCAATGATACTAATACTGTGGTACCATTACTAGCAAAATAATAGTGATTCATGCACAAGAATACTATAAAGAAGCTGTGTGGTACATCCATTAATTCTTATTCTCCATCCGATCTCAAATATCTCATCAAACAGAACTATTCTCAGACAGAAGTAAAGATAGCGGTGTTTAACCTCTAGTCTGCACGTCTGGCCAGTGGAACTTTGTCATTTGGCTCACAAAGCTCCCCACAGGTCCAGAAATTTGGTGGCAGGGGAATGGCGGCAATTGAGGGTGGCTCCCTCACCACCAAATTTCCAAGGCCCAAGGCCAGATTACATGGCCCTGTGTGCCTGTTCAGAGCAATACATAGGGCTGGGGCTGTAGTGATGACCTTCATTTGGCATGCATGGGGCCTGAGCCAAGGCAGTGGGTGCAATCTAGTTCATGGGGCCGGAGCCGGACGTGGTATGCGTGGGTGGGACCATGTATCCAATTGTGTCCATTTGCTGACCCTATGCTATGTGGGGCCTGTGGCAGGCCAGTAGGGGGTGCTCCTGCGTTGAGCCGCCCACCTCACGGCACCCGACCACCTTCCAGGCTCCGAGTGCCCTCCCTGGGGTGCCTCACGTCCAGCCGACCCCTTCCCTAGAGCACACCCGCTAGCCTGGGGTTCCCGCTGCCACCATCCAAGGCTCTGGACTCAATTCTGGCTCTGCGCACCTTGGAAAACACAGACCTGATCGTCCACTTGGTACTAGACCCAATACAGGTACTTGGGGCACTTCCCCAAGTCAGGGGCTTATTAGGAAAGTTTCCCTTAGTCCACAGACCTAAGGGGCCTCCTCGGCATAATTAAGACCCACCCCTCAATAAGTCTCCCACACCGGTCACAAGGAGCACTTTATTGATTACAGGGGGTAGGGTGAAAACAGGGTAAAAGGTAGAGCAGTATCATAGAAATATTAGAGGAATATCAGAGGAATCCCATAGAGCAAACCGGTATGGCTGAGGTAGCCCTTTTGATCTCGCATCTGATCGACTGTAAGCTAAATATCTAGTCGGATCTCGAGTAGCTTACTCACACGCATCGTCCAGAGGTGGTTGGAGTTTTCCTCTGGAGGCGAGTCACTCTTTGAGCATGCGGTTATGAGGAGAGAGCCAGTTTCAGATTCACCTGGGTGACCGCATGGCTAATGGCTTCCCTTCTTCCTGTACCGGGCCTTT
>NW_005842222.1:287662-292428 GCF_000455745.1 Alligator sinensis
CTGGCAACTAGCCAACCAATTAAAAAAAATCATCACTGGCTACCTGGGCCGGTGAGCGGGGCTTTTCCCTCCCCCTCCCCAGGTGACTAGAGAATCCACACCAAGGCACCAGGCTTTTGTCATGTAGGTAGGGAGGCAGATCCCCCGCCCTGAGGAATTCAACACCAGCCTCTCACGCTGGCAGAGACAGATTTCTGGGGAGGGACACAGACAGTGGCATTTCTGCCACAGGGCCCATCAACCAATCCCTTGTACCAGATCCATCCTGCAGACCGGCTCCACACCACTCATCTGGCCTGCAGCCCAGAAAGATTGGGCATTGTTAACATAGGTGGATATCTTTCACACACACACTATATATATATATATATATATATATATATATAAAAACACACTGAAATGAGATATAATGCACTTGAAAATTACAAGCACCTATTTTATTTGTAATTGAAGCTGTGTTACCCAAGACCTAGTCAGTCCCTAATGAACACAATTGATCTTATCTCACTAGCTGGCTTAATGTAAGAACAGACTGATTCCAAAGTAAAATGGAAGGATTGTACCTCTGAAGTATCCCACAGAGCTTCAGGCCCTATGGAAAAGTTTTGAATAAATATATGTGCTCATAACAAGTACATTAAGATAATCAATACAATACATTACCTTAATTTACCAGTTATGGTAATTTTGTGTTTTCCAGAAATGTGATTTGTCTGGGTGTGACAGGAGCACCTCTCCTCGAGTCTGTCTATCGGTGACTCTGCCCTCCTGTTATGGGCCAACTGCCCGCCTTCTCACCTGTCATGCCTTGATCTTAATTAATTAATGGATGTTAATTAGCAGAAAGCTGCCCATTTATTGCCCCAGTGCCAGGGGGTGCTATCTGTGGCTCCTTTTTCTCCCCTACACTGCAGCCCAAGCCTCGCGGATGATATTGACATGGTTTGATCTGGGCCTTGTTGTAATTTGGCCCTTCCTTTGTCCTCCCTGGGCTTTCCACAGCCCTATCTCACTCTGTCTTGTTCTGCGCCTTCCTGGCACTCAGGCTTTCCGCAGCCCTGTCTGGCACTGTGCCTTCACTGCCGCTCGGGCTCTCCATGGCCCAGTCTCGCACTGTGCCTCACCGGTGCTCACCACACCCTCTCTGGGGCTTCTTGTTGCCCCTTCTCTCTGGGGCTGGGGTTCCCACGCTGCTGCAAGTCCCCTATGAGGCCTCCTCCATCCCCTAATAGCCTCACCCAAACCACCAGTTAAAACAGCAAACACAAAACACAAGCCCCTGGGCTATAATAAAAAATCCAAGCCGCCCGCCTAAAACATCATTCAATCCCTACCAGGGAATACTCCATCCCATAACAGCATCAGGAGCTGGTCGTGCAGTCAGGCCTCTCCCCTTTGCTTGTCCCAGCAGAACTCCCTTCCCCCTTGGCTGCAAGTAGGGAACTGCCCTCCTGGCATCAGGCCTGGGATTTACATGGAAGCCAGGCCCTGCCCCTTCCGGTCAGCTGACCAGGCACAGGTGCAGCCAATTCCCTCCTTAACCGGTTGTCCCGGCAACTGGCACCTGGGTTTCTGCCTCTGCTCTGAGAGTAGCAGGCACCTTAGTGTCCTGCTACACTGGGCTATATCCATGCTATAATTTTCCAGGTATAGAATCTAAGAATTGGAGGATAGTCTTGGAGTATTGGAGATTTGTCCCCGACACAGGGGAAGGCAGTGGAGGGGGCAGTCAGAAGGGCAGTTGGTGGGGAAATCAAGAAGCCTGACTCCTGCCTTTGCCCCCGCCCCCTCCGCAACACATACTTTGTTCCCTGCCTTCTGTCCCCACTGCTGACTTGTTCTATTGATGCCTGCCCACCAGTGCTACCTATGTTCCCTAGCACCTGGCCCACTCCACACTGCCTACCCAACCTGTGCCTCATCTATCTTTCTCCCAACTACTTGTCCTCCCTCATACCTGCATCCTTTGGCACCTGCCTCTCCCTGCTCCCTGCCCCCCTGTCAGCCTCTGCCCTCTCTCCCTCCTCAGCCTCTGCCTCCCTGCTGTTTATCCTCTGGCTCCAGCTCAAGCAGGGTTCTGACCCCACTCCCACTCAGGACATGAGCATGTGGTTGCTCCAGCCCCAGTCCAGTCACAGAGCCACTGTTGTGGTGATGGCAGCTCTGGCCAGGCCCCAGACTGGAGCCCAGGCTGGAGCTGCTGCCACTGCCATTGCTGCTACAGGGATGGGCTGGGGCTGGGGCTGGTCCAACCATCTGCTCCATGGCCCATCCTAGAGTGGGTCAGATACGTGTTGGGGGGAAAGTGGTGGGTGGGAGATAGACAGAAAAGCAGAGACTGAAGGGGAGAATGGAAAACAGGAACAGGCATGGTACAGGAGTAGGCAGCAGCCATGGCTCTGACCCTGTCCCTGGGTCAGGGCCACAGTAGCTGCCTGTGCCTGCCCCCTCCCTCCCCGCCCCCCTACTCAAATCCAAGACAAGGAACTTTTCCCCCATGTTAAATAGGGGGAAAAACTTTATCTAGGATTTGAGTAAATATGGTACATTTCACCCATTCTAAACCACTGTGCACCATAATTCCTCTGAAATATCCACAAACCCTATAGATTTTATTATGTAGCATGGTATACACATTAGGAGTGCGCGAAATGGGCCATATTCGATTCAGATGTGGCCCAAATCGGGGACAGTGATTCGATTAGTTGATTCAGATCATTGTCCCCAATTCAATTTGGCCAAATCCCAATCTGAAGATTCAATGCCGATTCGGGGAATCAGTGATTCAGCCATAGACACAGCTTTAAATGTTTTTTCTATATACATCGAGGTGCCAGGCATGGCTTGTGAATGCTGCGATGCTGGGGCAGATGGATCATCTCACAGGACTGCACCACCCCTCCCCCCACGTGTTCGGCAGCAAACCCAGAAGTAGACCAGAAGTACTTCTGGGAAGTGGACTCCAGGTACCCCCCCAACCGCGCCCAGACCCAGGGAGCATCAGTCGTGAAGGCTGGAGGGGTATGGGGGCTCGTTCCTGTGCGCTCCCCAGTGGACTGGAAGTAGACCAGAAGTGCTTCTGGTCCACTTCTGGGCCCGCTGCTGAGCACACTGGGGAGCCCCCCAAACTCTTGTGGGATGCTCTATCTGCCCCACCATCGCAGCATTCACGAGCCACCTGGTACCTTGAGGTATGCAGAAAAAACATTTAAAGCCATGTCTATGTCCAAATTGCCAAATCTTTCCAAATCTCTCTGGATTGATTCAGAGGGTTCCAACTCGATTCAGAGAGATTAAAGTATCTCCTGATTCAATTTGGATTCAGAGATTCAGCCACTGTATTGGGCCGAATCTCTGCTGAATCGAATCAGGGACCGAAGCTTCGCATAGCCCTAATACACATTCTTATGATGTTATTTAGCAAGTCATGGTCTCCACCCTATACCAATAGCATTAATGTTTGGTTTGTGTGTGTCTGTGGATGGCATACCACAAATACTAAACCTGAGCAGCATCGTTAAATTTCTGTTTGTTTATTCTCTGTGTTAGCAAAAGTGTACGTGGGGAGTTAAGTTCATTACTCTGTGAATGCTGCACAATCTGATAAAAAAGAGAAAAAATTAAAAGGGAATTTTATTTTTTAACCTCACCTATGACTTTTGAACCTATCAATGATATAGGGAAGAGGGGTATTCACTGGGCATTTATTCTGAGCCTTATCTTGGGGTGTCTGTAAGTATCTTGAGACCTGTTTAGTATCTTACTATGTCTTTTGCAATGTGCCATATATTTTCTTGGACTTTAAGAATAATTATAATCTTCAGTGGTCTATTGGAAAACTGTATAACAATCGCAAGAGTTCAGTGGAAACTACCACCTGTCACAGCAGCACAAAACAGTTGTACTTAGCAGCCACCTCCACCCTCCCCACCCCCGGCCCCAGTTTTAACATCCAATTTTCTGTCTATTTCAGATACTTATAAAGTCCCCCCATTACTACAGCAGCTGGTTCTCTCAAAGTTTCATGCAGTTATCTTAAAACACTCCACTGAGGCAGGGAAGCACTACAATCATGGTTGTACAGATGAGATGGACTTCTGAAGCACAAAAAAGCAAAGGTCAGTAAACTTACCATGCTCAGCAGAACAGCCTTCAAGCACAATGTGCCACTTTTTATCGGTTGCCTCCTAAACCAAAAGAAGTATAATTACATCTCTGTGCAACCAGTTAGCCAGGGAGCTAGCTAATTTGCCCCTGTTACTCAGCAGTATTAATTAATTCATGCACAGATTCACACAGATGTGGTTACACTGCTTCAGACTTAAGAAGCTTGCTGCCTGATATAGCAGTATTTCTGAGGGCACTGCTGCTGAAGTCAGTAAGCTAATTATGTAGATACAACTTATATGATTTGCCTAGTGTTATGTTGTGGTGTAGCAGAACTTTAAATTGATGTAGCCGAGGCCTAGGTTAGTGCCCTAATCACTACACCATATTTCTCTTGGTAACAAACCTTTTCTCTCACACACCTTTTTAGATTCTGTCTCCTCTCCCAAGGATATTTCCACCTTCATTCACTTTATGATACTAGTATGCATCCTGAGAATTCAAAAAACTATTTTCTCTTGGCAAATTCTCTCAATGCCCTTACTGACTGTACTGCATGTGGAAATGAAAAGACATATTTAACACAAATATTATTATTATTGATACATTTATTATAATTTTTCAGGACTTTTTTCAGCTGGAGTTTCTTTGCAGGGAAA
>NW_005842222.1:292459-319891 GCF_000455745.1 Alligator sinensis
CTTTAAGGAAAAAAAGCATCACTTGGTGCCATAAATTATCTAGGGCTTGATCCTGCCTTTATTGCTTGAAGTCAATGGGAAATACGTGTGCATAGGAAAAGCAGAACTGAGCCCTCGGCAAGCATCTGTGTGTTTTTTAAAGGAATCTTTTATGGTAAAATAGAAAAAGAGGGAAATCAGTATTTCATAAGCATCAAATCCATTTCAGCTTAAACCTGACCATGCAATTATATAGATGGCTTTTCTCACGTAAATAGATCCAATGATCAGCTTTATTCATGTGAGCAGAGTTTTGTTATTGTATCATTTTCCACCTTGCAAATAAGGCTTGATCTGCCAAACGTACGCTTAACTTTATACGGGTAAATCATCCTATTTTAATGCAAATATTCATATGCATAAGGTTGCAAGAAAAAGATCTAAACCTGAACTTGGGGAAAACTAAAACAAAAAGTAACCGGGAAAATGTAGATGCATATAATTTAAATGCCTTGCGCATAAAAAATATAAGAAAGTGGATAGACTAGAATTGTCCAGAAGACATTTTTATTAGCCCAGAAAAAGTGTGTGGTACTTTTTGTGTACAAACAACATTTTCCATAGCTGTTTTTAAGTCTTTTCTCTTTCTCTTTTGTCCTTCTCCTCACGCAAACCCCAGCTTACGCTGAACATTTTAGAAAAAATGTAATCAAAATTAGATTGTTTAATAGGAAATAATCTTTTAGATATGTTTATTTATTTTAATTATATGTCTTTTTGTGCTTGAGTTTTTGCATTTTTAAGTATTTTGAGGGCCATTAATGAAGCTTTTTATGTTTTTGCTTCCTTTCTTTTAATTTATAGAGAATTCACATGCACAGAGCAAGCAGTTGGGTTATTTTCATCATTATAGAGCTAATATTGTGCTTACAATGATATCATTCCTAGTCTTCTACAATACCTTACTAATTAGGCTTAAAGGGTAGTTTTTTCCCATTGTACTCATATACTGATTGTTTCTTCACTACTCTTGGCTCTTCTGCCAGTAATGCCAGCTGCTCCTTCATGCTTTTACTATATGAAGGACATACAATTTCTCTGAAATGTCAAGAAATGCAATTAACTTTGGTTTGACCTTTTCTTCCCCTTAAGTGCACTGATTTGAGCTGCTGTATACAACACAGTAACATTTTTTGTATTATAAAAGTATTAACTTGAGATACTAACATCCAAAACAGTAAATGCAACTATTTCAGGAAATACCATATTTTCTCTAATCCAAGATGAAGTCTCCCCACAACCCCCCGCATTTAACACAAGGGGAAAAAAACCCTTGTCTTGGATTCAAGTACCAGATGGCAGGATGACAAGTGGCTGCTGCATCTTCAACTCCAGCCCCAACTCTGGATTGTAATTATCACTGCAGACACAGTCCGCCTCCTGTCACATCTGCCCATGCCACTGCCTGCCCCCTGCACCCTCTGCTCCCCTGCCTGCCCCCTCCCACTGCCACCTCTGCTTCCTTCCCCCACTGCCACCATTGCTTACCTCTCCAACTCCAGCATGATGCATGGGGCCCAGACTGGAGCTGCCACCCCCACAGCAACTGATGCATAGCTGAGCTGGGGCCAGAGCAACCATGTGTTCTGTGCTCTGGGCTAGAGCAGGGACAGAGCTGTGCTGGAGCTGGAGGGGTAAATGACAGTGGCAGGGAGGGGGAGATAGGTGGGAGGGGCTGGCAGGGGAGCAGAAGCTGCAGGGGGCAAGTGGTGGCTGTGGGGAAGGGAAGGCATTGGCAAGGGAGATGCCAGGAGATGCAGGCTTGTGGGAGCAAGTGGCAGTGGGAGCAGGTGCCATGGTGGGCAGGTACAGCAGGGGAGCAGGTGCTAGGGCATGCTGACACTGGGCAGGGACAAGTGGGGGGGGGGAGGGACAGAGACAGGGTGGTAGAGGGGGAGGGGGCAGAGGCAGGAGTCAGGCCACTTGGCTATCCTGATACCTGCTCCCTGCCATTACTTGCCTGTGAGAAGGACAAATTTAAGACAACCCTCCAATAATGTGATTCTATACATGGAAAACTATAACAAATTTATAAATTTTCCTTGTGTACAATCTAATTATTAGGAAGTCATCTTAAATTCAGAGTCATCTTGGATTTGGGTAAATATGGTACATACTGTTATGTATATGGGGTATAAAACTACCAGCATATTAATAATGTCAATATATAACACTCAGTTGCTATAATGATGAATGCTATAGAAACTTGCCTTTTACTCTCTTATATAAATAGTATATATTGATTAGGACTGTGCAAAGTTTTGGTCACTGATTAGATTTGGTGGATATTAGGCCCGTTTCAGTGGCCAAATCTCCGAATCTGAATCAAATCAGGAGACCCTTTAATCACTCTGAATCGATTCAGCAAGATTCAGAAAGATTCGATGATTCAGACATAGACACAGCACGTACCTCAAGGTACCAGGCGGCTCAAGGTACCACAGCATCTGCAGTGCTGGGGCAGATGGAGCACTGTTCCTACTGTCCAGCAGTGAGTAAGAAGCTCATATAGGTGGGGAAGAAGCACAGGTTTCCCACACTTGATCACTTCTGTGGGAATATCTTCTTTTCCTGGGGCCTTTGCCATCTTTCCCTGGGGCCTTGCTACTGGCCAGATTGCCTATTCCTCAACATTTGAAATATCACCAAGCTCTTCAAGGACAAACAAACTCTCAGTAGAGTTACGGGCTATGTCAGTGACATCATCTTCCCTTGAATAGATTCAAGGTATTGTTCTACCCATCTTTTCATCTGTTGCTTTGATCTGTTATGACTTTGCCTGGTGCTGTCTTTAATGGAACTGACATATTTGCAGCTGGACCTGTCATCTTCGTGATTCTGTCATACATGCGTCTGATGTTTCCAGCATCAAGTGCAAGATTAAGTTTTCTCACAGAATTGCAGACAATAATCATGGGTGCAATTTATTGAGATTAGTTGGAGAACACTCCTTGCTTTTTCAGTTCTTTCAAAGTTCCATCTAAGGCATTCCTCTTGTGATTTAACATAGTGTTGCAAGGCACTGAGGTATGCCTGCTCCTTTAAGGGCAGAGGCAGCCTAGCAAAGGAGCCTTGGTCTAGGCAGAGCTCCACAGTTGCTGGTTACTTGAGTAACAGGCTAATAAGGTTATTAGCCACCACCTGCAGGCAGTCAGCTGACCGGAAGGAGGGGGTACCCAGGGAACATATATAAGCTCGGGGCTGGGGTTGGCAGGGTTCATTTTCTCTCTGGCAATGGCCAAGGGAAGGAGCTCCTGCACAAGAGAGCTACCTGAGACATTGTGCTACCTTCAAGCACAGTAAGACTCTTGGAGCTCACAAGGTACCCAGGGCTAAGGGGTATGCTATCCTAAAAGTTGAAGTTTGCCGTCTTAAAGAGGCAGATCACTGCCCTCATGCTTGTTGTTATGTTATAGCCCAGTTGCTTATGTCACAAACACCATGTTTGTATTATTGTTTGTACTGGTGGTTTGGGATAAGGCTATTAGGGGAGATGGAGGTCTCATTAGTGCCCAGAGTGGAGCACATGATTGTGTAGAGCCCCAGCACCAGAAAATGAAGCTGCAGGGGACTGGAGAGCCCTGGCAACAGAAGAGCACAGCTACAGGGGGCTGGAGATCCCCAGTGTCAGAAGGGTGCAGCAGACAAGGGCCAGGGGCCTGGTGACAAGAGGAGATTGATGAGAGTTAGTGATTCAAAGCAGGGTCAGACACAGTGGGTCTAGGCTAGAAGGCCTAGCAATATTAAAGGGGTGGAGGCTGAGTAGGCCGAAGCCTCAACAGAGGGTATAACATCTGTGTAACACCAACAAGGCATGGGGCATGGTAAAAGGGGAGGTTTGGAGCCACACAATTGACCCATACAGCCTGAGGTGCCCTGTGCAGCACAGTACTGAAGAGAGGCCTGGCAAAGTGCTCAAAGATCAATGAGGTTCAGCGGGCCAGGACCAAGCGCATGGGCAGCCTCCCGATTTATTTTACCAACAAGACATGGCAGGTGAGATAAGAGGGCACTGTTGGGGTGAAGTTCACATCACAGCCACCTCTGGAGACCCCGCTCCATGACACACAGCAGTTAGTTTGACTTTGATCAATGGAATCAATTCATGTGAATGTGCCTTGAACCAATCTTGGTTTCCTCTGATCTGTTTGCCAAATATAAAGTCAGCAGTGGCACAGATCGTTCTTTTGAGGCTTCCCCACTTTTCTTCTGTATTCTTGCATGAAGGCAGCTCTGAAGCAGCCCCCTTCAAAGCCTCCATAAACTGCAAGGTTTTTAAATGATCAGATGTATTGGTGATGTTAATGAGTGGCAAACACTGATACGTAGAAGAGATTTGCTTTCATTTAATCTTAATGACCACAAGCGAGTGATCAGTGTCAAAATCAGCACTATGGTAGCTAAGATTAAGGAGGACATTCTTGGTCCAGCTGGTGCCATTGACTGGCTCTTGGGTGTCTCCATGATACCTTATGGCACAGCTTAATTTGAAAGAATGTGGGTGACGCACAAGTTATAATAGAAGCAGAACTCTAATAGACGTTGTCCATTATCATCAATGCTTCCCATGTTATGTGTACCTAGCCAAATTGACCAGGATTCACTGTCAGCACCAGCTCTGGCATTTAAGTCCCCCAGGAGGATTTGGAATCTTACTGATAACACTAGCCAATTCTCCATAAAACTTATCTTTAACCTTAGCAAAAGAGTTGAGTGTTGGAGTGTAGGCACTCACTAAGGTTACTGTAACTTCTCAGGTATAAAGGCAAAACATAAGGATCCTCTCAGAACCATTCAATGAATTCTCGATTGTTTTGAGAAGATTGTTTGTAATAGCAAAGCCTACACCATGTTCATGTGTCCTTTCGGGAGCTTTCCTTTGCCAGAAGACTGTGTAGTATTGTTCTCTTAAGGAGCCATCTGTAGCCAGGTGTGTTTCTTGCAGTGTTGCGATGTCAACTGTTTACATCCATATTGATCACTGCTGTCTTCTGCCTTTTTGTAGTGTTACAGGGAGTATGTACATCTGGCTGCTCAACTTCTGTAGTGCTACAAAGGCATTTAAAGCACTACAGGTGTTTTGTCTTTCCATGACTGTTAGCATCTGGCCTGCTCTCTGCAGAGGGAATATTGTTCCACAGAATCTTGATACTGTTAAATCCAAAATCAAGGATAGATGTTGAATGGCACCTTCCTTACATCATCTGGTGACCACATACTTTAGAAAAATAGAAATTGTATGTTTTGAATGTGATCAAACCTGTCAGTATACCCTTCATCTAAAGAGGCTCACATGAAAGAACTGCTGTTCTTTAGGCCTTGACATAATTAGGAGTTGGTTGTTTTAGATGTGGCTGAAGCAGTAATTAAACAAAAAGCAAAGCAAAAAAAAATAATTAATTTTGTTAACAGTTGTTAGATCTGTTGCAATTAAAGATGTTTCATAGTTTCATAGTTGGTAGGGTTGGAAGGGACCTAAGCAGATCATCAAGTCCAAACCCCTGCCATGGCAGGAAAGAGTACTGGGATCAAATGACCCCGGCAAGATGTTCATCCATCCTCCTCTTAAAGACCCCCAGGGTAGGAGCCAGCACCCCTGCTCTTGGAAGTTGGTTCCAGATCCTAGCCGCCCTGACAGTGAAGTAGCGCCTCCTGATATCTAGCCTGAATCTACCCTCTGCCAGCTTGTGACCGTTATTTCTTGTCACTCCTGGTAGTGCTCAGGGGAACAGGGACTCCCCCAATGCCTGCTGGTCCCCCCTGACTAGTTTGTAAATGGCCACTAGATCCCCCCTCAGCCTTCTCTTGTGGAGGCTGAACAGGTTCAGGTCCCTTAACCTCCCCTCATAGGGCCTGCCCTGCTGACTCCTGATCATGCAGGTGGCCCTCCTCTGGACTTTCTCCATGTTGTCCACATCCCTCCTGAAGTGCAGCGCCCAGAACTGGACACACAACTCCAACTGGGGCCTGACCAGTGTCGCATAGAGGGGGAGGATCACCTCCTTGGACCTGCTTAAGATGCATCTGTGGATGCATGACAAGGTGCGGTTGGACTTCCTGACCGTGTCCCCACACTGTCGGCCCATGTTCATTTTGGCATCAATAATGACTCCAAGATCCCTCTCCACTTCTGCAGTGACAAGAAGGGAGTTCCCCAGCCTGTAGGTATGCTGCGGGTTCTTCCTCCCTAGGTGCAGCACCTTGCACTTGTCAGTGTTGAAACCCATCCTGTTCTCATCCACCCACCCCTGTAACCTGTCTAGGTCTGATTGCAGCCTATTCCTCCCTTCTAGCATGCATCTAAGTGTCATCTGTGAACTTGAAAAACGTCTCTCTTGAACCACTGAGAGATTGCTCTTCTATTACTTTTTCAGTGTAACAATCCCGGTTGGGTCCCCTAGCATGTCATTTTAATGCCAGGGGTCAAATTAGCTGCTAACCTTGTACCAACTCATTTTAAACTTGTTCTGCTTTTCAAACTCAGTGTTTATTCATGAGGGTGTGTGGGTTTTTTTAAATCAAATGGAAATCTTTGAAAGATGGCAAACAATTAGCTGGCAGAATAGGTGATACCGGAGTTATTTCCTGTTCTGTAGTGAATGTTTCATGGCAACTAGCTTGCATGCATGTATACATACATGCATGTAACATAACACAAAAGGCACGGTGTGCATTATTGAGATTTGAATTTTGGAGTCTTGGTAGTGAGGTTACAGTTATCCAACCTGTCAATCTGCGTTCCACTGTCAATTAAATCAAACTTTAGTTCCAAGAATACAAGATGGCTGAGGAGTTCCAGATGTTGATGTCATTCAGAGGTGCAGAGGAGACAATTGTAAGTACTGTTTTGTTTGGACTTGGTAAAGGTTTTACTCTTTATAGTCCTTCTATTTCTAAACACAGTCTAGCTCTGGAAGTTAAAGTGAATTTACAAATACTGAAAAAACTTTCCCACATTACTTGAATGCTTTATTTTAAATAGACATAGACAAGAAAAAAATCACACTATACCTCAAGGAATTTCCTCATCTAGTTAATAGTTAATATTTTACATTATGAAAATTGAAGAGTTTTAAAACCCAACATACCTCCTTCAATTTGTGCCGGTTTTACATTTTGCTTTTTCAGTGAAGCTGGTTTCCCTTTCTGGTCCCAGCCAAGACTATTTTGTTGCAAAGACTATAAGGAGATGTCTATTTAACAATTGTTTCTATTGCAATTTACAAAGGAAATATAAAAAGTTTCCCATGAATCTGAACCTGTAAAAGTATGTTTTGGCAAAAAAAATTATATTAGTTCCCAATTAGTCAACAATTTATCTTTAATCTTTGGTCAGCTGAATCCCAGACCATTTTCACAGCTGCTTTGGACAGAGGAATTTTGTGATAGTTGGGTAAGAGAAAACATTCTTCTTGGCCACACTGGAACTTCTCTACTGACACCATTGTAGCTGCTTCAAGGCCTGGTCCAAAGCCAATGAAAATCAATGGGAGTCTTTTCATCATCATATCAGACCTTTAATTTCTCTTAGCTTTCCATCTGTAAAATGAAATAATAGACTTCCTCTCAGGCATATAGTAAGGATACCTTCGTCATGTTGGAAGGTACTTCAGCTATGTTTATAAAGGTTTAGAAAAGCTACTAAATGCTTTGATCTAGGAAAACACTTTAACATATGATTACGTACTTTGCTAAACAAGGCTTAAATAAATAGAATACTAGGGGCTAACTTTATAATAATGCTGAATCTATCCTTATGCAGGACTGGAAAAAGAACCATGTTACAATGAGGAATCACTCTCAGAACCACACAGAAATCTTCATACTGCAAATTCAAGCCAGAATTTACTAGGGTGACTGAGAGATCTGAATCTTTAGTTGAGTTTGGATTTTCATAGCTGGTAAAATATATTGTGTGATAAACATATGGTGCCTTTTTGTGTTTATTTATTTTTCTATGTATCTTATATAAAAAGAAGGAACAAGGGAATGAACTACAGTTTCAGCTTAGTATTTCAAAAATCATTTAAAAATATATTCTTTCCACTTAGATATTACTTTGATAAGAACAAGTCTCTAAGAACAAAATTAGAGATTATGTTACCTTAATGCCTGTTTTATTTAGTTCTGCCAAATACATCTGTAGAAAGGAACATACAGTTAATAGACTTTGGCATTCAATTCCTGACAGTGTTTGCCTATCTGTTTATCTGCAGGGAAGAAGGGATTCTATTTTAACTGTCAAAGTTAACAAAATAGGATGTGCTGCAACATCCCTTTTTAGGTTTTTTGGGTTTTTGGGTTGTTTTTTTTTTAAGGAAATGGCCTGGTCAATAACTATAGAATGTAGCTTGCTGAAGGTTTATGTATGGACAAATATAATTTTCACCTTGTAATGATATTTGTTTTGTAAATGTATTAGCACCAACATTTAACATTGAATTAAATGCAGATGTCTTTTGGAAAAAAAAGAAAAAAAAGCCAAAATAGTAAGTCAAAAAGAAGATAAAATGATTTAGTTCTGTGATTTTCATGCTTTTCAATTTTTCAGTATGACAGTTCTTTGGCTGTGTTTAATCCTCTGTTCAAACAGAGAGGAATGCAATCCTCTGGATCTCACCTACAGGACATGTAGGATGGAGGAGCTGTGGATAAACATTATTGTTCCTCCCTTCCCTGATCCCATTCCAACTGAAGTCTTTCTGTGGAAGGTGCAGTGAATACCATGGCTGAGCCCACCACAGCTTCTGCTATTGCTGTAAAGACTTAGCATGCCAGGACAGTTCCTATTGATGCTATGCCTGAAGTTAGTGAAACTATATCGTTATATAGAGGGACAATTTCCCTGCAAGACAAGTTCTGCCTTCATGGATCTGGTGATGCTCCCTGAAGGCTGGGCAGCTGAGATGTCCAAACATTGCTCTCTCTGGGCCCTACCTGTTCAGGTCACACTAGAAGGGATGATTTGTTGAAAATATCAGAAGACTTCCATATAGAAAGGACAATCTAGACATGGGAATTTACAATTTGCTGTGATCAGCACTACTTCCTCCTTGAAATGAAGATGTTATTTGTCTTAGAGTTATTAGCATCTGAGAAGTACTAGATCTAGAATACTTGTGCACCAATATTATAATTAATAAAGAACAAGATGCTGTACTATCGGGCTGTGTGAGGCTTCGGGCAGAGCTTCGGATCCGGAGAAGCTTTGGACGCTTTGGAGTCCGAAGCAGCATGTCCGGATCGAAGCACTGGCCTCGTTAGGCTTCCCAAAGTGGTTCGGAGCTTCCGAAGTGCTTTGGAGCTGCCTCGGAGCCGCCTTGGAGATCCGGCCATAGGGTATAATGGGGAATCAATTAAATATCTATGACTTTGTTGTTTTTTGTCTGATTTGGATGAAATTTTCAGAGATGGTAGACTCTGCAGAGAGGATGAAACCTGCCAAGTTTCAAGAAGATCGGTATAGGGGTTTGGGGGAAACGGTACCCCAAATTCTTGAAAGAAAAACTCCTGTCACGTCTAGGTGTTACAATGCGGGGGGGTCAAAACTTCAGGGCTGGTAGCTCTTACTGAGGCCACAAAGCATGCCAAATTTCAAGAAGATCGGTGCAGGGGTTTGGGGGAACTGCACCTCAAGCTGCAGACAAGCAAAACTCATACCATGGGTGACACTGTGTGTGTTAAGGCGCAGCAGGGTGACAGCTGCAGGGATGGTGGCCCCTGCTGTGACGCCTGCCAGCTGTCAAGGAGATCGGTGCAGGGGGGTTCTGGGGCCCTGCCCCCCAGCTGCTGACAGGCAAAAACTTGTTCCAAGACTGTCTGTCTTGGGGCAGTTGATTGTCTGTGTTGATTCTTTCCTCTCCTTAGCCTGGTTTTGTAGGTGCTAATTGATGCTCTTTGTAGGTGCTAATTGATGCTTGTCAAGTCATTATGTAGTAGCTAGGTCCTGTGTATTCTTGAAACCTGGCATTCTTTGTGGCCTCAGTAAGAGCTACCAGTCCTGCAGTTTTGACCCTGCTGTCTAGTAACACATAGACATGACAGAAGTTTTGCTTTCAAGAATTTTGGGCACAGTTTCCCCAAAACCCCTGCACTGATCTTCTTGAAACTTGGCAGGTTTCATGCTCTCTGCAGAGTCTACCATCCCTGAAAATTTCATCTAAATCAGATAAAAAACAACAAAGACATAGATATGTAATTGATTCCCCATTATATCCTATGGCTGGATCTCCGAGGCGACTCCAAAGCTCTAGATCAAGGCGGAAACCCAGTCCGGAGCTCTGGATCGGATATCAGCCATCCAAAGTGGCCAGATCCAAAGCTGGATTGGATTGCTGCCAACTCGCACAGACCTACTGTACTAATGGGAATCTGATACAGATCATGAAATTGGACTAGAAAACAGGATAAGCAGCTCTTTAAATATTTAGCTGTAACAGGTAGAAAACATGAATGACTCATGCCCCCAGCAGCTGGGGGGCCACGGTAGCAGGGGGAGTGCAGCGGCAGTGGCGGGAGCACAACAGCGGTAAGCAGGGGAAATCCCGCAGATGCCGCAGGCACTGTAGGCGGTGAGGGGGGAGTGGCGAGCGCCATCCAAGGCTCAGCAACCACCCGCAGCCACCACAAGCAGTGTCAGCAGTGGCCAGCGGGGGTTGCAGACTGCCCACAGATGCCACCAGTGGTGTCGGCAGCAGGGTGGTGAATGGCGACTGCCTGCAGGCGCCACCGACAGTGTCAGCGGCGCCTTTTTGTAGGGCGTGCACCGCCATACTGAAGGGGTACATGTGCACCCACATGCCCCCACTACATGTTGCCCCTAGTAGAAAGAGATGCTCTGTCATCATGGGGATTTTAGTCTGGGGGATGAATGTAACAGGTTGATTGATACAATTGATAATACCCTTGGAGTTCCTAAAAATTAGGCAATTTTCTAGCACCCTCCATGGGACAGTTCTATGTTAGATTCTATTCTGATGAATAAGGCTAAACTAATCAAGGAATGAAAAATGAGTGGTTGGGTAGAGTTGCATGGGATCACAGACTGATTGCATTAGTTACATGCAGACAAAATTCAGTTCCAGCTACTAATATAAGGCTCTCAAAAACGGCTAATTTCCCAGCAATTGAAAATAATTCAGAAAAAAAAAATGGAAAGGAAAACACAGGCTGAAAATATATGAACAACAGGAAATGTTAAATAATGCTTTATTAGATGCACAAGAGAGTATGAAGAAAGAATGTAAAAACAGGTAGGGAAAATAAAATACATGGAAAAAATCTATAATTTGGACAATATGAAATTTTGACTATTTAATAATGGAGGGGAAAGGTATTAATGGAAAAATCTGTAGCAAGTAAAGTTAAGATGCTGCAAAGGATTTTTTTAAAATTGATCAAATATAACATAATTTCTAGCAATAAAGTAAGTATTGTTCGGGTATACCATACCCTTCCTCCCTATTGCACCATGTGCTTTCTGCATCTGTCTCTTGTCTTTTGACTTATATTTTGATTGTAAGCTCCTCTGGGCAGAGACTGTATATTTTTGTATAGTTTGACCCCATGTAAAGCACTATGGGTTACTGATCTATGATCAGGGTTCCCTAGGTACTACCATAATTCTAATAATAATGTCTATTACTGGTGAAGATGATAATATTGTCATTAATAATGGTACAGAAATGACCAATGTGTTCAGTAAATATTCTGGTTTTCATTTTGGAAAGATTCAGGATTTAGAGCTTCCTTTGAGGGTAGGAACTAAGAATATCATGAATCTCAGCATCACACACTTAAAATACAAGGTAGATTTATTTGACTTTTCCTTCTCTAATGTAAACATATAGCAACATATGCATTTTTTACACCTGAGTATGTGAACATTAAAAAGACCAACACAGCTACAACCTTAGACCAATATGGCTACAACCTACACCCCTGAGCATTAAAAAAAAAAAAATCAAAATCTAAGCAGTCCACTGCACACAGTTAGGTAGTTCCAGGCAAAATCCTAAAACAGTTGATACTGAATGAAGTCATTACAGTTACATTATGGTAGCAAAATTAATGACAGTCAATGAGACCTTACAGAAAGTAAGACCTGTCAAACAAATGTGATAACTTTTATCCTCGTCACAGAAGTATAAGTGGCTAAAGACAACTGTATGGACATATTGACTTAAGATTTCTGTGAGGTGCCTGACTTAATACCACTTGACATGCCAATTAGAAAGCCTCACGCTGTACAGCATAAATACAACACAGTAGCTGAAATAAAAACTGGTTAACTTGCAGATCTTAAAAAGCAATTGCAAGTGGAGAATAATCTTCCTTAATCACAGGCTCTGATCAGGGCTGGATTAACCTTTTAGTGGGCCCTAGGCAAACAAACTCATGGGCCCCTACCTTTTTTCACTCAATAATTATAATACATAAAATAAGCACAGCTGGGCTCCTTCTTCACTTAGGGTCCTAGGCATGTGCTTAGTTTGCCTATGCATTAATCCAGTCCTGACTCTGAGCATCTATGTGTAGAATAAGATTTCTCATAATAGAGGTGTCTTCAGCCTACAACAAAGGTATAAACTGTTCCAATGGCTGGAAATTGAAAAGTCAAATTAAGACTGGAATTAGGGTACAGTTAATTTGTTTTTGAACACCTTTCCAAGAACAGTGGTAGATTCTCCATCACTTCAAGTCTACAAATCAAGACTGATGTCTTCCCAAAACTGATTTACTCTAGTTTAGTCAGAAAATAGGGGCTTGTTGCAGGAGAAGTGAAATGCAAAACAAACTGAGGAGAATGCCTGATATAAAGCAAAGCATGAGAGTCAATAGCAACCTTAAAGCCACAAAAAGGTACTTCCGTATTCAGGAACCTAGAGATCAATATACCTGATCAAATCAGGTATACCTGGTCTACTTAGTTCAGAGTCTCTCTCTCTGGCTGTTTCACAGGAACATAGAAAAGCCCTGCAGATACTAATTCTTGGATACCCTTCTCTTTATCCATCTAAATGTCCAAGCTTTTTCTGAACCTAACTAAGAGCTTAGCCTTGATCTCTGGAACTCTCTGCCCTCAGATATTAATAGTTGTATGAATTTCCATCTATCAGCTTTTACATAACTCTGAATACATTTTCTCTGTAATGTTTCCATGCTTTGTTTACATTTTCTGAAAGAAAACAGCCCCTGAAGCTTCCAGTATTCCCCTTATACTTCTGTTTTTTATTATGAGTAGCATTTTCAAAAATGCTGAAGAGTTGGAGGTATATGAGATACTGAAAATGAATGGAAGTTATTTTGGTGCTTTAGAAAACCTCACTGTAATGGGGTGCTATAACAGGGTTCCCATTGCGTGGGTGCTATGGGAGCACAGCATGAATGGCTCTTTAAGCCTATTGCACACACACTCTCAGTGTTGATTATACCAGGGCCTATAATAACTGGAGAGCCAGGAAAAAAATAAGTTACAGTCCAGTCTCTGAGCAGGATCAGACCCCCAGCCAGAGAGCCTTGCTCTGGACAGTGCCCAGCTGACCGCGATGGAAGCTGCTAGAGCAGAGCACCAAAGGGGTTGCAGAGGGCCAAGGGTTGTGGTCAAGGACTAGAGGGACTGCAGGAGCAAGACAGCAGAAGACCAAGGACTGGAGAGTAATGGAGAAGGCCAAACCAGCAAAATAATGGCAAGGTACTTAAGCTGGGAAGGACACTTTAGGTGTACTGTACAGTTTGTGAGCTTGTTTTGGGACAGAGGGTAGGGTAGGAAGGTGGTTGACCAATGAGGTCCAGTCACGAGTTACTGGGAAACTGTACACTATACATAGCGTCCTCAGTAGTTTACAATCCGTAAGACCCAGAAAACGCAAGATACCCTGGTGAACCAAAAAATGTAAAGCTGGTTCTTTTCTTCTTTTTTTTTCTTTCATCATTTCTCCAGTTACATAAAGTCAGGATGAAGAGACTGAGGCCATTTGACTGACATGATTTAGTATTTGGGGGCTTTGTGGAATATGTGCTTTTATTTTTTTTTTTAAATATGATAAATTATTACTAGTTGTATCCTCAGGACTTACTCAAATGGCAAGTATATTACATTGGTAATAATTGGGGCAACTGGGAAAATATTTTATATTTTGTTCATGGTTGCTACTAGCAACGAAATCCTCAATTTTGAAGTTGTGGTAATTGTATGTAATCAAAGAAACCCCATTAGAAAAAGAAAACTAAATTCTTTTTCCATTCTTTTTCCATACACTGCCATATTTTGTATATCTAGGAAACCTAGATTGTCCTTGGATTGTGTTACAAACAGAATTCATGAAAATATATATATGCAGACAGTACATGTATTTTTAATTAAAAGATACATTTTATCAACTTGTTTGGTGCTTATGGATCAACAAGAGGCAGAAATCTTTTAGCAAAATTTTTTCTGTTTTTTAATTCATGATTTTACATTTCACATTAGCATGTGTTTAATTGATCACCCTTTTTTAAGACAGTTGTGTAAAACTCTGAAGCTCCATTACAACTTGATCAGTTCCAGGTCTAAAAGTGATGCCCCCCTAACAATAGAAATGAACTTTATCTCCTGTGAGCTTTCTATAGCAGTTTTCAAACTATGTCAACTTGAGGAACTTAGGATCTTTAATATTAAAAAGGTAAGAACAAGGGAAGAATACTGATTGAAGATGCACTGCACAATATATAGCTTGGAAAATTATTCAAGACAAATACATTGAAAAGATAATATTTCCCAGAACAAGAAAATTATTTGATAAAATGTAGTGTATTATGAAGCCACAGAGACTGCATTAAAATTAATGACATGACAAATGATACTGGAGAATACCCACTGAGCAGTTTTAGATTTGATTTGCAAATTATTCTGCTAGGCAAAGGTTTCTATGTATCTAATATAGAACTGACAGAACAGCTGCAAAGTTCAGCATTTAAAATTTCCTGAATATTCCCGTACTTTCAAAGTTCTGAAAAGAATGGAAGAAAAGGTATGAAAATAAATCTTGTTCAGAGCTACAATGTGAAATAATTAGTTATGTTGGTGATCAATTACTTATATAAATAAATCGACAGGATTGCTTACATAAGTAGCTAATCATGAGTCTGAATAGGGTTTTCACAATTTGACTCTCAAAGAGTATGTGGTATTTGTAGAGCTATGAGCATTTATAAATTAATAGTGTTGTATGTCTATGTGTAGGTGTCTGTGTGGTTGATTCAGATAATCCTCAAATGAAAAAAGAAAATAATACTCTTTGATTCTTTTCCTCCCTCTCGGATTATTGCCATATTTTCTGCACACCAGAGATGATGTTTCAATATTTTGGATTTACGATGGTGACTCAGCTAGAGTTTTGATTCCCACACTAAGATGATTATAATAATTTATACAAAAGTAGCTTAATGGATGGACTAGACAGGCATTCCATATCTCTACTGCATTGCCGAAGTGTTTAATGAGATTATATGTTTAAAATTAGAGAGTCTTTAGGAACGTGTGCACCGTGCACAGTGCATACTCTTTAGTACATTCAAGACCAAAACCTGTTCTTATTAAAATGACTGATCTTCTATCAATTTCACTAGTATCAGGATTGGCCCCTGATGCTTACTCATAGAAAAGTAAGGCTGGAAGGGACCTTCGGAGGTCATGTAGCCCAACCCCCCAGCCAGAGACAGGATCATCCCTATCCATATCATCCCATATAAATCTATTAGAATATTATAGTATAGGATCTATTAGTCTAACATATTAGTAAAATTACACAGCCAACCCTGCCACAACCACAAGGCATGTCACCCTCACCAGCCTTTGGTTCAAGAGATCCAAGGAAGAGATCCAGGCCCTTCTAGAGAGGAAGGTAAAAACACCCACGGTTTGTACCAGTCTGACAATAGGGTAACATTTCTTCCTCACCCCAAACATGGTGATCAGTCTAATGCAGCTTCAAAGCTATTCTTTATTACATTGCTTGCCAATGCTTGATGATTTGTTGCAGAGCTGTGTCCTTTCCCCAGCATGCTGGAAAGCAGCTGGAGCCAAGTCTCCATTGAGCCTCAGATGTATGCAAGATTAATGTATCTTGCATGCCAAAGCAGTGGCATAAAAAGCCAATTATTAAAAAGGATGAAAAACAGGGTGTGGGAGAAGTCTGCTTTATTTTACAGCCTCTGGTTAATTGCAGTTCGTGATCAGCTGCTTCTACCCACTACAAGTGTAAGTTATGCTCATTTTGCACACCCACTCAGTGCCAAGTTGCACTCAGCTAACATGTATCTTACACTACAGTTTACATTGTTGTTGAACATTTATATTGCAGTTGCACTTAGAGACCAGCTAGATCAGGGCATGGCTTTCCCAGGTGCTGTGCAAATATATAGTACAGGAAACCCTCGCTATTCGTGGGTTTGGCATTCACGGTTTCAAATATTCACGAATGCCAAACCCGCACTTTAAATACACTTTAAACACTTACAGGAGCTCCTCGGGAGCTCTGCACTTCCTGCCACGGCCGCTGGGCTCCCGCCACCACTGCGTTCCCGCCATCACCACTGGAGCCAGGCCCCCGTCCCCCAGCCACCAAGGGCACTGCATTCATGAACACAGTGCCTTATTCACAGATTTCACCATTCGCCGGGGATATGAGAACGTATCCCCTGCAAATGGCAAGGGTCACCTGTAATATATAGTATATTTAGTGCAGATTTTCATGGGATTAATGGACACTTGTATCAGGTCTGGACTTTGCCTTTTCATTTTCTATACAAATAAAGATTTAAGGTTGTGGTCTTTGTAAGAGGATTGTGGAGTGCCATTTTGAAGATATACAATGTACTTGTATTCCTGTAATACTGGGCCAAATCATCCAGCCCTTACTGTACTTGGGGCCTTATCCTACACCCACTTAAGTAACTAGGAATTTTGCTATTGATACAGAGCCCTACCCCTCACTCATGATACATTTCCACTGGCTTGAGTAACAGGTAGTGATTAGCCAAAGGACAGCAGTGTTTGGCCCCTGCTTTTAATTCCTTTGGATACAATTTAAATGAGCACTGAATTGAGGTGAACCTCCAGTGGACACAAAGGGCCTCATTTTTTTTTCATACTGTAACATTATATGAAATTCTTACTCCTTTCATGATGTAAATTAACAGTTATTCAACTAATGCCAATAATGCTAGCCCAATGTAAAAAAGCATCTGAGACAAATCAGGTCTTACCTTTGAGAGCACAGGAGAAAACCCAAGAGACCAATCACAATCTGCCTATAACTCCCGTTACCCTCATCAACCCTTGCACTATTTTGTGTTGTGATTGTTTTACTTTTTAGATGGTGTAATTATTTCAGGTGAAGTAGTCCAGTAGTATGAACAGTTAATTACCTACATGCAATTTCTGAAATGTTAAATCACGGTGTTCTTTAGAATACATTCTCAATATAGCAGTATTCCTACATTGTTAGCCCGTGATAAGCAAAAAACTAACCTGACAGAACAACCTTTTATTATTGACAGAGGCCGCATCTATATGAGATGCTGACCACGCAGTAGCCCGAGACTACTGCTCAGTAGCGTCACAAAAAAGCTGTTTGTGACAACTCAGGTTACTGTGCAGTCAGAGCCATCCCTAGCGGGGTGCAGGACCCAGGGCAAATCAGCCTGTGTGGGCCCCCCTTAACACCGTGCAGGACCCATGGAACCCCCACAAAGACGGGGCATGGGCAGAGGCATAATTAAAAAAAAAACTAACCTATCATGATCAGTGTCGCACTGCCTACATTCTGAAATTCACCTTCCTGGACTTCCTTGCAGCAAACTCTGCTATCAGATCATGGTAATCCAGGTTTGATACTACTTCCTTCTCAATGGACAGAACAGAAAGTCCACCCAGCCTCTCTTAAGACATAGTTGTCCTTAGGTAGTTCTTAATCATTTTTAATTTGGAAAAACTTTGCTGCCCCAAAGCCACTGTGACTGTATGCAATCCTGTATGCAATTGCTGTGTTTGGGAAGGTACCATCAAGTGATTTAAGACACTGAAGGGCTTGAAGTGCAGTACTTGTTCCTTCAGGGATGAATTCTCATAGCACCCGAAGCTCTGAGAAAAAGTCCGCACCATTGATATCATGAGATTCTCTGTCAGATGATGCAGTGCCTAAATCCATGCACCACTTTCTCATTTCATCTTCTGTCATTTCTCGGAGTTTCTTTACATCATACAGAAAACTGAAATTGTTAGCGTACTCTTGTATTTGTTTGAATCATGTGATCAGTGACATGAGAACCTGATCCACGATGACCAGAAAGTAACTGGTTACCTTATCTCAGACGTAATCGACGACCGCCGGCCCGACCTTCTGCCCGACCACTTTTGTGAACTAACCTACTTTACAGACCGACCTCATGAACTCTAAGCTGTAACTAACCAAGTATCTCTGACCTCTGACCTCTGACCTCCGTCTTTCACCACCTTGACGGCGTGAGTAAATAATCTTGCTTTGCAACCGATAAGCGTCCGCCTAATTAATTCCACTCCAAGCGTCACAAGTACCCGCCTGACGGGCTTCTAAGGCCCCTGGACTGACCCTCTGCCGACCACTGCCCAGGTAGGAGTCAGGGAGAGCTGCTGGCCGGCTGCCCTGGGTCCCGACATGGCGTCACGAACAGGATCAAGGGGAAATGTGATGAAGGTGGAATTAATTAAGAACTGCCCCTGGTGTAGTGGGGGGCGCTACGTAGATAACGCGGATGAATTATGGGCCCACATCCCTTATCACCAAGCGAGCGGAGCGGAGACAGGGTGCGTCAGCGGCTACTTCTCGCTGAAAGGGGAAGAGGGAGTCGGAAAGGAGTGGGTAGACTCCGAGTGGGACAAAGGGAAGATGATTAATGTGCCACTCTGCGCAGTGTCACTCCTACTGCGTGAAAATGCAAACTTAAAAACCCAGTTAGCTACAGTCAGCAAAACTGCTGCGGAGATGGCAGCGTGCCAAAACCCTCCGTTGCCACCAGAAAATGGCACCGAGAAAAATATGAGCTGCCCCGTCGCTCCCAACGGCCCCACCTCCGTACCACAGGGAGGGGGCAACGAGCGAAAATCCGATCCTCCCACCAGACACAGTAACAACTACAGCTGCTGCTCACCCTATAACAATAACCAAGCAAGTAACCAACCTGGAGGGTGCAACCACCACCGCCACCCTTGATGTCATTGAAGCATGCATGAAGATTTATGGAGAAGAAAACACCATCACCCTTCGCCTTCTCCTCAACCTGCTCGTTACTCAGCCAGCAGAGAATCTTTTAAGTCAACTTCCACGACTGCAAGCCCTTGTGAAGTCAGTAGCTGCAAACCCAGCCGGCATATCAAGCCACCTTACTTCATATCCAGTCAAATACCAAGGGCCAAGACATTCCCAATTCAACTCACGAAAGGAATCAAGACTGCCACCCCAGAGGATGCTGGAGGAAAGAGCCATGTTTGGGTTCCTCCTAAACCACTTCACGCTTACCAAACAATGGCTACACGTCCTAGGAGATGTGGGACAATGACAACTGGCACATATACTAGGCTACCAACCTCGACCGATCCCGCCAACCGGTCCGGACCCCGGAGACACCCACGCCTAACAGCGCACTCCAGATAACACCGCAGCCTGCCCCAACAAGCAACTACTCGAAGGGGGCATCTATGAACTATTCCAACCACTACGACATTATGCTCGTAGATGTACAAAAGACAATTTTATTGTTTTTTAGTTTTCTTTGTTTGTTTGTCCGTTCATTTGTTTTGCCCCTTACAGGCCCAGCGGTGACGAAGCGGCGATCTGTGACTGCCCGATGGCGAGAATCACCGAGCACCAACCTGCAGCACACCCGGGTCAACGCCACAATGGCCGCCTACTAATATGTCGCAAGCAGGGTCGTCACTCTATTCCTTCTGTACAGGTTCCTCGGCGAATGGAGCTGACTTCAAAACCTCCAACTCGGTCCTAAACCTTCTGTCATTATAGGCCAAAGACATAACTAACGACTCATTTTATGGTTTTTCTTTTCCAGTTAATGATCTTGTACATACTTGTTTTATTTTGTTTTGAAGCCTGTTCGAAACTTTATGCAGTGAAGCCAAGTCATAATGTTTTGAGTGAAAAGCTCTGAATTATTAAGAGAGAACAACATTGGTAGTCTGAAGGTTTGGGGGATGTCGCAGAAAGGTCGGGTGTGGACAGAAGCATTGATTGAGGGAACGTGAGGAAAAAGATGAGGGAGATGATGATGGAAGGGGGCAAGTAGTCAAGGTTCTAAAGGAACCTGTACATTAAAAGAAGAGGAAAAGGAACGATTTGGGAAGAGAGGTGACAGTACAAGAAATGAAGAAAGGCCGCTAATGATGGCACGGAAAATTGGTGTTTTCAGAGCTACAATTTAACTCAAATATAATGTCACAATTTTAAAAACCCTCCGTATAGGGGGCATTAATCTGATACCTCACTCTCAATTACCTTAAAAAATCGAATTAAAAAAGATTACATAAAATCAAGGATAATAGTTTACTGTGTTTAAGTTAATTCAAGTGTCGGCGTCTTTAATTACCTTGTGTTTACCATTGATCATAATAGCCATTGTTATATTTGTGTGTTTTAGTTGTTGAATTTTACAATATCTCAAAATGAAATTAACCACACTTTTTGCTTTTGTATATACCCGCTTGCCAAACACTAACAATGATAAACAAAATGGTCTATATATAAACATGATGTGACTTGCTGTGCCATGGGCAAGGGGGCATGTCACAACCTAATTAAATAGTGCCCATGTCACAAGCAAGAAAAACCATTCAAAACAGGTTTTTTCTGCACTAGGTTAACTAAGGGTTAACAAATGATAATAACAGCTTTTTTTTTGCTGCGCATGTCAAAAAGAAATTTATAACTGCGACACCAACATGAAATAGAACTTAGCCTTCTGTGCTGTACATAAATCATTATTATTGGTCAAAGAAAACAAGGAGTAACCCTGTGATAATACCCTAGCGAAGACCGCTAGATAATTGGAGATTCTAATTAAATTTATGACGTGACGAAAAGCAATTGGCTAGTACACAAACCAAACCCCACTGCATTTCCGTGAAGTCGGAGAGAGCGACTCTGTATACACCTGGAGACCTCTAACATAGGCGTTAGAGTAAACTGACAATTTGATCACTTGCCAGCTCGCCCCCCCGTCTTTGACCTTATCTCAGACGTAATCGACGACCGCCGGCCCGACCTTCTGCCCGACCACTTTTGCGAACTGACCTACTTTATAGACCGACCTCATGAACTCTAAGCTGTAACTAACCAAGTATCTCTGACCTCCGTCTTTCACCACCTTGACGGCGTGAGTAAATAATCTTGCTTTGCAACCAATAAGCGTCTGCCTAATTAATTCCACTCCAAGCGTCACAAGTACCCGCCTGACGGTCTTCTAAGGCCCTCGGACCGACCCTCTGCCGACCACTGCCCAGGTGGGAGTCAGGGAGAGCTGCTGGCCGGCTGCCCTGGGTCCCTACAGTTATAAGATCTCCCAGTTAGGAAAGTTCAGTTGTGCAAATTAGACTCAGATAAAAATTAGAGCAGTCTATTTACCTCAAAGTTGTCTAGCAGGAAGTTGAATTATGTTTTCTTCTGGTTATGATTTTTCATATTTCACAAAAGGATGGGTTGATGGAAGGCTCTCCTGGGCAAGAAATTTCTCTTGTGTTGAGGCAGCTCTGTGAACATTCAAATTTAACTTAAAACAGAAGTCAGGAGAAAGAATGCAGCTTTCAGGTTTCAAGGTGTTGAATATAGCTTCCTTTCTGTAAAATTATGACGTTTTCATTTTTAAAAATAGCTAATTAAGGGTGAATGTGCCTGGAAGCTTGCAAATAAAGAACACTTTTTGCAAGTATCTACTTGGTCTAATAAAAGATATCACATCTACCCAGAATTCTTATTCCTTTTGATGATCAGATGCTTTAGCTCACAATGTAACTTTGGGCTGTCTCTGATGAAAATATTTTCAAAATCATGGTTCACCAAAGAGGCTGTCAGACTAGGATTAACAAAATTTATTAGACCCGGCAAAGGAAATGGTGGTCAAGGAATTGAGATATGATGTGTGTTAAAGGATCATCCATAGATGCTTCTCAAGCAAATCCCGGGACGTCATTCTTCCCCTGTCCTCAGCCTTAGTGAGGCCGCAGCTGGAGTACTGTGTCCAGTTTTGGGCTCCACAATTCAAAAAGGATGTGGAGAAGCTTGAGAGAGTCCAGAGAAGAGCCACGCGCATGATCAGAGGTCAGGGAAGTAGACCCTACGATGACAGGCTGAGAGCCCTGGGGCTCTTTAGCCTGAAAAAGCACAGGCTCAGGGGTGATCTGATGGCCACCTACAAGTTTATCAGGGGTGACCACCAGTATCTGGGGGAACGTTTGTTCACCAGAGCGCCCCAAGGGATGACGAGGTCGAATGGTCACAAACTACTTCAAGATCGTTTCAGGCTGGACATAAGGAAGAATTTCTTTACTGTCCGAGCCCCCAAGGTCTGGAACAGCCTGCCACCGGAGGTGGTTCAAGCGCCTTCATTGAACACCTTCAAGATGAAACTGGATGCTTATCTTGCTGGGATCCTATGACCCCAGCTGACTTCCTGCCCTTTGGGCAGGGGGCTGGACTCGATGATCTTCCGAGGTCCCTTCCAGCCCTAATGTCTATGAAATCTATGAAATCAGAGCAAGGGAGTTAAGGAAGTACTTGTAGTGATCCTACAATAGTTCTAAGAAGCTCTGATGCTCTGGACAAGCTTCATCACATATCATAATGAACCATTAGTGCTGTGTGAAGCTTCGGTAGCCGATTTGATTTGGAGGAGAATTGGCCCAATTCAGCAGCCAAATCCGAATCAAATCGGGAGACCCATTGAAAGTTCTGAATCGATTCAGAAGCCTCCAAATTAATTCAGATAGATTCAGAGATTTGGCCATAGACTATACAGGCAGCAGTCCTCAATAACACTGGACACAGGTGCCTCCAGCTGTTAAGTCTGTTGTGGTGGGCAGAGAGGGGATGGAAGTGGGGTGTAGATCAATGCTCCCATAGTGAGGGAAGGATTGGGACTGGGTCTGGGACAAGCTGCCAAGCCAGGGCAGGGGGGCATGGGACTTGGGGGAGGAGGGGGCTCCCCACATGCCACCAGTCTGGAAGCTACTCTTCCAGTAGCTTCTCCGGTGGCTCTTGTCGCCAATCTGGTAGGGCATGGGAGCAGGTGTATGCCCCCAGATCTGTGCAGGGCCAGGCTGGGCTCCAGGAGGCTAGCCCCAGCTGCCCGCCACTGGGCTGCACTCCATGGGGCAGGTGGAGCCAGGGCTGTGCTCTGGGTGGCTAACCCAAGCAGCAGCCTGAAGCACAGCTCTGGCTCCACCTGCCCCACAGAGCACAGTGGAGCAGGGGCTAGGGGGGGGGGGCTGCAGCTACCCTAAAATTCCCTAAAGCCCCTGCTGCCAGCCCCGCCCTGATCCGAGTGCATGTGCCCGCCCCTGCCCCCATGACCTGATGCTGCTCACCCAGCCAGGGTGGGGCGGGGCGAAGCTGTGGCTTGTGCAGGAGGTGCGGGGATGCTGGAGTGGCTTTCACCGCTGTGTGCCACTTGTCCGAGGCAGCACAGTGACACTGTCCCGCACCTCCCTGCCCCGGCTGGGTGAATGGCAGGATGACATAATCCCTATTTCCAGTGCCTTCTGCCGCTCGTCCGGAGTGCAGCCCAGCCCAACCCACCCCGCACAGATCCGGGGGAACATACCATGCCCTCCTGGACCAGCGGCGATAGCCCTGGGAGGAGCCCCCAGAAGAGCAGCTCCTGGACAGGCAGTGCATGGTGGCATACAGTGGTGGGAGCCCCCTGCCCTAGCTGGGCAGTTTATCCCAGCCCTAGCCCCAATCCCTCCCTCACTGTTGGGGTGTTGATCTGTCCCCCACCCCACACCTCTTCCCTCCCCCTTACGCCTACCACAACAGACTTACCAGCTGGAGGCAGTTGTGTCCAGTGTCGTTGAGGACTGCAGCCCGTATAGTCTATGGCCAAATCTCCGGATCTGAATCGGTCGAATTGAATCGGGACAGTGATTCGAATCACCAGATCAAATCACTGTCCCTCCTAATTGGCCTAATCCGAATCCAAAGCAAATACTTGCTGCTTTGCACAGGCCCATGAACAATGCTTACCTAGAGCAAATCTCCGAACGTAACAGGTTTCCGCATTGGAAGCATAGGCGTTTGCTCCCAATAGTCTCTTATTTTTGCATCACACCCCCGTCTGTTCACTTTACTATGTATTTTGGATTGGTTCTTTTTAACTCTTTGTTGTTAGTATCTTAGCTTCAGAGTTTAGATCTTTAGGGGTTTTTTGATTTTGTATTTGCATGTAGATATAATATCATCAAACTGGAGGAATACATACATGCAAATAGCAATCTTTAAAGAAAATTGCATTAGAGTCAGGATGTGGCTTTTCATCTACAAAAGGCACATTGGACCAGCTACCCTTGTTTAACATGCCTGTTCAAAAAGACCCTAGAAAGGAGACATAGTCTGAATAAAAGCATTAGGACATAACCCAGTAGTCCCATTATTTACATAAGTCTGTCAAACTAGCCTATCAGGACACATTTCACAAACATAATATAGTCTGTGCCCTTGCTAGACTAAATAGTGCATACAAGCCTCTTCAGATGAATAGATACAGACTATAGGGAGCTTTCTGTCAACTTGTAATTTACACATCTTTCAACTTTTTTTGCAATACAGATGCAAAAGTCAGCACTTGGGGACATCATATGCATGATTTGTGATACTCTGAGGAACACTATAGATCCATAACCCAAATAATGGATTACTTAGAAAAATCCATCTAAAGTTGCATAGGTTTTCCTATGTGAGAACTACTGTGGGTAACATTCTTTTAAATATCTTAGTGTAATGTAATACTAGCTATTAATATATTAGTAATTGTCTTTATTTAACAATGTATTTATTTAACCATATGCAAATATAACACCCCCCATACCCACTGGGTATATACTGTGGGTTTTTTTGTGTATTCTTTTTTGTGGGCAAGATGGCCCCTGTGTTTTGGCCATGTGCTCAGCACATGACAAGCTGGGGTCTGTATCTGGGAACCCTCTGGCCTCATTGGCTAGGGGAAGCAGGGGATTCCTCTGATGATTGGTTGGGAGAGGAACTGACTTGTGGTACTCCCTTACTTGACAAGGCCAGGGTGATGTCATGCAAAAGGATATAAGGGAAGCTAGACTGGTTTGGGAGAGGAGAAGCTGTTAGTAGTTGCTGAAGAGTGAAGTCTCCTCCGAGGGAGAAGCACTGCAGATAGCAAAAAGGGAAGCTTAGGTAGAAGCGGGAGAGAGGGAGAAGTGTCCCAGTGTCAGAAACTTCTCTCTCCTGCTTTTCTTCTCCCTTTTCTTTTTCTGAGGTTTTAAGAGATTAATACTAGGGGAAAGAGTTTTGGTTCCTTGGGTTTGCTGGCAAGGATTTAGGCCTGGCAGCTTAAACAAAATTGGAACCTGGGTGTTTCTAATCCTACAAGTTTTGGACCAGCTGTAACCTTTAATCAACCTGGTTCTTTTGGAGGTTTCCTTCAGTTTTTGTTTCAGCAGGCCATATAATCCAGTCTAGAAGTTTGGGGTGTGTGCATGCTGTCTGGAGCCACAGCCACTCCCCACACATGTATACAGCCTCTCCATGGGAGCAAAGATTGCCACACCACTATCCCCCCAAGAGCACGAAGGGGCCCCTTGCACTGCCGAAGGACCTGTACTCTCAAGCAGCTTCCCCATGATATAGCACAACCTATAGACTGTGGTGTAGTTAGTAGTGTTTCACATTGCATTTGGTAGGTTTTTTTCCTGTTTTATGTATTAAATTTGGGGTTTTTTGGTTACACTGATTGTGAAGAGGATTTTTTTTTGTTTATGCAGGACACCTTAGTGATTAATTTAGTGATCCCAGATATCTGGGGGCTTGAGCCACAGGCATAAACTTGAGGTACCCCAAAATGTGAACCTGGGTGCTGCCGACCTGTGCCCAGCAGAAGGGCTACATAAAAAAGAACACAGTTATATGGGAATAGCTTATAAAAATGTGAACTGAGTCTACATTTTGTGATATTTTGGTATGCCAGCCAGTAAAGTGAAAGGTATGTTACAATTTTTGTTTTGACTGAAGCATGCCATAATCTAGGTGCCATGTCACAGCTGAAAAGCCAACTTGCAAAAGGACTTGCAGTGATCAGCATGGAGAAGATCTAGGGAGAAAAAAAAAATGTTTTAAAAAACACTACCCTTACCACCATTCCTACAATCTGAGTATCCTATTTTCAACACTTTATGTAACATATTAATAAGATTGTTTCCTAATGGGATAATGCTGCAACAGTCTCTTTCATTCTAAGTCAGGTATTTGATCATGGATCATTTTAAAAGATTGCCTCTTTCCTGCTAAATATTAGATTTTTCCTTGTCATTATATCCATCTATACAGAAGTTAGAACTTACTGGAAGTGAAACCACCAAATCAAAATATTGAACAAACAGGAAAATGTTGAAGTTTCTGTCTTTTGTAATAGAGCAAACTGTTGTAAGCACCCTCAAAATAGAATCCCATCCCCAAAAGGTAAGCTTTATTTTATAGTGTATCTTGAGTTTTGCAGGATAAGCAATTACAGCTTCATTGCTTTTCTTAGGAAGTTACATCTACCTTTCCCATTTCCTCCTTGTGGAGTTGGAGTACAATCTAGGACAATCCAGATTTTGTTGTTTAAAATGTTTCCCCTCCTCTCTCCGTGACCTGAAAGTTTAGTACTAATTGTATTTTCTCCGGTTTTGTTGTGGTGATTAACTTATTGTCATTGTTTATTTGAATTAAAGAAGTACCTAGAGACCTCAACCAGAACTGGGCCCTTGTGACAGGAAGCTATAGGTTCCTGTTACTAAATAGGGGGCTGCAGGTGGCAAAGCCATGCTGCAGCTGAGAACAGGGCAAGCCCCTCATCAGAACTAAAGACACACAGCTGTGCCAGAGCAAGAGTGCCTCCTAATTACAAGGGGGCTGGGGGGAGAGCTCTGAAGCACTTAAAAACCCTGTACTTTCATCAAGGGGGCTGGCCTGGTGCTCCTAAGGGAACCAAGCTCAGTAATGCCAACTCTCGTGAAATTTTCACAAGTGTTGCAATTTCTAAGTAAAATTAAGTTTGACTCACGGTCTTGCGAGAGAACTCCCAAATCTCAGGATTTTTTCTTCTGGCCCCAACTGGGCCAGAACCAGCCACAGAGTC
>NW_005842222.1:319905-327639 GCF_000455745.1 Alligator sinensis
CGTGCGGCCCACCGGTGGCGCCAGCGTGGTCAGCAGCAAACCTGGGGCTGCAACAGGTGGGGGGAGGGGGGCTGCTCAGGGCACATGCATGAGGAGCTGGGGGGGCGGGGCGGAGGGCTTAGAACAGAGCATCTCATGATTTACATACCAAATCTCTTGATTTTTAAGAGTTTGTCTCTTGATTTTTGATATGGTGGGGTTGGCAATACTGCAAGCTCCCAGAAGGAGTAACATGGGAGTCCCTGACTGGTACAGAATGATTGAGACAAAGAGCAGATAGAGCCCAGGGTATGAGGGCTGCTCTGATGTTTGTTTGCTTACCCTGAGGATGTTTTGTTCCTAACATTTGTTTACCAAGAACAAGGTGGGTTTTGTTAAAGTGTTAGCTTTCTTTTATGTTATAGTTTAAACAAGTGGACTGGAAGTGTCTATAAGGGTTGAAGAGGAAACCACAGTGGGGTGCCTCAGTGGCATGCTGAGCCTAGAGCCCTGATAGGGGCTGGGTGTCAGTAGCGAGCAGCTGAGGCTGAGAGGACCAATAGCCTGAACCCAAGAGGGGCCAGAGAGAGGTGAGATGAAGCCAGGAGGGTCAGAGTCCACAACCCAGCAAGACCAGGGCCAGGGGCCCAGAGCCCACAAGGGGTGAGCAGAGGCAGGCTGAAGCCAGGAGGGCCGCAGCCTGAAGCAGGGAGAACAACAGAGATGGCTTGAAGCTGAGAGGGCCAGTCGGAGCCTGGAAAGGGCAAGACCTGGGATGGGTCTCAGAAGCTGAGGTCCAGAACAGTGGGTCTTGGGCTATGGACCCAGCTTGAGAAAGGGGGTGGAAGCCAGGAAGGCCAAGGCTTTGACAAAGGTGTGGAGACCTGCGGAGGTCTGACATTGTATCGGGGCGAGCTGTACCAGGGAACTGACTAACTGATAACATCTGCAAGGCATGGACATGCCTGTAGGGGCAAAAGGAGGCCACAAATTAGTCCCATAAGGCTGGCAGGGCCAGGGAGAGAGAGACCCTCATAGATTCACCAGCCCTGGGGGGCAGCCTTCCCTCATAACTTTTCTTTAACATAAAGACATAGCAGGTGAGTAAGTGTGTTGAGAGCCAGGTGACCCGCATAGGGGCTGGACAGGATAGAGGTGGCCACTAGGGGGCATCACAGTGGCCCTCAAATCCTGTCCTGTCACAGCCCTATTATGATAGGTCTGGGCATGTCTACACATACAGCTATGGCACTGTTGTTACTGCGCCATAATTTAGTACTTATTTTTGGAAGTACTAAAAGATGGTGCAGCAACACTCTATACTGCACTGCGCATGCTATACATGGTTATTTTTTAGGCATTATGTCATTGTAGTGATGCGTTATGATGGAGTGCGTTGCTATGGTGACATAGCTGCGGAGTCATGGTTCTTGCCTGTGCATAGGCAATGCATGCCTCCCCCGGGATTGGCCACCACTGGCTTCTGTGGGTGGTCACTGCTCGCCACCTGCCCCCCACTCTGCTGATGTCACTGCCGGCGTTTGCAGGCGGTCCCTGCTCACCCCCCCCCCCCCACCAACACCGCTGGTGGCGTCTGCAGGCAGTCCCTGCTTGCCGCTCACCACCAACTACAAATGATGCCCCCCCAGTCTCAGGAGGCACCAGTCATTTATGTGCTTGTGGATGCTATGTTGCTGTAGCGTGTTGAAACAGTGATGCAGTATCATGTGATGCGCCCCCTCTGTACTTATGCATGACTGACTTCAGAACTGTGTCTGTAAGTATATGCACACCTGTACTGCTGGTAGTATCTATATACTGTACACTGCAGTGCTGTGAGGAGATACCAACGCTAACTCCAACTGAGCTGGCTGAGGTACTCAAACCAGATTATCTGTGACATTCCCTCTGAGCCATCCCAGTGAAACATACAGGAGTATTTGTAAAATCAGGGCCATAGGAACAGACAGCCTTTGTTGAGAAGATCTTACAATAAAGTATAAGGCTCTGATTCTGTAAAAGCTTACATCCGTGCTTAACTTCCACTTCAGTAGAACCACTTGTAATCTGTTGAATTGACCACTAGATAAGTCTTTGTAGGTTCAAGACCTAAACTGAGGTCCAGCACAACTACCCAGTATAACAAACTATTGGACAGGCAGAGGTAGAAGAGACTGGTTAATGGCTGACTACATAAATTAGCTCAGAATACAATTAGCAGGTTACAAAATAATGTACAAGACAAAGGCTGTTTTATTGGTTTTCCATCTTTGCCACTCACCTATCTGGCACTGCCTTAGAAATGCAATTTAAATACAGACTCTTTCTTTCCATTGCTTTCTACCACATTACAATTTGTATTTATTCTTTATTCTTTTTAAACTGATGTGACCAGTATCACACACAGTATTCCAGGTAAGGCCAAAGCATTGATGTATATGAAGACATAATAATATTTTTGTATTACTTCCATTTCTTGCCACCCCATTTCTTATGTATTGTAACTTTGTTTACATTTTTATCACACCTGCAGAAAGTAAGCTATCTACAAAGACTCTTTCTTGAATCAATAAAGTTAATACAGCAGCTTGTAAAGGTATATCAATAGCTTATTTTCCATCCAGTATGCATTACTCTGCAGTTATCAACACTGAGCTTCATTTGCTATTATACAGCTCATTTGCTGCTTCATCTTGCTTATGCTTGGACTGTGAGATTCTTGTTTTGTGGATAAACTTTTACACTTGTTTCAAAAAGTGTTTAGGAATCCCATCTGTTTTATAAATGACTCTAAAATATCTCAGACTACTCCAGTTGAATGGAATAGGAGAAGAACAAGATGGATGCTGCAACAGCTGTATAGTAGTGTAGTTGGAGGGTAAAAGACCATTGGGATTACCTTTGTTCTTTGCTTTGGCCATTAATTCTTGTCCTTAGTGCACCCGCCTGGTTTGGTATAGGTGCTCTCTAGCAGCCTTAGAGCACACACCAAGTTCAGGCCTTGGACCGTGTCCCCGAGACTTGGGTGTTGGGCTGCATTCAATCCCGAGGGAGGCCCTGACACTATCCTGCCACGACTTGATCTTCCTTTCAGTAGTGGGACTCTTCCTCGCAGAAACTCGCGGACAGGGCACTGCCCCTTGCGGGCATTCTTGGGGCTCCACCTCCCCTACACCCCAGCCATATGCCAACCTTCAGGACAATCAGGTGATGGATCGCTGGCTTGTCTCTTTGATATTCGCTCCCGCTCTTGCCCTGTTTTTGCCTGACCCTCGGTGTTTTTCTTTGCCCCAGGTGTCTACGGGTGTGGGACTGGTCTCGTCCCAACTTCTGCTTGGGCCTTATCTTTGGGACATCTCATTCGATGGGGCTGCCTCTGTGCCTCTTCTTGACCCTGTGGGTCGATAGGGATGCCTTCTCTGGTTTGGGCTCTGGGTGCCCTTCAGGGTACTAATGTAAAACCGAAAAACAAAGAGAGAGAGAAAAGGAACAGCAGGGGTTCAGGCTTCAGCCCACCCCACTCATGGCTCCAGCATCTGTGGTCATTGGGATCCCTTGATGCTGTCCTTTTTGGCCTGGCTGCCCTGCCGAGCTGGGCGTTTATCCTTCAGGGGAACCAGGACCCCTCTGGTGTGTCCCCATCCGGTCCCCCACCTATCTGTTGCTTCTGAAACCCAGTAGCCCGGGATAGTAGCTCCTGTCCCAGGCTTAGCTGCTGCCCCTGTCGTTTCCCCGCTGCTGGCTTTTAAATCCACTGGGGGGCAGTTTTTGATGACATCATCCACCGGCGCCACTCCCAGCCACAAATAAAAGCGTAGTGTGGCTTTTCCTGTTGAAGGTAAGTAAGCCCCCTCCTTAGGGCTTTTGGTTTTCTTCTTCTGGGAGCTTACCCTAGCCTTGGGTCCTGCCATGACGGGTTTCCAGGATATCCGTTTGTGTCCCCCTGGGACACTTAGCATCCAGGTTCAACCTACAAAATTCCTATAGATCGTGGAAGCTTATTCTAATGGAGTTTGTTAGGCTATCTTTGCCAGTTTTATTCAGGAAATCACAAGAAGCTTATTTTCATCCGTGGTCCATTTATGTTAGTAAAATATTTAAGTACTTCATAAAATAGAATAAAAGACGCATTTTATCTACAGATGTACATTTTATTTCTATCATTAATTGAATTCGAGTTGTTAGTGAACTGTTTGATATTGTTTTGCTGTATTCATTGTTTATGTTGATAGTGATCTTTCTTTCAAGTGCTGATAATAAAACAAAGATTTTCAAAAATTTCTCATTGTATATTCTAAAATGAATTTTCATGTTTTTAATGATCAGTACTATTTTTAACTGTCCATTTTGTCTGTAACTTAATCATTACAAGTAACACCTGAGATTACTATCAGTGAAAGGGAGCAGTGAGAAAAATACATCTTTCTCCCTTTTTGTATGTAACAAACAATTTCACTTTCTCCTGGGTAGCCAATGTATCACTGTCCCTTGCTGTTTGTTTACCTAATCTTTCCCACAATAACAAAGGTGAGAAGAGTATTTTTAAAAGGAAAACATGACTGTTAACTCTGATATTGGCAGACAGACTGTAGGGCATGTGTAGTACCCGAAATAGCTTATAATGGTCTAGGGCTAAGTACAGACAGTCAAAAAGCCCAATCCTGAATATATTCAGTCTTTGCAGGTGCACAGATTCAACTGAAACAGAAGTAAACAGATTGAGGAAATGCAGCCACATCCCTGCAGTGGCTCAGGCCAGAAGCTGGTTCGGGGAGTGGGGATCGTGCTAGAGCATGGCTCTCTGGCTGTGTGTTCACTTCCTCTTGCTACTGCCCCCAAAGTCTCTGGGATTTGTAGTCCAGAATTACAGCAGCAAGACTCTGCAGGGTTGCTCATTACTTCTTCTTCCTGCTTCTAGGTGCCTCTGGGATTTGTAGTACACAGTTGCAGCCAGCAGTAAGTTTGAGCAGGGGAAGGGGTGTTAAACCCCCGCCCCTGCCTGGCCCCAGATGGGGCTTGCAGGGGGTAGTCTCCTTGTAGACTGGGCTGCATCCCCAGCTGGGCTTGCTGTCTTCCCCCAGTCCCTTGTCAGCCAGCCCTCACTGCTTCAGCTAGGGAGCAGAGGGGCAGGGTTAGCCCTGTTCTCTGGAGCAGAAAGCCCAGCCGGGCTGGAAAGCATGCTGGGATGCCAGGGGACTGGGATTCAACTTGAACCAGGAGGTGGTCTGGGACAGAAGGGTCAAACTGGTTTATGAAACAAATCAGTTAAATCTGATATTACATTCAACCAGGTTTATCTTAAATCAGTTTCAGCCATTTTGAAACTGGTTTATGTGCACTGAGCTTCTGTTCTGTTACAGATTTAAACCAGTTCCTGATCGCTTAAACTGGTTTATGTGTAACTTCTGTCCCTAGCCTATGAGCTATATATATAGATTTAGCATTGCCGAAAGAGCAAAAGGTAATAGACATTGGAGGAGAGTGTCACTCACTCATTGCCTCCTAGACCCTTACTATGGGTGTTACCCCTGGTTTATATAACACTTTTTGGGTAATCTTTCTTGACCTGCCTATGGATTATCTAGAGAGTACATTTTTATCCTGCCTGCTTTGTTTATTTTCCTCTACTTTATTTAGGCGTCACTTTTACTTTATTTAGGTGATACTGATATGCCACTTGAATGTCCATCTTACTGCATGATCGTTAACACCTGTGCCCTGTGGGTGTTAAATGCTACCATCCTGCTTCTAATAACCACCTTGTACCTCTACTGATTCCCTAAAATGTGGTTGTTGCTGTGCCTGTGGTCAGAGAGCTGAGGAAGAATGTCTTGTACTGGAAAGCCTGTCTAAGGTTATCCCAACTATACAGTTGGTCCAATAAACAAGATCCCCCTAAGAAACCCTTGAGTCCCTAAGATAGAAAGATATGTACAGGTCACATGTGTGGATACATTCTGAGCCCAACCACTTTATTTAAAACAACATAAAATTCTTCAAGAGTTCACATCTTTTTTCTGATTTTCTGCAATAAAAAAAAGCAGTGATATACAGCCAAGCCCTCAGATACCACCAAATTTGCACTGAAGAGAACACCCATGATTGCCACCACACAAATCTCAAAAAGGCTTTTACTCAGCAAGGACATTCCTTCACCCAGATCCCATGGCAAGAATTGCTGTAGTACAGAAGGAAAACCGCCATGCATTGCACACCACTGGTTATGATACATTACTCTTCCCTGGACGCTATATGGAAAATCCTCAAACAATTGCAACCCATACTAGAGGAAGACCCAATTCTTAGAGATCTTCCCAGAACCACCCATCCTAGCATTCAAACAGGCACCGAACCTCTCTAACCTCATTACCAGAAGCAAACTTCCTATGGCCCAGAACACACCAAATGGATCCAGACCATGCCATGACAAGAAATGCAAAACTTGCCAACACATCACCATGACCCCCACAATCACAACACCCCACAAGAGAACCATCACCATTTCTGGATATTACACCTGCACCTCCAGAAATGTTATACATCTCATCCAATGCACCAAATGCCCTAATGGAAATTACATAGGAGAGACCAAACAACAACCATGCATCAGAATGAACGCACACTAGAAATCTATCAAAGAAAAGAAACCCAATTACCTGTGAGGGCACACTTCTCACAAGAAAACCACTCTCTCCAATCTCTCAGTTCTAATCTTCAAAGGGAATTTATAAAACACCTTTCACAGATGAGCCTATGAACTTCACTTCATCAACCTCCTGGATACAAAAAATCATGGACTAAATATAGACATTGGGTTTACGACGCATTATAACCTGCCTGACATCTGACTCCCCAGGTACCTCTCCACTATTTACCAGCTACGTTCATTCCCCTTCTGCCCTGTGCCTGTCTCTTACCCACTGATTCCTCAATTTACATCTTCACTGACGGCCGTTCTTGCATGGCTACCAACCTGGCCTCTGGTTTACTGTTCATTCCATCCAGGAAGAGCACTCATGGACTGCAGATGCTTCCTCAGCCTGACAAAGGGTATTTATACCTGAAAGCTTGCAAAGAAGAAATGTTCCAACTATTTGAGTTGGTCTAATAAAAGATATCAGATTTACCCAAAGAACTTTGTCTGAATAAAATCAATGACTTCAAGAAACAGGAGAGGTGGTGGGGTGGGGGCAGTTGGTGGGTCAGAGAGTAACTACAGCAGGCAGCTGGTGATCAAGAGATTCTGGTTTCCTCTGAGAACCAATGCAGGGCTTGATATCAGGCTTAAATCATGTGGGTTAACCCTTTGTGCCCAAAACACCCGAACTCAGGTGCTCATCTGGGGCCTCTTAGCTGCTGCAGCCTTCATTCAGAGCGCTGAGGGGGCAGGCCTTGCATTGGAAAGCTTGTCTAACTTTATCCCAACTGCACAGTTGGTCCAACAAGAGATCACCCTAAGAAATCTTTGCCTTTAGAAATACTTAGTGGTAATGAGGCAGGGAAGGGGTGTTCACACCCCAGACCCTGACACAGGGAGAAGCACAGTGCCTTTGGGGCAGGGGCCTAGTGCTAGGGAGGGCGATGCTAAAAGGAGCCGGCTCAGGACAGGCCCGTGGCGGCTCCCAGAGAAGGAGACAGTTGCCGGAGTGAGTGAGAGAGACACCAAGTCAGGGGCTCCCGCGCCGCCGCGCCCTGCCCCGCGCCCGCCCCCGCCGGCCCTGATCGATCGCTTCCTGCCTCCCAGCACTGCAGCAG
>NW_005842222.1:327942-337949 GCF_000455745.1 Alligator sinensis
CCGCTGCCCGGAGCCCGACACGCACAGGCGCGCGCGGCCGGGGCTGCATTGCGCTGCAGTGCGGAGCTGCCGGCAACTTCTGCCGGGCGCGGGTCCCGCTGCCTCTCCCGGCCGGGCGAGGGACCCTTTGGCGGGGGGGGCAGGACCTAGAGCCCTGAAGGCAGCTTCTAAAAAAGCAGGAGTCTGTCTCGTGTCACAGGGGTCAGGCAGGGTGAAGGGAAAGGCTCTTTTCATCCACACATCTTTAAAAAGAAAAAAAGAGAAAATAAGTAGTTTCCAAGGGGCCCTTGGCCGGATCAGTGTTCCACTGAACTGCCCCTGTGCCGCTCTCTCTCCCCCTCTGCCCTCCTGCATTTAGAGCTCAGAAACTGCATCTCAGTGTTTCCCAGGAAACACGCATTATTTAAAGTTTTCATAATGCATTTTCCTCCTTTTGGGAGTGAGGTCCTAATGGGAACTAGTGCTTCAATCATCCTGCACTGTGCAAAGTTCCTCGTCCCTTCTGCTGTTCTGCAGGCACGTCCCATTTCCCTGGGAAACGAGGCACCACCTTACATTGGACACCTCCAACTCTCCCTTCCCTGGAATTTAACATTTATTTAATATTCCCATCTTTTATCCATCTGAGGACAGGCACAATTTCTATTGATAAATTCCAGAAAAGGACAGAATCGTATCAATGTGCCACTGCAGTAGATTACAAGTGGGTTTTTACACATGCTACTCGGAAAGCTTTTTTTACAGGCCGTGTATTGACAGAGACAGTTTGTCAATTTCATTGACAGACTTTGGTGCCTGCAGGAACCCTTTAAATAATAGCTATACAAGAAAAAGGAATAAAAGGTTTAATGTCTTTTTTTTTAAGCTTCTTTGCTATAGTTAATTTAATAAATATGACCTTGAGTATCAAATAGGCACAGAGAAGACACTGACTTTCTCAAACATCAGCTTCATGTAATATTGCAAACTGCCAGACTTCTGAAAAAACAGATGGGTATTGCATAGGAGGTCAGAATCAGAGGCTTTCTGATTATGGATTCAGGAAGTCTAATTTATTTTTTATGACATGGTAAGAGTTAGTGTGTTGGTTTTTTTTTTTCCTCAAGTCTGAAGAACCTGCAGGGAAGATGCTTGCTATGCAGCAAATTCATCCACAAAGCACTTAGTTTCAATTGTACCATGTGTTTTTATTGCAGATGAAATAAATATTGTAATACATGATGCATATAACCACAATGACACATTTAGAGAGGAGATATGTTTATGATAGTCTTGCAATATTTGCAAGTTATAATATAGTAATGTCTCTTGTCAAATGAGTTTAAACCAAGATGCTTTTCATAGTACAGTATGAAAACATGTCTTCACAAAGGCCCCATTTCCCCTCTTCTCCCCCCATTAAAGTTCATGAGAATTTTGCCATAGACTTAAGTGGAAACTGGATGAAACCTAATATGCTGGATGAGTCTTTTACAAACTATATTTTTGCCAAATTAAAAGCCCAATTAGTGAAATATGTTAAATACTGTGTAGAAATTGTCTTAACCTAGCAGACAAATGGCATGGACTATATGTTGCTGAGGATTTTTCCAATCACAAGCATCGCAGCATGCATATCAATGCTTATTTAAACAAAAGCTCTTCAATTAGATTAAATATGTTTGTAAACCTATGATAGGGAACTCACAGCTGCTGCTGCAGCCTTTGTATTGTACAATGTTTTCCATCTTAGAACAGATCAGGAATCCTTTTTACAATGTTGCACTGTATTGAATTTGAAGCTTGATCTCTTCTAAGAGGCTGTTTGTAACCCAGTAAACAAGAAAATTATCTTTATTTTAATTGGATGTGTGCCCAAAACATTGAGAATAACAACAGTTGTAATAAAACATTAAATCAAATATTTTTTTAAATTACGTTTTTAGTTTCCAAACCAGCTTCAGTTATTGGAGAAAATATCACATCTGGTTTAAAAGTGAGAGATTACAGATAAGACTTTTTTTTCCTGTGGAATACTTGCTCTCTAGAAAGTGGTAAATTAATTAATTATAAATCCCATTTTTACATTTGTCTTTGTGTGTCCATGCTTGGTTCTTTTACAGGAGTTAAGGCTTTAAAATACCTATTCTTCTAGGAATGTGTGCAGTGTACTTCTGCATCGTCTTCTTTGCTCTGTATAAAATTTTTCATCCTTGTCCAAAAAATAAAGAAGATTTATCCTTTAACTACAACCAAAAAATATTTCTGTAGGATTATGATTAATTTTTAAGAGGAGAGCAACAGTGATAATTAGAAGATTTTAAATTAAGCGAATCTCTTTTTTTTTTTCATTTCCTTTTTTTTAAATCAAGTTTCAATTTTATTTTCCAACAGGCATAACCATAACATTACCTAAGGTGATGTGCTGTATACAACAGAATATTACTGTCTCATTTGATTTTAAAACTAAAATCCTGTGAAGGTTTTATTGTGTTTCTGATGACCAGTTACTAGCACTAAGCCTTTAACACCAAACAATAAAAGCAAGGAGCCAAAAAACAAAGAGAATCAACGCCAGCCGCATCCAGAACCATAAGTACCCTAAGTGGGGCCCTCTATTCACATCACCCTGAACCCCTCCCGTGAAATCCCATGTCAAGAAAGTTGTGGCAGGCGATTTGACGGAAGAGCCTGCTCTCACTTGGGGGGACCCGGAACAGAAAAATTGCCATGGCTCACCCCGAGCCTGCCCCTGCCCCTGCCCCTGCTGGAAAGAGCTTGGCCCAGCCCACAGTGGCACCCTAACCTGCCCCGTGCAGTTCGAGGGACATGCGCACCCTGTGCCTCCTGGGGTGTACGTAGTAGCAGGAGCCTCTCAGGGCTGTCCTGCCGCTTGCCAATCTCTTCCCCCCCAGCCCTAGCTCTACTCCTTGCCCACTGTCAGTTTAAGTAAGGCAAAAGAACTGGTCCAGTCCTGTTGTTATATACAGTAGACTGTATACAGGGCTATATCCCTGTCACTAACATACAATGGCTAGCATTAGCAAGGGCAGAGACAAATGGAGAAAATATAGCTCACGTGCGGAAAAAAGCAGACAAAAAAGAAGAGAGAAGAAGTGGATAAGGCACTGAAAGATTCGCTGGAAAAGTTTAAGGTTTCTAAAAGTATTTCGGCTAGTGAGGAAAATGCTGAATTAATGGACTCCAGCAATTTGTATCAAGACTGAGGAAGAGGACAGTAGTGCAAAATGTGCACAGGCTGTTAACAGAAAAATCTAACACTATTTCTCCTGAACAACATACGTGTGACCCAGCAAATCGTCCAGATTTACTTGCCAACAAGACAATAGACATTTTAGTGGAGAGAGGGCCTGTGAAAATAACTGCTAATGACTATGTTTTTCCAAACAATGATGACAATTGACACTTTTCAGAAACAAATGCAAGGCTTTATGAACATAGCAATGGTAAATTTCTGGGATTAATTGAGAGGATAGCTAAATTTGATCCTACGATGCAAGAACATGTCCAACACATTAAAAACGAAGAAATCCATGACCATTATCTTGGGCCTCATATTCCATATTAGCTAATCTTGATGATGGCATTGCAGGTGAAGAACAATATTCTTGTAAAGATAATAACTGCAAAATACTTTGCAATTATTCTTGACTGTACCTCTCATCTGAGTCACTAAGTGCAGATGTCCCTTGTGCTTCCTTATGTTGATGTGACTTCTGAAGAAGCGAAGGTAAGGGAGAATTTTATTGACTTCCTTCTGGTTCAAGACAAAAGTGGACAAGGACTGCCAGATTCTCTCATAGCCACGCTGGATGGACTTGGTCTCCATATTAGTGACTGTAGGGGTGAGGGATATGACAATGGGGCAAATATGAAGGGCCAGAAACAAGGTGTACAGGCGCCCATCCTTCAACTCAGCCACCGAGACTTTTTCATTCCATGTGGCTGCCACAACTTAAATCTGGTAGTTGGAGTTATGGTGAAATGTAGTTCAAAACCATGACTTTTTTTTGATCTTTACAGCAAATATACAATATATTTGCAGCTTCATCTAACAGATGGCAAATATTGAGAGTGCATGCTCCCCCTCTAACGCCAAAGCTGTTGCCAGACACTAGGTGGGAGTGTCGAGTAGGGAGTTTAAAAGCAATTCACTACCAGACAAGTGGTATCAAGACTGCCTTGCTTCAAGTTGCTGAATAACGCAGCCACTCAAAAGTTAAAAGTGAGGCTGAGTCCTTGGCTGACTATGAACTTGAAAATTTTGGATTTCTGTTTGCAGTGGTTGCATGGTATGACATCATGTTCACTGTAAACACTGTGAGTAAAACATTTCAATCCAGGGAAATGCAGCTTGATGTGACTGTCGCATACATCAAAGGACTAATTGACCTTTTGTGAAAATATAGGAACACTGGATTTGCCTCAGCCGAGAACACAGCAACAGAAATAGTGTCTGAAATGGGTGTTGAACCTAAATTCAGAGAATGATGTGTGAAACAAAAGAGAGGTAAGGAGGAGCTGGAGAATTCACCTGAGAAAGTGGTTGAAACCAGTTACTTTCTGGTCATCGTGGATCAGGCTCTTGTGTCACTGATTGCACGATTCAAACAAATGCAAGGGTATGCTGACAAGTGCAGTTTTCTGTATGATGTACGGAAACTCCAAGAAATGGCAGAAGATGACATGAGAAAATGGTGCATGGATTTGGGCACTGCATTGTCTGACAGAGAATCTCATGATATTGATGGTGTGGACCTGTTCTCAGAGCTTCAGGTGCTATGAGCACTTCAAGCCCTTCAGTGTCTTAAAACACTTGATGGCACCTTCCCAAACACAACAATTGCATACAGGATTTTGCTGACAATCCCAGTTACAGTGGCTTCAGAGGAGCAAAGCTTTTCCAAATTAAAGATTATTAAGAACTACCTAAGGACAACTATGTCTTAAGAGACGCTGGATGGACTTGCCATTCTGTCTATTGAGAAGGAAGTAGTATCAAACCTGGATTACCACAGGCTGATATCAGAGTTTGCTGCAAGGAAGTCCAGAAAGGTGAATTTGAGAATGTAGGCGGTGTGACACTGATTGTGATAGGTTAGTTGTTTGGGGTTTTTTTGTAATTATGCCCCTGCCCATGCCCTGCCTTTGGGGGGGGGTCCCATGAGCCCTGCATGATGTTAAGGGGGCCCCTCACAAGCTGATTTGCCCTGAGACCTGTACTCCCCTAGGGACGGCTCTGTGGGCTGGGTCCTTCAGGGTAGGAACTTCCCTCAGGCTGTGGAGAATCAGGGATGCCGCTACATTGCCATTGCTCCTGCCTCCCAGGTGTAGTGTCCCTACAGCTGCTTTTTATCCACCCTTCAGTCTCAGGAGCCTTGGGCATTGCTTTGTCATTGCTGTTCTCTCCAACTTACCTGTGTGCAAGAGGCCACATAGAACACAGTTTTCTGGTAGTCAGGTTGCTCTGCATCCTAGCTAAAGGACTGAACCAAATTTAAGGCAATGCACTAGAAATAAGGACCAGTCCTGCAAAAAAGGGGATGCAGAAGATGGATATTATTAATCCCATGACTTGCTTTTCCATCACCTCATCCTGCAGCAGCCCTTTGGTGTTCCAACTCTGTGGATATGAAATTACCAAGCTCTACAGGCTTTCCTTTCCAACTTCCAGTTCAATCAAAGTAAATCGCTTTTAACAGCAAATGGAGGAACTTATGATGTTACCTTTCTTAGGGGATTTGGGGAACAGCCAGTATTAAGGGTGACCTTCGCAACAGGCTTCTGCAGATGTTTTGCTGTGCAGACACAGGAAGGAATGGTGTCAGGATGTAGTGTTTGGGGCATGAGGCCTTTTCTGAAAGTGTTTCCTGCTGCCCACAAACCTTCTGGAATCAGTGTACCTGAGGGGAAGACATCATCCTTTAATGTATGAATTTACAGGAAACAGTAAAGTGAAAGCCACTCTGTTATGTGGCATTCTAGCAAATTAAGTGAGAGGCCTCTAATGATGTATCTTGTAGTGATTCAAAGTTACTTCAGAACATGTTTGTAATTATTTGTAAGTGAATTTGTTTTAAAAGAAAAAAGGTATCCTATTTCTTGAAGGAATTTGATGTAAAATTTAAATAATTTCAAATGATGAAGCCTGCTTAAAAGAACACTGTAAAAACCCAAGAAAAAAAAAGAGAATCAAAAAAATTTACAACAGAAATGAGACCTTATGTGCAGTAAATCTGAGACCACAGCCAACTTTTGTGTTCAAATTCTCAACTGCCAAAAAGGTAACAATAAAAGTTCTGACATAAAAGGAAATATTTATGGTTATCAGCTATAACAAATGCAAATGTGTAGTAAAAGTTACGTGCCAAAGAACACATCCATCTTGGGATTTGATTCTGTTGTTTTATTGTGAGAATCTTTCATGCTTTTCCTCAAACTGCACTTGCCTGTTTTATCACACAAGTACAAAAGGAACAGTAACAAGTACAGTAATGAGGCAAAAACAAGGTATTAATACCTCTCAGATCTTTAGCATGATGTTTGAAGTGTCTTAATCTGTGCCTGTACTGGCCCGCTCATTTGTCTGCAGGACCACCTTTGAACCATAAACAGGCTCTCCTCATGTGCCACTAGAAAAGAGGATGATGTACAAACCGGATTCACCTATCTTTTATTCTAACATCTTTTTTGAAATGGTTAACTTTATCCTTAAATAAATCAAGTACATAGGTTCGTTTTAGTTTTCTTAAACAAGTTAGGCTTTTAATATAGCAAGTAGAAAAATAAACACCACAGATGTTAAACATTTAAATAGTATGCTCAGTATTTTGGCTAAAGACCTTGTAAAGGCAATCTGTTTGCTTTTAGACTTAGAAAATAAAGGGCCTTCAGGCATTCTGGAATCTGAGCTGCACACTACCGTCAGGAATCTCATGGTCTTTGCCTTTTGGAGAACACAGGCTCACAAAATGGAGTCTCCCTCTCTCTGATTATATCTGTAATGCAGAGATTACAACGTAGTATAGATATAACCAAAACGCGTGTTTAAACTCATTAGCCTGGCTACCAGTAGCAGACTGGCCATGGCAGCACAGCACAGTAAAAGCTGCAAAATACATATAAAAATTGGTTAAATATTCAGGGAAAACCCACGCTGCTGTTGCTAGACTGCTACCATACCCAAGCTAGCTAAAACTAGCTTGGGTATGTTTTCATTGCATTGCAATCACAGCAGCATATAAAAAGTCCTGCTGAAGAATGTCTTTGGATGCTTGGTTGTACGTGGTAATCTCCTTTACTGCTCGACTGCTGGCTATTAAAGTATTGTAAATTCTTAATAATTTTTTGTAACACTACATACCTATCATTATGCTATTATGGTTGTTGCTCTGTTGATTTTCACCTTAGGTTTTAAGATGTTTGAGACAGGGGCTGTTTTACTTTTACGTTCTGCACAGCACCACATAGATAATATTTCATTAGGATCCATCATGGCTGGTTAACAGCCATATCCTTTCATGCTATCCAGGAGTTCTAATCAGTTCTGGCAGCTGTCTTATTTGTTCCCTGCTTCTTGGTTGCTTTGCGTATTCTTCCATTGGAGGCATTATCTTTTAATCTTTCCACATTGCTCTTGTTTGATTCTGCAAGAACAGAATGCTGGAGATAAATATTTTTTTTAAATTGATATTTGAAGTTTAATATTTATTGGTTTCAATTGGAATACAATTTCAGATGAAGCTGAGAGTTCTTAGCATCTCTGATAATCCAGGCCATTTTTAGGTGTCTAAACATGGCCTTAAATACCTTATTTTAGGCAACTAAATTTAAATAAAAAATATTCAGTATGCTAAGCCACATTTTTAATAGCAGCTAGCTTGGTGAGTTCCCCAGCTCAGTAACTTGTCTTTTCCAAACTTGCTTCCATGTTCATCTGAAGGCAAACAAAATTAAGGTTAAGAATCATCTAATAATTTAATATATCATACAATGGGTTAAGTATTAACTACCCTTTTGGGGGAAAGGATCTTCCATGGAGGGCATTCCTATCTTTTCCCTCTTCTCAGCTGGCTTCTCCTTTCCTTCAAGGCCAAGTATCAGGTCATTTGGAGTTTTTTTGCCACCCCAGCTAAATGGGTTGGAGCAGGCCATGAGCTTGTTCTGGCCTTTGGACCCTGACATTGTGCCCCTAATACTTCAGTTTTATGAAATCATGGGTGACCATACAACTTCTGCTCAATGTTTATTTTATTTAAGGAAGTTTATATAAGCTAAGATATTATTTAAAATTATAGCTAAGGCAAACCTTAGAAAAACAAAGACCATCTCATTATATAGTGCTTCTTTTAATCCAGAAATATCTCAAATCTATAAAATGATTGTGAGCTAAATCCACATTTAGTGTAGTTCTATTCACTTCACCTAAATTTCACTGAGGTGAATTGGAACTATGTTGATGTTTTTAGGTATATGTATACTTATAGTAATTCAGTGTTTCACTTTCCCCCACAACTGAAATGCATCCACCCATGGAAGATATTTTTAACTTGCACTCTATTCCATTTATATATTTGATAGTTTGGAGGAACATTTATGACCATTCTGCATGTATGTATTTGATACTACATATCTATGTACTTTCATGGTTTATCACACTCTGGAACCTACAGACAACAAGTTCACATTGTTGGCTCATATTCAGCTTATTGTCCACTGTAACCCCCAGGTCCTCTTCTGTAGAGTTGCTGCTTAGCCAGTCAGTCCCCAGCCTGTACCAGTGCATGGGATTGTTCTGTCCTAAGGGCAGGACTTTGCACTTGTCCTTATTGAACCTCCTGAGATTTCTTTTGGTCCAGTCTTCCAATGTGTTGAGGTCTCTCTGAATTCTAGCCCTACCCTACCACATATCTACCACTCCACTCAGTTTGGTGTCATACGAAAACTTAATGAGGGTGTATTCCATCCCCACTTCCAGGTCATTGTTGAACATATTGAATAAAACTGGCCCCAGGACTGACCCCTGGGGCACTCCACTTGATACTGGTTGCCAACTAGACATTGAGCCATTAATTACTATCCTCTGAGCCTGACAATCCAGCCAGTTTTCTATTCACCTTACAGTCCATTCATCCAACCCATACTTCCTGAGCTTGCTTGCAAGAATTTTTTGGGAGACCATATCAAAAGCCTTGCTGAAGTTGAGGTATATCATGTCCACTGCTCTTCCTGCATCCATAGAGCCAGTCACCTCATCATAGAAAGCAATCAGGTTGGTCAGGCATGACTTGCCCTTTGTGAATCCATGCTGACTGTTCCTAATCACCTTCCTTCTCCTCCAAGGGCTTGGAAATGAATTCCTTGAGGATCTGCTCCATGATTTTTCCAGGGACTGAGGCAAGGCTGACCGTAGTTCCCTGGATATTCCTTCTTCTCTTTCTTAAAGATGGGCACTATATTTACCCTTTTTGCAATCATCTGGGACCTCTCCCAGTTGCCACAAGTCTTCAAACATAATGAACAGTAGGTCAGCAGTCACTTTGGCCAACTCCCTCATCATCCTAGGGTGCTTGACCCCAGGGACTTGTACACATCCACTTTTCTAAATTCATCCCATGGCTATACTGCTCCTGTTTTTAGCTGCTCAGCTGGTCATACCAGCTGGCTAGTTAATATTAAACTGTTGTATTTCCCCTCCAAGCACCTTTTCTAATGTTGGGAAACTACTTTGGGGTACAACAGAATTTTGGCAAAGGTTGCTGTGACTTAGAGATTAAATCCATTTTTTCAGGGTAGAACAACAAAACATTTGTGTTAATATTACCTTATGGAGGCACATCAACATGGGCCTGTAAGGGAAACTGTCATTCCTCCCTCCCTCTTTGGCTGCATATAGACATTTTGGGGAAGTTAGATTAAGTTAAAAATAGTCACCAGATCTAAGGTAAGTCAGGATGAGGGGGGCTATTAGGAGAGGGTTGTGGGGCAAGCAGACTCTGGGGGCATTG
>NW_005842222.1:337962-340243 GCF_000455745.1 Alligator sinensis
GAGGGGGGGGAGGGGCGGGGTCGAGGGGGAGGATGGGGGGGGTGGGGGTCCATGAGGATTTGGTGGGATAAGGGGGGCTCATAGGGGGTTTGAGGGGGATGGGGGGCTCTCCCCACGCCCTGGGACCCACAGATGAAAAATTCCCCTGTTGAATCAAACTCCCCATCCTGCCCACCCCTCCCTGCACCTTGACTGACTTGCTCAGCTCCTGGCACTGGCAAATGCTGGTAAAACTGGCACTGGGAGCAGCTTGTGGGATGGGGGTTTGGTGGGCTGGGTGGGGAGGTGTCTGTCTGGAGGTGGGTGTGGGCTGGGGGAGCCAAAAATAGCCTGATGCCAGAGGAGGGGGTAGAAAAAGTATAGCCCTGGGGGCTGGAGCCAGTGGCTGGGCTTTCCCAGCTCTGGGAACTATACAGAGGTTCAGGACAGTTAGATAGGTCTAAAAATGTCTGACCTGATCTAAATTGAGCGTTCCTTGTAGGCAGAGTTAACTTGGATCAGGTTGGCCATTTTTAGAGTGATCTAACTGTCTTGAACTTCTGTACAGTTCGCACTTAGATCCACCTTGTTGCAACCCAGTTAATCAGTGCCCATGCCACTAGCAAGAGATACCATTCAAGTAGTCAACTAAGGGTTAAAAAAAGAAATCCTTGCTAGAAACTCCTGAAACAAAATCCTGGCGGAGAGCTGTATATAATTTATGCCCACGTCACAACCAAGAAACGAAACTTAAGACTGGTCAGGGTGAAAGGGGATAGCCCTTCCATAAATCCCTGCAATTGGTCAAGAAACAAGCGTAAGCCCCTCATCATAACCTCATACGTAACAGGCAGAAAACCTAACCCACTACCTTATAACCTGATAGCAACCTGAGAGCACAAAGAACTGCTGCTTGCCAAAAAATTAAAGATTCCACATAACGGTTCATCATTGGGTATCTCCGTCAGACACCTCTGTCTATAAATAGTTTAGCAGTTTCCGCCCAAGTCGGAGAACCCCGGAGAAACCTCTGAGGAGAGACCTGAGTCCATCACCAGAGTAGATTGACGATCTGATCAGCTGTCAATACTCCCCGTCATCGTTAATTTTGACGTAATAAAGCCCTGCAGGCATGATAGCACGTTTTCAGCGCCACATCCGTCATTGCTTGGCTATAACCCGTACGTTTGACTATAACCGAAGCTACTGTAACAGGAACAAAGGCTCAGCCTGCGTCGCACATCACTATCTGGGCGACGTAAATAAACAATCTCCTGTAACCAACACGCATCTGTGCCTGATTAATTTCACCCCATCCATCACTACCCGCCTGTCAGGTAAAAGTTTTACGGCTCCGGGCGGGGTCAGAAAGCAGCTGCCAGCCGGCTGCTCTGATCTCCGACACACCTAACTAGTGTAAGGTCCGTACCTGGGTGAACTACATCAGATCAGGTAGCCATTTCTAACCCAAACTAACCTCCCTGAATGTCTGTATGCAGCCTTAAAGTTCTTTGCGAAAGTTTGCAAAATTATTCATAATGATTACCACCTAGTATACCTCACACTAGCACTGTTAATGCTGTTTTATTTGGAATATGATAATGTTGCTCTTATGCTGCATTATTCGTGTAAGTGCTGTTTGTTCTGTCTAGTTAGTAAGGCCACAACCAGTTTTTGATTGGTTGTCTCTTGGTTAATATGCTTTCTAGAAAATAGATCAAGATTCATAAAAGATATATATGCCTTAATATGATCCAATCATAGGACCGGAAGGGACCTGTAAGATCATCCTGCCATGGGCAGGAAGTTATTGGGCTCAGACAAGCTCAACAAGATGCCTGTTCAGCCTCATCCTGAACACCTCCAAGGAGGGTGACTGCACCACCTCTGCTGGGAGTGTGTTCTAGACTCTGGTGACCCTTACAGAGAAAAAATTCTTTCCTATGTCTAGCTTGAATTTACCCTCTATTAGCTTATGTCCATTGGTCCTCATCCTCCCTTGAGGTGCCTTCCTGATGAGTTTCTTCCCTAGATCTTGATGTTCACCCCTGACGTACTTGTAGGCAGCTCTCAAGTCACCTCTCAGTTTTCTCTTACTCAGACTGAACAGGCCCAGTTCCGGGAGTCTCTCCCATAGAGCCTATCCTCCAAGCCCTTGACCATACGGTTGGCCCTTCTTTGTACCCTCTCAAGCTTATCAATATTCTTCTTGAAGTGTGGTGCCCAGAACTGTACTCCAGCTGAGTGTCACAGAGCACTTAGGTGCCCTGCTCCTATAAAGCATGGAAACTGTTAGGGAAAG
>NW_005842222.1:340256-350465 GCF_000455745.1 Alligator sinensis
GGGAAAGAGCCCTAGCAGTGAGTAGGGAGACCCAGCTGCTGGTTACCAGGGCAACCAGAGTGAGCTAGTGGCCCACATCTGCCAGCGGTCAGCTGACTGGAAGGGGCAGGGCCTGGCTCACATATAAACCCCAGGGCTGAGGCCAGGATGGCAGTTCCCTGCTAGCAGCCAAGGGGTAAGGAGCTCTCCCAGAGCAACCAAAGGGGAGAGGCCTGACTGCAGGTACAGCCTCTGATACTGGTGAGGGACAGAGCACTGCTGGTGTGGCTTGACTGAGGTTATAGCCAGGCGGCTGGAATTCATGTTGTAGCCCAGGGGCTTGTGTTTTGTGTACTGTTTAAGACTGGTGGCTTGCATGAAGCTATTAGGGGAAGGAGGAGACCTCATAAGGGACCCATGGCAGTGTGGGGACCCTGGCACCAGAGAGGGCGCAGCATTTGGGGGTGCACCAGCGCCAGAGAGGGCACGGCACTTTGCAGGGCCGCGGAGAGCCCGAGCACCAGTGAAGGCACAGTGCAGGACAGGGCCGCAAAGAGCCCAAGGAGGACCAGGGGGCCAAATTGTAACAAGGCCCAGACCAAACAACGTCAGTTCCATCTGCAAGGCTTGGGGCGTGGTAAAGGGGTGGTTGGAGCCACACATAGCCCATAAGGCTAGGGTGCCCCGAAACACCCATTGTAGAACAGGACCCACAAGGGGTCCAGGAGCCCATGGGGTCAGAGTACAGCAAAGCTGTGTCCAAGATGACATAAAGGCAACCTCCCTAATATATATTTACCAACAAAGATGTGGCGGGCGAGAATCAAGGGTGCCCATTGGGCCAACTTGGCACGGTAAGGGGGCCTTGGGGAGATTACGGCCAACCTACAGGGCCCTGTCCCGTGACACTGAGGCTTCGCCAGCGCCAAATAGAGAGGGAGGAACACCTCCTTGGTTCTCCTGGATAATCAAACAATGTTCTAATATTGTGTTCTTTCAACACCAGTATTGTTTGTCAGAGGAAGCATGTAAAGAATGCAAAATACAGAAATTATATTACAGAAAAATCTAACGGAGGTTTTCATGTGTTTCTGAATACCTTGTTGTGAAGATAAACTTAGGAAAGTTTTACAAAGGCCTGTTCTTAGATACTAAGGCTTAAACAATCAGTTTAATCCAGTAGTGATTGGTTTGGGATATGAATTACTTGGAAACAGATGCAGCACAATTTTTTGCACACGTGGTTTAAATGGCAATTAGCTTGCTGTAACTTGTTCTGAAGCAAAGTTTTAATTCAGATAATTCACTGATACTTGATATGGGACAATGGGTTTATCCATCTGTAAAGTCTGGGGTTTGTCAGGAGATAAAGTGCTCAAATCCAGAAGATCAAGCCAGTTGTTTGTTTTTTAGCCTAAAAGCCTGACTCCTGACTAGAGAGCTCCCAAAGGCTGATTTAACTCTTTAATCCCTGTGTTTCCTTTCCCCGCCAGTGAATTTTGTAAGAGAGGTTGTCGGCCTCCTTCACTTTCAGGCTTTCCTGGTTTGCCTTATTATAAAATATTTTCCCCTTCATACAACATTATTGACCCCTATTAACTGTGATCTTCATGTGCATCAGTTTGATTTTTATCTTCTGGCCCATTTCTTCTCCCTCTACTTCTTGGGGGTCTGGAGGTGTTTTGTCATGGGTGCTTTGTCTAGCATAAGCATCTGGATAAGGCCAGTCATTAATGAAGCAGCTCTTCCTTGCAACTGGCAAACTCAATTTATCCCTTCCCTTGCTTCACAAAAGTCTTATCGTGTTATGGTAAAAGTCTTGCTGTCCCACCAGGTTACTTGTCTGTACAAATAACACAAAATTATCTCTCTTACCTTTAGGCTCAGGGAATTTCAGTTGCTACACTGATACTTACTGAGGAAAAAGTAATACTGCCATTCTCATATACAGTGCTTATGTGGCATAGAAAGATATCTTAAACCCTTTAAATTCCAGAAACTCTTACATATCTAAATAATGTTATAGACTTTAGTAGGACTGCTTGTGGGAGTAATTTAACTCTCCATGGGCACATATGTGTGAGCCCAGGACTGCAAAACATTGAACCAGGTTGGAGCAGCACCGGCTAGCAAGAAGCCCCGGGGGTCAGCCTGCCAGCATGGGGCTGCTCTGACCTGGCTCAGCATGCTGTGAAGAGGCTGGCTGTGGTATGAGGGTGCTCCAGTGCAGGATTAGCTGGCAGGCTGCTCTTGCACTGAAGCACCTTTGTGCCTCAGCTGGTTGCAACAACATCTACAGGTGCAGTGCTGCAGAGTAAAAAAAACTCTGCAGCAAGATAGTACTTGTATTTACAAGTATTACCCTGCTGTGGAGTTTATTAGTTTTTTGTGGCCTAATAGAGCTGCACATGTTGATGCCGAGACATTACTGCGAAGCTGGTTAGGCAACTCTGCAGGAAGAGTTCTGTGTAGATGCTTCCTGAAGGAACAGTACCATGGTTTTTAGTGTTAAAATCTTTATCTCCAGACAAAAAGATATATTTTCATTTACATGTATAGGAGTTCATCTCTGGCACCAAGACCAAAATATATCCTCTACAAATAGATCATTGTAACTCACAATTCTTCTGAGTGATTGCCAAGACTCAACCCCCCTCCCCCCTGTGAATTTGTAGAAACCACTATATAATTGGTTTCACTTGTCTTGTGATATAACTTTATGTCAGGGAGAGGATGGAACTTACTAATAAGAGCTTTTTCAGCCAAATATGTATTATTTTTGTCACATTTTATTAGTTTGAGTATGTGAAGTACCTTTGGGCTCATTTTAATTCCAACAATTTCCCAGATACTGAGAAAGGAGTATAGTGTATTCTTCTTGCACATAAACGTCAAAAGGAAGTAGTTATTTAAATTTGTACATATTAACAAGACTAAAATACACATCCCAATATGTTTTTTTTTATTTCCCCTCTGCAGTTGGTTAGCTCTCCCGAGCCTAATTTCATTATTCTGCCTCCTGTAATGCACTTTTTTTTCCCTCCTAAGAGTAGGGAGATGGGTATTAATAATAAAATCACAATCTAGAAATTGCCTCTTCATACAATTTTGTTTGTTGTAATATTGCTTTAATTTATAAAGCAAAACAAAATGTAAACTTTTACTGAAGGAAACTTTTGACCCAGAAATAAAATTCTTTGTACAGTTTTAGGGCATAATTGGAATATGGTGGATTCAAAGGGAAATCCTGCTATTACTTCAGAAAAAAATCTATGAATGTGCATGTGTTTTAGGGGAATATTTATTTAATGTTTAAGGGACAGTTTGAAAAAAAAAAAAGCACTTCAAGTGTACCTGTAGGACATGAGATAAAAGTACTAGTGGTGCATTCTACAGTTAGCTCTTCTAACGAATTATATTTCTTCATTACAGACAAATATAGTTTTGTTAGCCTAATAGTTCCATGGAAGCTCTGAACCTAAGGTCTGCAGCCTGCGACTTCTGTGTGAATTGTCACATGGAAATCTATGGATGAGGCCTGAAAAGGAAGAGCATGGCCAAGGGGCTGGAGAGGCATGCCAGTTCAGACCACTATCAAATCTAGGGTGGAATTTAAAACTGCCTTTTAGGCTAGGGACAGAAATTACATATAAACTGGTATAAGTGATTGGAAACTGGTTCAAATCTGTAACCCAACAAATGTTCAGTACACACAAACTGTTTTCAAAATGGCCAAAACTGGTTTAAGATAAACCTGGCAGGATGTAGGCTTGAGACTTAACTGATTTAGGTTCAATCAGTTTATTGAACTTCTCGGATCCCCCCCAGATTCAAGTTAACTCGCAGTACCCCAGCATTCCAGGATGCATTGTACCTCCCCTGCAACCCCTGCCTTGCAGGGTGGGTGGGCTAGGCTTGGCCCAAGATGTCTGCTCCAGCCTAGCAGGGAGGCTTGCTCTAGTACCCTTGCCACCCTCCCTCCTCCCCCACCCCCTGGCTTCTGTCCTGGACCACTGCAGGCATATGGCTGCATTTCTGGAATCAAAAGGGAATGTCTGTTCATTTGCTTATTGGTTCAATCTGCACAGTTTAGGCTAACCTGTGAACATTGAATCAATTCAGCATCTGCTTTTTGACTGTCTATACTTAGCCTTATTGATAGAAGTAAATGTACCTCTTCTGCTGGGGCTTTCCCTATGGGTACAGATAGGTAATGAATTGGGTTCCTCTGGAGTGTTCCCATATAAATACATGTATATCAGATAGTGTTGTTAGCACTTTAGTGGCGGCTACCCGAACATGATACTCTTAGAAACGTTGGCGATGTGCAGGGGATGCACACTGCCTGAGTGTGGCGGTGCACCCCCTACAAAAATCACCACCGACATTGTGGGCGGCACCTGCGAGCGGTTGCTGTATGCCACTCCCCACTCCCCACCAACACTGCTGGTGGCATCTTCAGGCAGTCAGTGATCGCTACTGGGTGCTGCTGACACTGCCAGCGGCATTTGCAGGTGGTTGCTGACCCCTGGTCAGCACTCCCAACTCTCCACTCCCCCTCCCCCGCTGACAGTGCTGGCAGCATCTGTGGGAGCTCCCCTGCTTACTGCTGCCGCGCTCCTGCTGCCACGAGCACCGCTGCGCACCCCCAGCCTCCAGGTGCATGTGTCGTTCATGCTCAGAAAGGTGCAAGTAAGCTCGAATCAGGATCACTGATTGGCTGGTCATACAGGAAATTATTTATAAAATTGTATTGCCCACTGTGCTTAAATGTTCATGACACTTGATTATTCTTTCAGGGAGAAGCAAAGTGACTCGTAGATCCAGGCCATCATATTTTACTATGGGCCACACGTTCAAAATAAAGCTGGATAGAAATTGCCTATAGAGTTGTTTAAACACTAACTTTGTAGCTGGTTGATTCTTTTCAAAGTTGGATGGACATTTTTATGGTATAATTTAACTTTGTACATGTGGTCTGTCTAAATTTTATTGTGCATTTAACCAGTTAATTGTATAATAATGACTTTCCACTTGTGACTGGTCTTACTTTATGTGGCAGTTCTAAATGTATTGTGTGATTAACCAGTTAATTGCATAATATGTGTAATGGGTAGGAGGGAGCTATGATATCACAAGTTGATTTTTCCTTTTTGGACATGCAGCCTTCATACACCTGATGATGGGCTTTTACTTTTTCTTTCTGGCTGCTGCTGCTCATTCCACTATCTGTGGAGGCAGCCACTAGGCCTTCTTTAAGGCTGATACTGATGCTGTTCCACTGATCAGCAGGTGTTGATGATGTCATTGAGCATTCTCACCCCTGCAATTAAGCTTATTGTCCATATGATTTATCCAATAGCCAGTGCCTCTGCTTGTGTGGGATAGGAATTTCATTGTTCTTCTCACAGAAGCAAAATGGTAGTATTAGGCTATGATTGGGGGAAACAATGGAAAAGTCATAGTAATGCCCTTTTGTAAAGGGAACAGTTAAATTTGTTGCCTGAATAATAGATGGAAGTCAAGGGTACAGATTATAAAGAATATATGAGAAAATGTGAGGAGAGCCAGCCAAGAGTGAAAGGGAAGATCTCGTGTGTGCTTTGTGAGCATGTATAATAAGGTGGTGATAAGGGTACCATGCACGTTATCTATGGCACACAGGAGACATTATTCATGTGTCAGTGCTTCTCTGATTTGCTGATAATCACAATGTCTTTAGTTGCACAAAAAGTTAATTGTTTTCCAGTTCATTCTGACAACTGTGAACATGCTATGATTATGCAGCCTTTCTGGATTCAAGTAATTTTTAAGCAGCAGGATGGGTTTTATTTAAGAACAGGATTAGTTAAAAAGCCATAGTGCCAAAGATTAATATCAACACTGAGAGGGGAAGTAGAAAAGCTAATAAATTAAGAGGGAATGACTTCAGAATTTGGTGTAGCTGGAATGACACCGACTTCACAGAGAGATAGTGTTGTTGCTTTAAGATTGTTAAAGATACCAAAAAAAAAAAAAAAAAGTGTTGGTGGAAGCTTGAACAGTCCAAATCCTTCAGAGACTTGCACATTCTTGAGTAACTGGGGGCAGGTATAAGTACAGATTTCTGAAAATTTCCAAACTTTTCCTTTTTTTTCTAGTATGTGGTATTACAGTAAGTTCTCTTTTGACGTTTGTCACGAGACAGTCAGTGTACTAATGATATTTCATCTAATAAAACAAGGAAGTAACATGGGCAAGTAATTAAACATGTAATCTCTCTTCCATTTAAAGGTTTTGATGCATCAAATGATGTTGAATCACAGGATTGGGGAGAGGTGTTGTATGTGTAGCCATTCCTTAATAAACCTGTTAGTTTAATTATGATTCGTGTTCTGATAATTGTACAGAATCCTCACATTCTCTTTCCATGCATCGTTTTATCCCAGTTCCTTTTCATGGTCTTGCTTTTTCCCTTCTTATACATTCTGATTTTATCTTTAATCCCACTAGTTGACAGTGATGGGTCATGGGACTTTCCCATAGGAACTATGACGGTGTTAACTATTGTTTGTAGCATGCTCCAATTCCATTATGCAGTTCCATTCTTAGGATTTCTTGATTTTTTTTTTTTTTTTTAATTTTTTTTTTTTAATTTTTATTTTTTTATTTTTTTAATTTTTTTCTCCTGCCCCCCCGGAAGGTTAACTGCTCTTATTTCTTCTGTTTTGTGTATGACAGCATAGAACATGCTTTGACAACACTTCTAACATGCTTGATTGACAGCAGTGAGAAGCAAACCTGTGGTCTCCCAGTGCAACAGTTTCACAATCCAAAGTGCCACAGTAGCTGTAAGCTCTCCATTCTATAAAGGGCTCTCTTTTGTTACTATTTTTGCAAAATAATATTAGTAGAGTTGTGTGTCTTTGTTTTTTTTGTGGGGGGGTTGGTTTTGTTTATTACACATTTTAAATATTTCCTCCTAGCAGACACCTGAAGCTACTGGTTCTACAATGTGCTGCTTAGATGCCAGTTACAACAACATTGTCATTAGTCAGAGTGATTCCACAAACTTTGATCAACCCCTAAATTGGGGCATTTCTTCTTGCCAACTCTCTGTTGATGTCCTTTTGCATCTTAGCCTTGTTTTAACTCAGGTTAAAAATAGAAGGAAATAACTGCAGATAGACAATGTAAAATGAATACTAGAATCTGTGGTTGAATAGATTTAATTTATTTATCCCTCCTCCCATCTAAAAGGTTCCTATTTTAAGTGTGGCTGGTGTGGTATGCCACAGGCATCACCTAGCACTAACTACTGTCCTCCTTTGCTCTCCACAATATAGAAGTCAAATTTCTCTGATGCTAGCAGAAGCTATCATGTGCAGGTCTCCAGAGAGAGGTGATCTTGATGTATCTACCATATTTACTTGTGTACTATGTGCACCTTTTCCCCCAAAAATTAACCTTTAAAAATTGGGGTATATATCTTAAGTGGAGAAGCTGGTTTCTGTGCTGAAATGGAAGCATGGAGACACTAGAATGGCTGCTAGGGTCTGTGCTTCCTTCACTTCTTTCCCAGCCAGCAAGTAGTAGTGGCATCAGAGCTGAAGTAAACTGTCTTACAACTACTGCCAAATTGGCAGCTGCTTTTCACTGAGAAACCAATTTGGCAGTAATTGTGACCTGGTTAAAACTAGCTTTTGCCTTGGTAGAAAAGGTCAGGTGATTGAGTGGAAGAGTAGATTCTGCATCTGCTCCGTGCAGTCAGCTTTTGGCCATGACCCGGCCAAGTTCTTCATTCTGCCTTCCCAAGATGAGTTGCACATCTTATGTGGGGGCATGTGGTTTACAAGAAAATGCAGTTGCTTTCTCTGCTTGTTTTAGAACTCCTTCATTTGCTATGTTGGTAGAAAACTGACTCATTTGTTTTGGACGTATTTCTGAATAGTCACTATTCTGAAAGTTGCTCACTTAAAGATCTCTTCAAGAAAAGGAAGAGAAAACAGTTTGGAATAAAGAGTACGAACAACTTGGACAGTTTACGTGCTAGGAGTTCTAAGAGGCTGGAGTGTAATAGGGTAATGCATTAAGAGTAAGAGTGTAGCAATTTGATAATAATCTGAGCAGGTAGGCAAACTGGGCAAGGTCTTAAAGCCCCTAAGTACTGTCGTGGAAACACACGCAGCATACTTTTGGGTCAGGTCAGCAGAAGCTTTTATTTAAAAGAAACTACAGCTGTAGGGGGGATTCCAAAGTGACATGGATTTCCCAAGCACTTGGAAGGGGTCCCCCCCCAAGAGCAAAATCAGGAGGCTTATATACTTTTTAACAGTTGCTTACAACTCACGTGATCATATAGTGAAATTAGCATGAAAAGCGGCTATAACATTACTTCATTATTTCTTTGCTGTAATCAGGATGGGAACTAATGGGGGAGGCGAGGTTAGTTCACAAACCTCCTTTTTGCACCTGCAAATCAGAGTTGTACATACTTTTTGCTATCTTCAAGGCCGCGGTGAGCGAAGCAGTTGCAGAGGAGTTACAAAGAACAAACACTTTCTCTTATCTGTTCTACTATACAGAGCCAGCAATTCTCCACAAAGCGGTTATGTCATCTTATAACTAAAATAGTCAAAGTTTAAGGCATATATTTTTTCTGATTCCACAGTTTCCCCCCCCTTTGAGACTATTTAGTCTCACTTTACCCTTAAATTTTTATTCTCATGAGCCCCTTTATTTTATCATGCAGCCTTTCATGTTTTCTTTCAATCTGCTTACACTTTTGTAATACCATTATTCTAGACTCTGCTGTGGGTTTTCTTGCCTTGCTAAAGCTTCTCCTGCTGGCTTTCACGCAGCAGAGGATCAGTTGCACTAAGACATAAAACATTATCAGAACTATCAAGACAAACAATATTCCATACAGGATTTTCTTGCCAAGGGCCCCGGAATCTGGGAGCCAGGAGGTTAGCCAAGACCACATTTCTTTTAGACCCCAGTCAGTATTTTCTGAGGCCACCTGATGTAAGACCCTTAACTGACTTCGGATTTTACGAATGTCAGTTTCAATTCGCATGTCCTGATTGACATAGACACAACAGGTGGAGTTTACTAAGGCACATACTCCTCCCTGGGATACCAATAGGTAATCTAGGGCTACGCGGTGTTGTATAGTTACTTGTGAGATCTGGGAGATCTCTTCTTGCAGAGCCTGAATTGCATCCGCAGTGGCATTTCCCATAGCTTCCATTGTGGCTGAAATGTTAATTATGGCTAGTTCCAATTCTCTTACTCCAAGCCACGGTATGAAGGTTCTCACAAATTGATGGAACCCTGTGTTTCTGGTAGCTAAGGGGTTAACCGCCCTTTTCATGTGATGGTTGAAATTTTTTACTTGTTCCAGATATATTGTACTATGCATTTCAAAACCAGGGATAACACGTCCAAGAGTGCATGCCCCCACCCAATTCCAGGGCAAGATTTTATGAGCCCTGTTTCCGCAGAGCCAGTAAAGGCCTGGGGCAGAAAGGGTACTCAAATCTCGACAGGTGTTGTGCCATATCCGGCACTTTCGATTAATATGCATCGTATAGGACGGACCACGTTCAGCTGTTATCCTGCTGGACCGAGATATATTACAAGAAGTAAAATTGGAGTCAATGTAAAATTCCGATCTGTTTGCAATGAGAGCAACATGAGGTTCCTTAGAAAAGTTGTAGACCATGAATCCTGTACAATTGAGAGAGGGTACATTACCCAACAGGATTCCACTGGTGCTATTGGGGCTATAATCTAGAGTAGTTAGGCAATGAGGGTAGTGTCCTACAGGTGTGGCTTTATTATAAGCTCCGGTGTTGTTGGATCTGTAACAGAAAGGCGCCTCTACTCTTGGGGAGATTATCCAGTTAGCAGGGGCGGCCCTCCATTCTTTAGGAGCGGACCGATGGGCAGCTAACGAGTAGTGTCTAACGAAGCCGCCGTTTATTGTTCCCCATTGCCGGAGGGATATTGGTACTCCGATCATTGGGATTCCTTGTTGTAGGTGCGCTGGGCTGTGAGAGCATATCCAGCAGTCACTTTTATTTCCAGCTTGAGCCACCGTACGGGAGATCTGCAAGTACAAATTTTTCTCCCACCCCCCTTGGGTGATACTGAGATACCCAAGTGTGATATATAAGGATATCAGTGCCATTTTTAGATACAGGAGGGACAAAGAATTTTAACAACAAACATAACCAGCACCAGAAA
>NW_005842222.1:353267-377545 GCF_000455745.1 Alligator sinensis
TGGCTTGGCAGGGTTCAAGATGATACGCACTGGTTCAGCACTCAGCATGTGCCCCACTTCATTTGCATGGGTGGACCACAGCTGTGGAGGTACTCGTGCCAACAGTTCCTCTTGCAAGTAGGAAGTGTCAGGTTCAGAGTACTCCTGGGTTAGCAAAGCCACAAGCTCAGTTTCCCTATGTTCTGGTACCTCAAGGTAAACACCATCTGGGCTACAATAAATCACGCATCCCAGTTTACACAACAAATCCTTACCAAGAAGGTTGACAGGTGCACAGGGGCTAAGAAGAAAGGCATGATTTTCAGACAAAGGGCCAATAGAGATGGAGACAGGTTCAGAGACGGGATGTGGGATAGGTTGTCCGCCTATACCGACAGCATTTATAGTTTCAGGAGAATAAGGTAGAAAAGGAAACTCAGCAGCCTTTAGCGTGGAGCGGGATGCTCCGGTGTCGACAAGACAGGAGACAGGTTTACCAGAAATAAGGCATTCAACAAACGGACCAGATTGGTCAGTAGCAAGCAAAGGAGCGATGATGTCACTGTCCCTCAGGCTGTCCTATTCAACACTGGGAAAATTGACAGGAAGTGGAGGTGGGGGCAGGGACTGGGGTCTGGGTCCTTGGCCGGGGCGCTTGGGGCATTCTGATTTCCAATGTCCTTCTTGCTTGCAATAATGACATTGGTTCCCATAGCCTGGGTTTTGTGGGCTCAAGGATCTATCTCTTCCCCTGAATCTACCCGGGCCTCCCCTTCCCCGTCCTCGTCCCCTTCCTCTACCTGGACCCTGCAACTGAGAAATCTGTAAGGCCATTAACTTAAACTCGGCATTGTCTTTAGACCGTTCCAATTTGTTATGAAAATGGTTAGCCGCAGCAAGGACTTCAGTCAAATCTTTAGTTTCCCAGCCAATAATTACTGTTTGAATTTTCTCAGCAATTTTAGGGTTAAGTCCCTGGATGAATGCTGCCACTATTGCTTGTTTAGCATTTCCGACTGGGTTATCCATTCCTGAGTATCGTTCAAATGCCTGTTTGAGGCGTTCCAAATAGTCACTGGGGTGTTCATTTTTGTTTTGTTTACAGGTATTTATTTTGGTCCAGTCTGCCTTTTTTGGGCAAATTGTGAGAACTGCCTGAACCAAAGCATTTCTCTTGTCAATAAAGTCTTGGCCAATCCCTGGGTTTTGATCTGGCCAAGTACAGGCAGCATACAGACGTAGCATAGTTTCCTTGGGCAAAATCGATCGCATGAGCTGATTAATGTCAGCCCATGTTGGATTATAACAATTTATAACAGTCTGCAATTCTTCCTGAAATTTTTCTGGGTCTTCCCTGATTTTGGGGAATTTTTGAGTTAAATTGTAGAGATCACCTGGAGTCCAGGGTGCATGCACGGTTACTATATTTTGTCCATCGGTGCCAATGCCTGGCATTTGTCTTAGGGGGTAAACTTGTGCAGCTCGGGATCTAAGATTGATGGGAGATCTTTCCATGCCTATTCCCATTCTTCTAAATACACCTGTGGTGGGTTGTGACCCAGGAGTAAATTGCCACACTGGTGATGATTGAGTGGCAGATATGGTGGATGAGTCCAGACTATTAAGCTCCGTGGATGGATTTACTGAAGGAGCTTCAGCTAATGAGTTACTAGCCTGGGCTGCAGCCTGATGTTGAACCGGTTGTTGCTGATGTGGGAGTCCCAGGAGAGCAGGGTTCGAACAAAGGTCAAGGATATCCTCTGCTGGCTCCGGTGGTGGGGGCGCCCCGGGCAATGCTGGATACATCGGAGCGGTGGCCGGCGTGTAATTTGGGGGAGCAGCCAATTTCTCCCGAACAGCTTGTAACTGCTGTTTTAATTTTTCTTGAGAGTCTTTTAGGCTCCTAGTTTGAGATTCTGTCCGCCTTTTGGACATTTCATCATACCAATAAAAGAACGCGTCCCACTGGTTTTGTGGTGTTTTGGATCCACGGGACTCTAAAGCCCCTCTTAAGTGCACTATTTTATCCTGATCAAATGTTCCTTCTTGTGGAAAATGCTTCACAGGATCATCCCTAGTATACCAGTTCCACTTATCCAGGTACTTGCAAGCCTCGGGAGAATAGTGTGTGTACATAAAGTACGCCGGAGTCCCCTTAGGGGGGACGGGAACTTGTTTAGACTGACTCGTTCCCATTTTCAGTCACACAGGGAGACGTAGGAGAGGCTTATTTAGGATGTCCGGGCCGCTCAGTGCCTTGCCCCGCAGTTTTTCACTGCCCAGACAAAAGGCTTCTGACCCGACACCGGCTCATAAAATGGAAATGGGAAGGGAAACACAAGAGGAATCCTTTCACTCCTGCTCTCGGCAGAAGCTACTGGGACAAGGGGTTTGGAAAAGACAAAATCACTCAGACGCCCTGTCCACTGGGTCACGAGGTTTCAGCTGGGCCCCCTTGCTTTCGACGCTACCTTTTTTAGGCAGAATCGGGGCGGCTAGACCCAGCCTTAGTCCCAGACCTGGTCAGTGGCTCATTTTTCTAAATGCACACACACACATTTATTCAATCACTGGGAAGCCCTGTCCACTGGGTCACGAGGTTCCAGTTGGGCCCCCTTGCTTTCAAAACTGCCCTGTCAGGCAGAATTGGGGCGGCTGAACCCAACCGTAGTCTCAGACCTGGTCAGTGGCTCATATTTCTAAATACACACACATGCACATTCATTCAGTCAGCCAGACCTCCTCCCCCACACCGCCTTAGTTAATTAACGACAAGCCCGATGTGCTGTAGGATGAAGGTGCTTCATACAGTTTCTCCCTAAATAAAACGTACGTTACCAGACACAAAATGGGATCCTTTACCAGACAGAAAATTTTAGCCGGCAGTAAGGTTCAGACTGACCTGTTTTAACAAGGTTCAGATCCAGTTACCACGGCCAAGTTGGGAGCCTACAGGCAGTCCTCCTCCGAAACCCCAATAGAGATTTTGAATTAGGTCTCTTACCTCTCAAGTTTGGCGCCTCGGGGTTCGGGGGGGGCAGTCTGCGGTCCTCCTTTCTCAGCCTGTGTTCTGGATCCGAGTCACGGCACCAGGAATTGTCGTGGAAACACACGCAGCATACTTTTGGGTCAGGTCAGCAGAAGCTTTTATTCAAAAGAAACTACAGCTGTAGGGGGGACTCCAAAGTGACATGGATCTCCCAAGCACTTGGAAGGGGTCCCCCCCCAAGAGCAAAATCAGGAGGCTTATATACTTTTTAACAGTTGCTTACAACTCACGTGATCATATAGTGAAATTAGCATGAAAAGCGGCTATAACATTACTTCATTATTTCTTTGCTGTAATCAGGATGGGAACTAATGGGGGAGGCAAGGTTAGTTCACAAACCTCCTTTTTGCACCTGCAAATCAGAGTTGTACATACTTTTTGCTATCTTCAAGGCCGCGGTGAGCGAAGCAGTTGCAGAGGAGTTACAAAGAACAAACACTTTCTCTTATCTGTTCTACTATACAGAGCCAGCAATTCTCCACAAAGCGGTTATGTCATCTTATAACTAAAATAGTCAAAGTTTAAGGCATATATTTTTTTCTGATTCCACAGTACAGGTGGAGAAAAGCTATGGCAACTAAATATCTTGCTGTTTTCTTTTCAAGAAACTTAATGGTCTTGCATAGTAGCCTTTTTCTGGAATGAAGTGTGAAGGTCTCAGCTCACCTATAGCTTATTGTAGTAGGATGTTAGACCTCTGAGAATAGGTCAGCAAGCACTCTGTTTTCAAAGCAAGCTATGTGGTAAGAGGGTTCATGTATTGACACCGTTTTGTTGCCTGCTGCACATTGGTATAGCAGTTAGGGCTGTGCAAAATGGCACCGTTCCATTTCGACTTGCGTTTTGACATTTCAACAGAACAGAGTTTTTTGTTTCGAATTTTGTTTTGATTAGAAACTGCTGTTCCATTTCATTTCATTGAAACAGTTTCGAGGGTTCGCCCGTAGGCTATAACGGGGAAGCTCAAAGCAGCCTGTAATTTGTCATTTCTGGCCAGATTTGGATGAAACTTGCAGGAATGGTAGCCCCTTCTGAGGGCAGGAAGCCTGCCATATTTCAAGGAGGTAGGTGCAGGAGTTTCAGGGAAACTGCACTTCAAGCTGTGGACAAGCAACACTCATGACATGGGTGACACGGTATGTGTTAAGGCGCAGCAGGGTGAAAACTGCAGGTATGCTAGCCCCTGCTGATACCACGAAGCCTGACAGCTTTCAAGGAGATAGGTGCAGGGGGTCTGGGGCTCTGCACTTCTGGATGCTGACAGGCAAAACTCGTGACATAGGTGTGTGTGGGACTGTGTCCGTCTTGGGACACGGGGGTGAAACAGCAGTGCCTAGCTGGCCTGCAGTTGACCATAAAGCCTGCCCACTGTCAAGGAGATAAGTGCAGGGGGAGTCTGGCTTCTGGGGCCCTGCACCTCTAGCTGCTGACAAGCAAAACTCATGACGTGGGGGGGTGTGTGTGTGTGTGTGTGTGTGTGTGTGTGTGTGTGTGTGTGTGTGTGTGTGTGTGTTAAGGTGTACCCTCACTCAACTGACACCAAGACAGAAAGCAGGGCAGTTCAAACAATGCTGCCTTTTATAAAGTTTTTCCATCCCTCCCCCAGAGCACTGGATTGGAAGGGCCCCCCTTCCCCCTCCCTCTCCTTACTTTAGTTTCTGTTTCCCTGCAGGCAGGCCCAGCTTGAGCTTTGAAACTTGAAACGTTTTGAAAATTTTGAAACATTTTGACTTGCCTTGTTTCGTTTCAAGGCTGTTTCGAAGCTCTTTGTTTCATTTCGATTTTGCTGTTTCAAGCTTGAAATGGGTCAAAACAGCCTTGAAACGAAACTGCCGGCAAAATTTCACATAGCCCTAAAAGCAGTGCAGTTCAGCACCCAAAGTAGTGCCGACTTCAGCCATGGCTGTAGCCATGGCTGCTTTTGTACCACCCTGCACAGAGGCAGTGCCCAGGGCTGCTGCCCCAGTCACCCCTCTACCTCCCTGGTTATGCTATTGCTGGTGCATGGCTCTAGTATTGCAATACCCATCATATGTAACCCACACATAGTGTGGGTTTCTGTCCCCTTCTGTGCGGTCCAGGGGTGTCAAACTTGTATCGGCCAGACAAGTGGTATAGGATCAGTCCACAGATGAATAGTGCAGGGCCAGCCCCATGGGAAAGATCCAGCTCACAAGGTACCCAGTCTAGCTGGTCCAGGGTCTGGAGGGAAAAGGCCTGGTATCTTGCATGCTTGGCTGCTGCTGTGGGAACAAGCTAGGTACCAGGCTTCCTACAGAGTTGCTGGGGCTCCAGAACTTCAGCTGTCACCTGGGTGCTTAGTTACTGCTAAGAGTAGACTCTTTTGCTGCTCTATGAGGCCTCAAATCAGTCATGTCTCCAAAACAAGATGCAGGTCTTATTTTGTGGGGAGGCTGATAAAATAAAATATAGTAATTCCAATTGTATTAATAAAAATCATTATATTAATAATAAATAAAATGGACAAAGAACATATGGTAAAAATGGTACTGTTGTTATGCATTGACTGCAAATATTACCTCCCAAATATTGATTGAATTCACAGAAAATGTTCTCCAAAGTTTAAACATCCATTCTCAAAATAACTTAAGAGCAGTCAAAACAATAAAATTCTATTTTAATGTCATCAAAAAGAATACAGTGGGTACACCAGTTTCTCTGTAGAATCAGTTGAATAATGAAATACATGCAGTAATAGGGTAGGAGTGTTTTTGTAACCATGATGGTTCAGGAAACATGAAAGCAGCATGGGTTTTTTGGAGGATATCTTTTATTGGACCAGCTTTATAGTTGAGAGAAATGTTAGGCAAGCTTTCTGTCACAGAAGTGAGGGAGAGCACTTTGCCTGAAAGCTTGCCTAACATAACTCCTAGCTGTACAGCTGGTCTGAAAAAAAGATCACCAAAAAACCCTTGTTTGTCACAAAGTACACAGAAGCACTCAAGTGCTAACAAGCACTGATGTTGCTTCCTTCTGGTGATTTCTTCCCCTTCAAAGTACAAGGGTCACTCTTATTCTTACCTTGTTTCCACAGAAAAATTTGTTTCATTCCTTCTCTTTACAGACTCATCAGTTCGTGTCATGGTCTGGTACTTGGCTTCTTTCCCAGTGACCATACTCTGATTTTCCTTCTCTCTCCCTCATAAAGTGGACTTGGCCATTCATCCACTCCTGCCTTCCCCTTCACTAAGGCAGTCTTCTAGCAGAGGAGCTTTCTGCACTTTTTATTTAGCTGCTTATTTGTGAAGGATATTTTGCTTGGGATACTGAGTGAATATTGATAAAGAAGGCTGTAAACCATAGGTAACACCACTAAGAGTTTAGTAAAGCCTCAGTTATTCTGCTACTCTCCAGGAGCAACAAGTGCTATGTCTTTATTCTGAGGAAAAATTAACATGCAGTATTTCTGGATTGTTAGAGCTAGTATCATCTCTAATGTCAAATTATAGTAAAACAAAGGCATCTGCATTGGAAATGAAGCAGATGCAGAAGAATAAAGTTGGAAAGGGGTTTATTTTTCATTCAAAAGTTAAAAAAAAAGTTTATTTTCAACAAAAAAGGAAAGTGAAGGCAGTTTTCATTGATGGATGGGTGTAAAGCAGAGGGTTAAAAATATGAGAGCTAAAAACATCTTATAGATGGCTCTACATCCTGTAGCTGCTGCCAGCATCTCTTATCATTATGCCAAGAAACTCCCGCTCCCTTATCGAGGTTTATGGCAACCAGGAGTTGATTCCGCAAGAGGTTGAGGATATAAACCAGCAGTACAGATATGCAATAACTGGCAGATCATATTCGTTTTGAGATTGGGAGCAGCATTGAGATTCTCATCCTCTAGTCTGAAAGAGAATGTACACTTTTAAGACACAAAAGGAAAATCTATTCCATGTAAACTGGTTACCTTTAAAACCTGCCCAGTGTAACCTTATCTATTTAGCTAAGTTACTTCAGTATTGGTAGTGTTCCCAATCTTTGTAATGTGGAATAGCTAAGTAAGGGTAGTTAGCCAAGGGAATTGGACAGGTTTTAAGGGTCACCCTCCTGGGGTAGTTATAAGCTTTCAGAACTACCAGCAACATCTCCTATTTTGTATATTTATGAGAGAGAGAACTGGAAGAAACAGTAACCATTCTTGATGCAATAGATTAGGTCAACGCCCCCCACTCCTCCCGTCCCCTCCCAATCATTAATCAACGGATCTGGAAGACTTATGCACATCTGGTAGAAGATGCCCATTTGGTATTCCTCTGTATCCTTATCTACTGTAGTTGAGAAGATTGTGCATTTTACAAGGAAAGCCACATGAATTAATGGTGGACCTACTTCAGATTAGAATGCGTCAATTAAGACTGATGATGCTAATAAAGCTATCATAAGTATTGTGGTTGCCATTGTTCTCTCATTTCTTTTCTTTTCAAAATAAGAAAACAAAATAAGTTCTGAATTACCTGGAAAATATTGATGAGATGTGGAGAACAATCAGTATAGCAACTGCCATGTGGCACATATCTAGCATTTTCTGACTGTTGTACAGTTAAAAGTTTATTAGGAAATATACAGGTTGAATTCAGGTTTCTAGATTTTAATTTTTTTTTTTAAGATTTCTAGAACATTGGTTCATGTTAGTATTCCCCATCTCTAGTATGCTTTATTTCTCCACTTTAATGTGGCAGTAATGTGTTTGTGCATTTTAATTATATTGCTTTCATTTGCCCCATGGTAATTGAGGACTGAATCCATTGATACCGTTGGAGTTATATCTGTGTAAATGCCACAAGAGAAGAGAATTGTGACTTGTTGATGTCCTTTAAACAGGGAGAACACTGAAACTTACTTAGCTTCCCTTTTACTAAATCATGATAGTCTTTCCCACTGCTACAATATGATTTTCATTAAGCTGAGTCCCTTGGGTTTTTTAAAATACATTAGTTTGAATTATTGCTATTAATTATTAATAACTAATTCATAATAATGTATTTTTACAGAGGTTATCTTGATATTACTAGAAAACATGGAATTTTGAGGGCATAATTTTATGAAGTCCATAAAGATCCAATTAGATGCAGTGAAAAAGAATCATACATTGGGTAAATATGTGGTATATGTAGGTGCAGTATTTAATTTTGAAAACTCACAGTTGTGTTGTTCTATCATCATTTAAAATGGCAGAAGTAGTCTGGGTGGTAGAATATCTACCTACCCAAACTATTTGAATGATAGACTAAAATGCTTTAAAAAAAAAAAAAAAAGGCTAAGTAAAAAAAAATTGTAACTCCAAAATATTTTTTCCTACCAGCTTTTATGCGAGCAGAATAAATCCTCCTAGCTTGGCATGTATATTCCAAGGTTAATTTCATTATAAAATCCTGACAAAAAGGTGTTTTTAACAAATGTTAAACCATTCTCTGATATAATTTCTGGGTTCCCTAGGGATCGTCTTCTGCTTTGGACTTTCAAAGTTTTTGGTAGGGGGAAACATGCTGTAACTTTCCCAGCAAACATTACTGCAAAAGGGAAATACTGTAAATTATGCTAACATATGACACACTTACCTTTTAATTTCCAGATTCCATACATAGACTGCTGTTGAGATCTCACTTTTGGAAACGGGCCTCTTCCTGATATGTTAAAATTCATGTAATTATCCTTTTAGCTAGATTTACCTGCTTTTTAAAGAAAATACTTCACTGCTGACTATACAGACTCACTGAACAGGAGTACCAGCATAGTCATTTGTAGGGGGAGGGTAGGATTCAAGTGGACATAAGATGGACTGTCAGCATGTAGCTCAGCTTTACGCGTGTATCCTACACACTGATCGATAAAGATGGGCTGGGAGGAGTCCAGGGCTTCATGCTTCCTCTTTTTTTCCCTCCCTTGGAGAAGGCATATAACATTATTATTATTTTTATTTTTTTTATTTTTTTGGAATGTCTGCCTCTCAGTTTTCCCACCCCCCACCTTACAGTCCTACACAACATACAACTAAGTATGCAAGCTGTGGACTAAATCAGTGGTGCCCAACCCATGTGGCCTCACTGGCTGGATGACTAGTGTGTGTCATGTTGGATGGATGGTCATGGCGTGTGGGATCAGTCTACGGTTGGGTGGTGCCTGCAGACTGACCCCATGTGCTGAATCAGACCATGCACCAGTTCTGTAGACCTGCCCTGTACACTGGTTCTGACCCAAGATTGGCCCGATGTACTGGCCCAATGCAGTGCCCATAGCCATGTCATATGTCATGCAGGGCTCCCCAGAGGTATAGCAGGGTAGCTTCATACCGGAGGCAGTTGCAGCACTGAGGACCAAATTAAGTTTAAAAAAAAAAACAACTAATGTAAGGTGCTACACATAAAGAATGTTCAAATACAGAATGGAAGATAATTGGCTAGGCACTACCCTGCTGAGAGAGATCTGTTGGTTTTGTGGATCGCAGACTTAAGTCAGCAATGTGATACAGTTGCATAAAAAAAAAAAAGAAGTTTTGGGCTGCATTAAGCAGAGTCTTGTATGAGGTACCCCTCTGCTTGGCACTGGTTAGGTCTCAGCTAAAGTACTGCATGCAGTTTTGGGCTCTTCATGTTAGGAAGACATACACTACAGAGGATCCAGAGATAAGCAACTATGATAAAGGGATTAGGGCAACAGGAAAGGTTGAAAGTAGTTGTTATGTTTAGTTTTGCAAAAAGGAGATTAAGTGGGGTAAGATAGCAGTTTTCAAATTTTGAAAGGCTGCCATAAAGGAGAACAACTGTTCTCCCTTGTACAACTGGAAGCAATGGGTTTAAACTGCAGGAAGGTAGAATTAGGGAAAAATGTCAGGGAAAAATTTCTGCCAGAACAGTAGGACAATGAACAAGCTGCTTAGGGAAGCTGGAGAATCTCCTTCATTGGAGGTTTTCAAGCATCTGCCTGAAATGTTTTAGAAATAGTGTCCCCACTCCCAGTGGCAGAGAGTGGTGCCTGGCCCTCTGGACCCAATCCCAATGCACTGGGGCAGGTGGAGGCAGTTCCAGGCCCCCAGGTGAATCTTGGCAGGAGGGTCCAATGCTAGTTTCCCCTTGCAGGCTGGCAGAGTTCTAGCTTGCAAGGGGCTGCTTGGGGCTGGGTAGAGCGGGACATAGTTTTGCCATATTTCAGGGTGCCATGTGGATCTGTGTGCACACATGCATGTGGCCAGCAATACGGCCCCAGAGGGTGGTGGAAAAAGGTGATCACCTTATTTTTCAACCCTTGATTCTCTGATTCTGTATATTGCTTTCCCATTTCTCCTGAGCTACTGTTTTACAAATGAGATTTGCCAGAAAACAACATTTCTCCTCCCTCGGAATTTATACACTCCTTCTGGTTATTCCTCACCTAGGGCTAAAATCCTAGCCTAAAGTTAAGTCTTCTGTGATATCACTGTTGGTTACTGTAATTGGAAATGATTCTAGTGTGACCAAAGATGGACACTAAGCAGTAGGAGCTGAAAAACTCAAAAGAAACAAAGATCCCATCTTCATGGAAATATTAGTAGGGGTGCACTGATAGATTTTTTGGGCTGATACTGATGGCCAATTTTAAAAAAATCATATTGGCCAATATTGATCCAGTTGCTGATATGCAGCCAGGCAGCTTGGAGAGCAGTGTCTGGCTGGTGGGTCTGTTTTGGGGGAAGGGGTGTGGGGAAGAGGTGTGTTAGGGGACAAATTGAGGACCCTGTGGTGAGGGAGGGAGTGGGGCTGGAACTGGGGCAGGGACAGGCAGTGGTGGTGCTGGGAGAGGACCTACGGGGGAGGGGCTGTAGCCCCCCCTTCCCAGCACTGCTGCTGCCTGCCCCAAGTGCAGCCCTGGCCCAACCCCCCACCAGAAAGAACCCGGCACCGCCCTGGCCCCAGCCCACAGTGGCAGCCTGCCCTTGCCCTGCATGCAGATTGGGGACACAAGGCCCCCATGCCCTTCTGGGGTGCATGTAGTGGCAGGTGCCACCCCTCCTCACGCCCCCTGGACAAGCCATGGCTCTCTCCTGCGCCCCACCCTGGCAGTGCAGCGCCTGACCCGCCCCAGCCCCGCTCCCTCCCTCACCACGGGGACCCCTATCTGCTCCCCCCACCCTTTCCCTCCTCTACCCTTTTCCCCCACAACAGACTTACCAGCCAGATGCTGCTGGGCTGCACTCCTGGCCACCTGCATGTTGTGCTGTGGCTGCACACATGCATCGGTGACGTTATTAGCCACATCAGCCAATAAAAGCTATTGCTGATACTGTCAATTTTCCTTATATTGGTGCCAATCCAATATGGGACTGATGTATCGGTGCACCTCTAATTATTAGCAATAAATAACAGGGGAAGAGAAAAGCAAAAGCTAAGACAGTCAGTATCTCTCGTAGAAATGCATACATCTACCAGTTTAATACTGTAAGAAAGAAAACAAACTTAAAAAGAAAAAGAAAACTTTACTTGAAAAAGTATTACAAGTACAATGGAATATGGTTCCAAGTTGGGTTGGGAGTCTGTAACATTGTCATTTTGTCAGATTAATATTCACTTACTGCAAAACTGAAAATGATATTTTGAAACAAGAAGGACATCAAATAGATACAAAGTTTTGCTAGTCCATAGGAGTAATAATCAGAGAAAATATAAGGAATTTTCTTTAGGTGTAAAATATTCCATCTTTATTCCATTCCAGTTGCATTTAAGTCATTAGCTTTGCATCTAGTATTGTCTGAGTAAAGTATAATTTTACCAAATGAAGTTACCCTTTTACAAAGTCACTTCATTCTAGTGAATGCATGTTTGGAAACGTTGTCTAATGGCATATAAATCAAATAGGCTTTCTTCATGAAAATATGTCTGGATGCCGTACAGTACTACATAATCAATGAAAAACTTTTGTTGTGTATATACCCCTTTTCATGATAACACTAATTTTTGCAATTCTGCTGTAACAATATTCTGAATTTCATTCTCAGTCTTCTACTGTAGCTTTGGAAAGTTACTGAATTCTTCATTCTGTGGGACTGCCTCGACAAGAACAAAGGGAAAACATTGCCATCAAATTAATTGGATATGTTTTTACTAGCTTTTCACTCCCCAAAGTAAGATGAATAATTTATAAAACAAGTAAAAACAGACTCTGCAATGACGAGTTTACAAGCTAAGACCCCATCCAAAAAGAAGTAATGTGTATGCTTAAATTTGTGCAGTCTGAGTAGCTCCATTGACTTCAGTATGTTTGCTCACAGCATTGAAATGTAAGTGAATGTGGAGAGAGGAGAATTTGTGAGAGAAGAGAGTATGCACCTGTCTGAATGGTAGTTTCCTGCATGGACTCCTATTGCAAGAATTAGCTCTAATGCTAGACATGGCACAGCTAGTGAGTACCTCAAATGATTTTGAAGAAGTTGTGAAATACGTCATAGACTGAAAAAGTATGACAGTCACAGTAGTAATGTGACATGTCAAACTGAACAATTTCATATTTTGAAGATTGTTGAATATTAGGTTGCTTCTGGGTGATGCTGAAGAAGCATTTTTATTTCAGTTTTAGGTAAGATCATTGTGTTCCTGGGAAATTGTTGTATTGACTTTTTTTTAATATTATGTATGAACTAAGGAATATAAGAGTTGAAGGTCTCATCTAGGGGAAATAAGCAGACCTATTAGATGATGCAATTCTCATTTATGCTACAGAACTATGCACTATTCAGAAAATCATTACTCATCGCTAGCACTTTCCTACAGATTTTCCAATTACTTACTAATACCTAATCAATCTGATATAATTAAAAAGGTGGGACTCTATCTTTCGTGTACATCAGACTTTAAATAATGCCACTCTGTGCTTATCATCCAAGACACTTTCATCCAAAATCTCATTGTAGTACTGTGTGAAGACACAATTACTTAATTCACTGTTCACTGAAAATGAACAGTGTCAAAGTCCTTTAAAATGTACTGCTTTTAAGCTTATGCAAGATAAAAAAAATAAATCTTAAATAATACATTTGAATTCCCAGACAAAAACTTGACTCTCAACTAGTCTAGAGACTTTTGCTGGCATAGTTGCATTGTTCATGGATATGAACAGGTGTGGTCCCTGACCAAAATAACTGGATTCCCAGAAGCCACAGACCCTTACCAATCAAATGGCTTTTTCACAAGGCTTGTTTAACTCATAGGGGTGGTTTTACTGTACCAAGATACAGCAGTTTGGCCAGAATAGCTGTACTCGCATTTTAAATGTGCTTCACTGGAGGATTATGCCAATTCCTATATTGAAAAAGTGTTTCTAGTGTAAATGTAGCCTAATGTGAAGTATGTTAGGGAGTACTAACAACATTAAGAGTTAAATACCTTATAAGAATGTTTTAAAAATCAAGGAAATTCAGAATTGAAGTTAAATGTATGTTCATAATTTTTCATGATGTTCATCAGTACTTCTTAATTTGACTCCACTCTGCCCTGTAATGATGCTATTTGTCCCCCTGACTATAGTCTCAATTTACTATGGCCTATAAATAAAGCTTCCTTTTATAAGGTGCAAAGTAAAGAGAGAGATCAACTTGTATGGACAGATTACCTTGTTTCTGAGACAATCTGAGAGCAGTTTGTAGTCTAGACTCCTCAAAAGAATACTTGTCAAACTCATGAGAATTATGGCAAATGTAGTGAATAATTTAGAGCAGGGTGTATTCAGTAAGTCATAGTGTGTGCTGTAAGGCTTATGGTCACAGGGATATGTCACAGAGAATCAGATACACATTTCTTCCTATTTTGAGTTCAGACTATATCAAAAATATCTTCTGAGAAGCACATTGAAAACTGAAGAAGTTTAATTTCTGAAGTGGTCTTGGCTCAGTAGATTTGCCAAAATGACCTACTTAAGAGGCACATTATGAGACTAAAATTAGACTATGGTCTTCCTTCATAAATATTGAATTCTATTTTTAAGTGCTCTGTTTCTGTTCTGGTAACTGCTTCGGTTTGCACAGAACATTTCAATGGTGCCAAAGCTCATGATTGCTTTGTGGAACATTCCAAGTATATAAGATTAACCTATTTTGAGAGAATAAAAAGCTAGGGGGGGGGGGGGGGGGGGGAGGGAAGGAAAAATATTAATTTCTTTAACAGTTGAAGAAAATTGTGTTTAGCTTTTTAAAACACACTGTGTAACCTTAGATCAGTATATGATTTTAGCCTTTGTGGGGGTTTTTTGTTTTTACTTAAAATTACAGCTTGCACAATACTTTTCATAATTCTTTCTATACTGAAGAACATTAGCAAACTGAACATCAATGTCTGAAACATACTTTTAAGGATAACATTTACAATACAATATATTAAGGGTGGGACAATGGCAGCTCTACTCCCATTGAATTCAGCTGCAAAACTCCCATTGACTTTAGAGACACGACTATTTGGCCAGTATTGGGCACTTTTAAAGATTCCAACCTAAATATAAAACATACTTTGTTTATGAAAAATCTGTAGTACAGTATTATGGTTTGGTTTGGTTGTTTTTGAGTTTTTATGTTGTTGGCTTTTTTTTTTTTTTTTAAAGTACAGCAATATCTATTGCTGATGAATGGACTTTCATGAGTAAAAAATTGCTTTTAGGAAAGACAATATTTAACTTGATTTTAAATATTCTCCATTAGTGCTGGTAACCTAGGTATTGCTTCATTATTCAGAGGCAAGATAATCACTGGGTGAACTGTTTGTTTATGGAAGCAGTAAAAAAGAAGAATATTAAAATGGACAAAAATAATTTAATATGTTTTTGATAGATAAGGAAAGGTGATTTTAATAATATAAGCCTTTTGTTTTCAATTTGAGATGTTCTCTTTTAATTTACACTGAATATTTTTTTCTCTTTATACATATCTTAAACAAAAAAATTATTCAGAGTAGTTTAGTTTGACTGTCCCCTTCTAGTTAAAATTAGCACACAACCTTAGCCAAAAGCCTGAGAAGCTTTGGGAAAAGTTTAATCAAGTTAATGTTTTAAAATGTTTGAGCTACAAACTAAGGAGAATGGCAATTAAATTTTAAAAAATCATTTCTAGCCTATTAGTTCAAATTCAGACAAAAAATGATAGCCTGGCATTTTCAGAAATATCCAAGTGGCTTGTTCTTCCATAGGACTTGCATTGCAAAGTCAGTTCCCTACTTTTGAAAATGCCACTACAAGTAAATGAGTTTAACCACTAAATATTTCATATATGATAAATGATATCAGCCCATTTCCCTAGTTGAATGTTTCAAAATAAAACAGTTTAAAACTGGCATGATCCAAAGCAGGGGTAGGTAACTCCCAGCACAGGTGCCAGGGCGTGGCACATGAAGGTATTTTGTTGGCGCGTGTCGGGGCGAATGGTGGAGAAGGAGCCAGAGCTGTGCTGCCACAAGGATTGGGTCCCTCTTAGCTTCCCTGCTGTCTGCCGCTGGCATGCCTTCATCTTACAAGTCGAGGTTGCAGGTGTTTTGGGCACTTTGCCCAAAAACATTGCTGACCCCTGATCTAAAGGCTGATGACATAGGAGTGTTTTAGATGCCTTCAGTGTGCTTTCAATTAGGCTCTGAGCCTTTATAAAGACTAAATTACCAGTTCATCACTGGAAGTAGTTTCTTCAGGTCAAAACTGAAACACATTGACCAAATCATGTAGCAAAGCTTGGACTGGCAAGAGCTGTATATAAAATTACAGGTCCATTGCTGTTAATCTATTTGCCTTTCACAAGTACTAAATTGAATTCCTAGAAAATGACATTGTGTTTCAGGGTTCATCACTAACATGTTCTCTACAAATTGAGATCAAGCCATGTTTTCTTTAAAGGACGTGTGTGTATATATACAGCTTTTTCTTCTTTTGGATTGAAAAGTAGTTTCTTTTGAGAAACTGGAAGACAATAAATTTCATAATGTAAATGTATAAGGATATTGGGATTTTTAAGATAATTTTTCCAATAATGTTAGAAGAGTATGTACTTATCTTTACATCTGTGGAGTACTGTGTTATGGTAGTGGAAATGCAGCTATTACAGTGCAGCCTCCAGACAGTATTTAACCTGGAATTGCATCATTGTGAGGGAGAAATTGAGAAGGGCCAAACTGTGTAAATAAACTTATTTTCTTTTATATTTTGCAGATACCTTGTAGAAGTTGAATGTATTCTCAGGTCTTCATCATTGATGTCTAGCCAAGAGTAAATACTCCAAGTTAGCAGGCCTGTTTTCAGTAGGACAACAATCATACACTAATACAAGATGGAAGATTCATACAAAGATAGGACTTCATTAGTGAAAGGAGCAAAAGATATTGCCAAGGAGGTGAAGAGACAAGCAGTGAAAAAAGTGAATAAAGCTCAGGATGGATACACACAACGATCATATAATAGATTCCAAGATGAGGAAGAAGATGATGACTGTTACGGCCATGGAGGAGATTATGGTGGAGAAGCCAACGATGATGAAGGGTCAAGTGAAGCAACCGAAGGGCATGATGAAGATGATGAAATTTATGAAGGAGAATATCAGGGAATCCCAAATACGGGCCAGGGAAAGGATGGCATGGTAGCCTTAGGGCAGCCCATCCGGGATGAATATAAGGATCGTAATGAACTGGAAACAGAGAGGAAAGCTGATGAGGAAGAACTAGCACAGCAGTATGAGCTGATTATACAAGAATGTGGCCATGGTCGTTTTCAGTGGGCCCTCTTCTTTGTTCTTGGAATGGCTCTAATGGCTGATGGCGTAGAAGTTTTTGTGGTTGGATTTGTGTTGCCCAGTGCTGAGACAGACATGTGCATACCCAATTCTGGATCAGGATGGTTAGGTGAGTCAGTTCTATATTGTCTTTTGTTTTATATCACAGATTTCATTTGTAGTCTGTCTAAACATTACTTTTGTTAGAACTAATGCTAGTTAATGAAACCAATTTTTGCTCTATTAAATATGAATATGCACATCACTACATGACATGCACATATAATGAAAACAGTTATTTTGTAAGCCTATTAATGATTTTTTTTCTCTTTATGAACAGCTAATAAAAGTACCTACACATATACTGCTGTTAAAAGACTGTATAAAAAAAGAAAATAGCAACAGACTAAATTTTTCTCAGTTATAGCAACATACATCAAGGTAAACTATTTTAAAAGTTATCTGACTAGTGCAGCTCTTCTGGATTGATACTGGCATGACAGAGAGCAGGTGGCTGTTTCTATAGTACAAAAATTGTTTGTTTCTTTTACTTTTATAATGCTTGGCTTTGTTGGAACAATTTCCGTTTACCTTTAGTATCTTTTAATTTTACTGATGTTCTATAGGGCTATGTGAAGCTTCGGTCCCCAATTCAATTTGGCGGAGATTCGGCCCAATTCGGTGGCCAAATCTCCAAATCCGAATCGAATCGGAGGACCCTTTAATCTCTCCGAATTGAATCGGAACTGCTGCATTGATTCTGAAAGATTTGGCGATTTGGACATAGACACAGGTTTTAAATGTTTTTTCTACATACCTCTAGGTACCAGGCAGCTTCTGAATGCTGCTATGCTGGGGTGGTTGGAGCATCCCATAGGAGCGTGGCGGGGTCCCTAGCTTGCTCCCTGGTGTCCACTTCCGGGTTCTAGAAGTACATGGCTGGGAGATTGGGTCAGTTTTGGTGTCCTGGGCACAGGGGCGCATCCATAGCTGGGAGCCTTGTCAGCTAATGGAGCTCCCAGCCATGGGGCATGTGCTGCTGTAGCTGGGAGCCAGCATCATCTGGTTGTTTCTAGGCTGAAGGGTGCACATGAGCCCTCCCCCCTGCCCCCCCCCCGGAAGCTCTGATCAGCTTATGGGGCTCCCAGCCACAGGGGCCCCTGGTCACACGTTCAATTAATGGCAGGATAGGAAGTGGCTACAAAGTTATTACACATTTTGTGGAACAACTTTGTAGCTTATTCCACTTTTTATCATGCTGAACATGTGGCTAAGTGACCACTTAAGTCATGTTTAACTAGTTAATCATGTCTTAAGTGCAACGTGTAGATGGGGCCTGTGGGACTTAATAGAATACCTTGGACAGCAGTTACTACTTCTTAAACTGAATCCCTTTTTCCATTTTACTACAAATTAAAAAAAGTCACTAGACAATAATTTATTTACTTTTCCAGAATGACAATATTGTAAGAGCAGCCATTGGATTTCAATTCTGTACACAGTTAATTGGTATGAAGAAAACGTATGCAGTGTAAAGAGGGGCAGATTGGAGCAATGTAATGCTGACATTGTTAGTGCACAGTTCATTTTGCTTACATTTATACTCGGGGAATTTTTCTTTTAATAATTGTAGGAAACTTAAGGTATGTTAGAATATTCTTGACACTGCTAGTTCTTACACTGCAGTCTCTGGATGTCCCAGGGTCTGCAAAGAACTGCCTGATCACATGGCGCTTTCTCCTCACCTTGAGTCTATCTTCAAAATGGAATTTAAAGGAAAATGATTGTATACATTAAAAACTAGTATTGATTTTTTTTTTTTCATGTAAGCCATTGCTGTAGATGCCACAGGGATGAGTTATAGGCATGAATGGAGGGAAGCTGTTCCCTGAATAAAACATGTGCAAGAAGATTCTAATTTATTATTAACCTATAGTTCAGGCTAAGAAAAAGATTGAGATCTTCCCTGTTTTAGTTCATTTATTCTTCTCAAACTATGGAAATTACTAACCTTACCTAAAGCCAAGAAAAGTCATAACATCAGTGCAAAAAAGTTTTAAAGATCAATCAACATATATACTCAATTGCTGTTTCAAATGCAACTGCTAAGATTTACTTAAACCCCTTGCCCTCTTCCCCTCCCCCCCTCCAAAAAAAAACCAACCCCAAAACAAAACAACTTTTCTGTTACCTGGCCAAATCAAGATCATGTAGGCAATTTTACCAGTCCCATATAGAAAGACTTCTCTCTTTCATTTGCATGCTTTGTTATATTTTTATCAGCTCCAATTCTCTCCTATATGAAATCATTTAAGTTAAGTTGTGGACTGCTATTTGTTTTTGGACAGTATAACACTTTGGAATCAGTTCAGCTAAAGCTGTGGATCAGCACAAATAAAATTTATTAACATATTTTAATTTAAATGTTATAATCAATAAGTTCTTTATTAAGCAATTTTTTTTAAGTTTAGTACATTTATTTAAAGCTTTAAGTCCATACTAGAAGACTATAGGAAAAGGGCTTCAAGGGTTTCCTTCAGCTGCCTTGTTCTGTTCCACAGCCTGAACATGCAGATGCCTGTACTCAGGTGGTGTCCCATTCACTTCAGAGATCTCTGATTCCATTGCAGCAGGCAACTGTGTGCATGAAACAGGTTGCAGGATCAGGCTGTAATGCATAGTTTTGGTTCTCTCTTAAGTATCCCTGACAAAGTTTTCTTTCCTTTGTTTCACTATGCTATCTGTCAACCTCAAAATCAGTCTGAACTCTGGAATTCCCAGATAATAAAAACCTCTGTGGGAGCTTTCTGTATAAATTGCTTTTTCCTCCAGTAGATTTGTTTTTGCCAATATAAAAAAGGTGCTAACGAACAGGCTAGTATTGTCTTTTCTCCTGAGGGCAATGCAAGTTGACCTCATTGTATGAGAGAAGTTTTAAGAAATCCAATGTATTTCTTAAACAATTGAGTTTGTGTAGGAATCTCCCTTTTTTCATTTTAAATACTTTTCTTTCTATTGCCTACAAGGCAACAACTTGTCTTTCTTGGAATTTGGCTTAGTGCTACAGCAGGTACATCTGAGCTTGCTTACTACAAATATTTTCTTTTGAGGCAAAGCTTTCTTCCCCTTCTTCAGAAAGATAGGGAAAACAAAATGTTTTTCTATTGGCACTGAGGATAAAAAGGATACGATCTGTTTTTCCAATTCAGAAGTTGCCTGCCTTGTAGATTCAAAAAGAGCAGCTGCTCCTTCACTCCCCAGTCATGGATAGCTTGGGAAGGGGGAAAAGGCAGGCTGTTAATTTTCTGTGGAAGGCAGCATCAGCTGCTTGACCAGCTTGCTGCCCTCCCCTCTGTGGGGGAAGCTACTGCCACCTGCTCAATGCTGTATCGGCAGCAGGCTTCTCTGCAACTGCCTTCACAGGTGCAGCAGCTGTTCCTGCTGCCACTGCCATGGGGTTAGCAGTACCAGTCCTGCCACCGTTCCCCAAGAAGATCTACTCAGCAGTTTCCTGCAGTGAACAGAACTACAACCCCAGCTCCTGGCTGGGCTGCAGCTCTGCTTCCAGGCAGCTATCAGGGTGCCCTCGGAGGGGAGGAGGCAGAGAAGAGCACTGTGGGATGTGGGGCGACCAAGAGACCTCCTGTAGCACTACAGAGAAGTTCCTTTTTCAAATGGGAATATTTTGTGGCAGATCTGCCATTTTTCTAGCACCACAGAGTATGCATTTGTGTATATTCGCTTTTTGTAGTGCCACTAATATAACTTGTGTCTGTGGCATGAAACAGTGTAAAAGAAAGCATAAAATTGCGACTGAGCTGAAGAAACAAGATGATTAGTAAAGAGATACAGTAGAGTGGGGTGAATGGAATAGTAGTGGATGCATTGACATGCACTAGAAATCATTCCATAGTATGTCTTGCTTCCAATTTAATATCTCCTTTTCAAAGGAAATTTTTATGACATATGAAAAAAAAATCCTCTTGTCAGAGGTTAGTTTGAAATGAAGAGGAGGTTTTCAATATTGGTAGTTTCAGAGTTATGTCTATTCTAGAATTTTAAGAGAATAGAAAAGTTCCTTAACTCAAGTTATTATAGGTTTAGTTAATATGGTTGAGTTCATCAGCTGAGATAAAATAAGGATTGATTTCATCCTCTTCTTATAAGAGAGCCTTTTAAATAGTTTTGCTACACTAAGTATTCGAGTAACTGTGGAATAGGTTATCTCTGTAACCAAAGCAGAACTCTAAACAGCATAGGAAATAGTTGCTGAGGATTTATCCAGAGACAAGCTAGATATTATAATTAATTTTGTATTCTTAATAATTTGGTAGCCAAAGATAATTTGGTAGCATTAGAGATGAAGGATGATCTTGTGTTTTAGGAAGAAAATTGGGACCAAGGAAATCTGTGGTCTGTTCCTGGCTCTGACCCAGCATGAGCTTTTTACCTGATCTTTCCAGAGGCATAACTGGCCACGACTATGCCTGAGACAGCTGAAATTTTCTGCTGCAAGGAGATGTCACTTTGTTGTTTTGCCACAGACAAAACAATCAGAAAAAACCCCCTCATGTTTTCAGCTGCAAAAATTGGGGTGACATCTCTTCTCATCAGCAGTGAACTGTGCGGTTGCTCTACTGAACCATATTTCCCAGAATGCCCTTCACTCACTAACACACACACCTGCATGAATGCTGTTCGCTACTGGGGCTGGAGCCAGAAAGTGCAGATGTGGGAATAGGAACAGGAGGGTGAGGCACCCTCGGCTCCATTCTGGCATTCATGCCCTGCTCGCCCATCCTCATGCTACTGGACCTCTCTCTGTTTTTGAAATGGGGATAATATTATTTCCCTACCTCAGATAGATGTTGTGAAGGTAAACTCATTAATATATATGAGCTGTCCAGACACTGTAGTGATGAGCACTGTAGAAGTCTCAAGGCAGTTACAGGCTACAGGAATAACTGGACTAGAATTTAAAAATCCTTAGTACATGGCGAGAGTGTAAAATCTGATGTAAAATTAAAAATTGAAAGTTTTTCAAGATTTTGGCTAGTGGATCAGCCAGCAGGTACTAACTAAGTTATTCCATTTTACTTGTCTAGCCTTAGCTTTTGTTTGGGGCTATTGAACCATAGATAGGAATTTTTCTCACCTTACTCTGATTTTGTTTTTTAATTATTATTTTTCCCCATACTAAGATTTTTGCCCTTCTTTCTTCTACAGAGAGACATGGAAAGAGATTTTTTTCCTTCCCTGAAATTCTGAAGTATCATAGCTATTATCACTCATACTAGCATATGTCTAAGAATAAGGTATGTTAACACGTGCTCCTTCTTCTGGCCAGCCACCTTGCACAGCAAAATAAAATTCCAAATTGTCCATGACCTCTGTGATGGGATGCAGCAGAGGGAAGGCTCCAGGAGCTTTCCTTCTGTAAGTGTGCCCCTCACAAAAATCAATTACAGTTGTTGTGCTTAGAGTAACAGTGGGTATGTTTATGCCACTGAGCTGTGATGCTAAGCAGTACTGTATGGAGACCAGTGCTGCTTCCTCTGTTTGTCCTATCTCCTGAACTGCAAGTGGTGCAAAACTGCTTTAATATGGTAGCGGGCATATCATAGGATCATAGAAAACTAGGGTTGGGAGGTCAGGAGGTCATTTAATCCAACCCCCTGCTCAAAGTAGGACCATCCGCACCTAGATCATCCCAGCCAAGGCTTTTTCTAGCTGAGTCTTAAAAACCTCCAAGGATGGAGATTCCACAGCCTCTCTGGATAACCTGTTCCAGTGCTTTACTACCCTCCTACTGAGAAAGTTCTCCCTAATATCTAACTTAAACTTCCCTTGCTGCAACTTCAGACCGTTGCGCCTTGTTCTGTCATCTGCCACCACTGAGAACAGTCTAGCTCCATCCTCTTTTGAACCCCCTTCAGGTAGTTGAAGACTGCCATTAAATCCCCTCTGTCTTCTCTTCTCTAGACTAAATAAACCCAGTTCCCTTGGCCTCTCCTTAGAAATCATGTCCCCCAGCCCCTTCACCATTTTTGTTGCCCTCTGCTGGACTCTCTCCAATTTGCCCCCATCCTTTCTGTAGATGAGGGGGAGGGGGAGGGGGAGGCTGCAGCAAAACTAAACACAGTACTCCAGATGCCCTTTTCCAATGGTCTATCATTTCCAATCGTATATTTGCCCTTTTCCAGTCATCCAGCACCTCTCCCAATCACCATGAGTTTTCAAAGATTGTGGCCAGTAGCTATACAATGACATCAGGCCACCCCCCCCCCCCCCCCCGCACCCTCAGGTGCATCTCATCTGACCCAGTGGACTTGTGTATGTCCAGCTTTTCTGAATAGTCCCTAACCTGTTCTTTCACCACTGTTGGCTGCTCACCTCCTCCCCAAACTGTGCTGCCAGGTGCAGTAGTCTGGGAGCTGACCTTACCTGTGAAGACTGAGGTGAAAAAAGCATTGAGTACTTCAGCTGTTTCTGCATCCTCTGTCAGTAAGTTGCCTTCCCCATTCAGTAGAGGATCCACACTTTCCCTGATCTTGCTTTTGTTACTGACATACTTTAGAAACCCTTCTTGTTACCCTTCACATCCCTTGCTAGCTGCAACTTGAATTGTGCTTTGGCCTTCCTGACTTCATCCCTGCATGCCCAAGCAATACTCTTATACTCCTCCCTAATTGTTTGTCTGAGATTCCACTTCTTACAAGTTCTTTTTTTGTGATTTAGTTTACTGAAGTGTTCCTGCTAAGTAAACTGCTAAGCCAAGCTGGTATTCTGCCATACTTGCTAGTCTTCCTGCACATCAGGATGATTTGTTCCTGGACTCTCAGTAAGGCTTCTTTTAAAGTACAGCCAGCTCTCCTGGACTCCTCTCCCCCTCAGCCTGGCTTCCCAAGGGATCCTGCCCTTAAGTTCCCTGAGCGAGTCAAAGTCTGCTTTTCTGAAGTCCGGGATCCTTACTCTGCTGCTTTCCATCTTTCCTTTCCTCAGGATCCTGAACTCAGTCATCTTGTGGTTGCTGCTGCCCAAGTTGCCATCTATGGGCACATCCAGACAAGCGTGGTTGTGCGGTATGGGGCGCTGCAAACACGTTCACAGCACCACATACTGCACAATCTACTGTTCCCTGCATTGCAAGGGTGTGCTGCCTGAGCATGCTCTGCACCTGGTTGGCTTTTTTTGTGCAGGTTTTTGGTCAAAATATAAATTCAGAAAAAAACCCTGCTGTAGCACACACTCGGGCAGCATACACTGCTGAAAAGCAGAGCCAGGTCATCCAGAGCTGTGCTGCGGCTGCTGGCCCCAGCCTCCCATACCACCCGCAGGGTAACTTGCCATGTGCCAAAGTGTGCATGGCGCGGGCATTCCCTGAGGACAAGTACTGTATCTTCATGTATATATCCCGCAGGGTATACACGATTTTACAAAAAAAATGGATGTGTGCAGGCTATCCATGGACTTTTTTTCCCGTGGGGGCCGGGGCGGGGGCTGCGCCGCCTCCCCGCTGGGTCCAGGCAGGCT
>NW_005842222.1:377832-387021 GCF_000455745.1 Alligator sinensis
TGGGCTGCGCCACCACTGCCACGGGGGCTGGGGCAGGCTGTGCTGCCGCCACCGCGGGGGTTGGGGTGGGCCAGGCTGTGCCATCTCCCCATGTATACGGGGCCTCGCCCTCTGTCTCCTTCTCTCCCGGGGGCGCCGCTGCCGTGGCCGCCGCCTGGACACCCAGCAGTGCCTCCGGGGCCCAGCGGGGAGGCGCCGCTTGGCTTGGAGTTCTCGCCTGGGGTGCGGGGAATACACGGGTGCGGGGTATGCATGGATTACTTTTCGAAAACGCAATTTTCCATGGGTTATACACGGGTGTGGGTTATACCCATGTGCGGGGTATACACGCGAAAATACGGTAGCTGCAGTGCAAGATGCTAGTAGCTGCTAGTTGTCTCCAGGGAAACAAACATCCACGCACATCAGGACGTGCCCTATTAGGACATTCCCCACCAAATCTTCCTTGTTTGTGAGTAGCAGGTCAAAAAGAGCATGACCCCTAGTTGACTGCTCCAGCACATGCTTCAGGAAGTTGTCCCCAGTACTCGCCAGAAACTTCCTAGATTGCCTGAGCACTGCTGTATTGCCCTCCCAGAAGGTGTCAGGGTAATTTGAAGTCCCTCATGAGAACCAGGGCTTGTGATCAGGAAACTTCCACTAGGTGTTTGAAGAAAGCCTTGTCCACTATTTCCTCCTAGTTTGGTGGTCTGTAGCAGACCCCCACCGTGGCATCACTCTCTCCTCTAACCCTAATCCAGAGACTTTTGACAGGCCTATCTTAAGTTTTATATTGGAATATATGCCAATAAACTCTGCCTCTCAGTACTGATAACTGGTATGTGCATTTTTTATAGGCAGCTCTGCCACTTCCAGTTCAGAAGGTGTTTGTGACACTGACTGGTCCATCTATAATTGGGAAGTATAGACGCATCCAATGGCATAAGAAGAAAAAGATCCACTGTGGTTTCAGACAGCTTTTCCCATTCTTTTTTGTTTGTGTTATTTTGCACTACAGTAACTAATTTTATGTTTTTTTTAAATGTGAGTAAGAGAAAAGAGACATTTCTTTGCTTTGTGTATATATACTTTTAAATCTTTGAAAGTGGCAGTCCTGTGTGGGAGAAATGGCTCTACACAACGGCCATATTTTCAAGGATATTAACAACAGTGGATCACCAGAGGAATGATTTCTCTTTTCTTGTTTGCTTGACAGATATGAAACTAAATTCCATTCAAACTGAAAGTCACAAAAAATGTCTCTAGTGACAGTAATATATGGAAATAAAACAAACGGCTCTAATATGCCATAGGAAGTTGTTATGCACCTCTGAGGATTCAGAGGCTCCAGTTGAACTGTAGGCCTCCATCCAAAACCAATTTTCCAAGCATAATAAGTTTAGCTTCTCTTTGCTGTGTTGCCGAGCTGTTGTTTTCACTGTTTGAAAGGTTAATTCTATTCGCAAACAAATCCTGATGTTGTTGAAAGGTTAATTAAACTTCAGCTGATGCAGTGGTAGAATTTTAGTTTTTTCTAAAGAAGATAAACATTAAAATTATAGTTAAATAATGTTTTCTTTTTATCTCTAATCTCAGTGAGTATTGATATTTTTTTTAAAAGTGGTGCTTTTAAAGAAGTATAGATGAAGTAGGATTAAGTCTGTCCTACTTCACCTTCATAGCTGTGTCTCCATCTTTAAATGGGTATCTCATTGTTTATGTTTGTCATCTGTAGAGCATCTCTGCTGTTGTCATACCTAGAGCTGCAAACAGCTAATCGTTTTTCTGAAGTGTTGAAAACATGATGTGATCTGCCTTTTGCAAAAATGTTTCTCAGATGCAAAGGACTATGCGTTGGAATTATAATTTGTGAACTCCACTTAATTCTTGCACTTACCTGCTGAGCTGAAGTGCAGTCTCCTGAAAGATTTTTCTCTGAGGATTTTAGGTGTTTTGTAGTGCTTATTGTGATGATAAATCTAAGCTAAGATAGCATTCAGATACTTATGGAAGATTTAAATTTTCATTTGGTCATCCTTAAAGTGACTTGATGTGACATGTTATAAACAAACTGATTTGAACGTTTATTTTACGTGTGTTAGTATGATTTTTTAATGATACATTTATGTAATATTCACTTTTCAATTGATCTTCTGTAAGTGAAGGGCTCTTCTCTTAAACCTGTTACTTTCCCGGGGCTCTTTCCTCTTACACTACAAGCATACTTTAGTTTCTTGCATCTTAAAGAATACTTTTTCTTGCCCACACTTCTTAAGCTGCCACCCCACCTTCCTTCTCCTTTCTTCTCTCACTTCATTGGATGCAGACTCTATAATCACTGTCTAGATCTCCTCTCCCATACTTCCATCCTGCATCCTCTCCAGTTTGGCTTTTGCACCTCACACTCAGCCAGAACTAATTTTGCTGAAGTCTTCAATTACTTCCTTTAATGACTGTCAGCCTTGTTAGTCTTCTTGATATCTTGTTCTCCCTTGGCTGCTGTCATTACATCCTCTTATGATTCTCATCTTATTTTCTTAATGTGTTCCTTCAGTATGTCCTTCAGAATATCCTTTTTATCACTTCAGCTTTCTCTTGGGGAAAGTGGGAGGGATTTCCAGGCTTTGCCTTTGGTCCCCTTATTCTCCCTCTCCCTCTCCCTCTCTCTCTCTTTTCCTCGTGCCCCCCCCCCCCCCCCCACCGCCCCCCCGCCCTTTTAATTTCTTTTCTTCAATGACTAGCTTTTACCTGAAGGCTGAAATACTTAAACTGAGACCTTAATCTTCCCCCTCCCAAACCTATCTTAAAAGAGGTACCCAGCCTTCAGGGGCTGAAACCCTGCAACAGGTGTTTAGTGGTTAACAGTCTGTCTGGGCTGGGAGCTAGCTGCAACCGTTGAATAATAAAGGAGGGTGGAGCTACAAAGAGGGCTAAAAACTCCAAAATCAGAGTGCAAAGGGAGGAGAGGAAGGTTGGTGCTGAGAGAAATACAGAGCCTGAGTTATCCCTCTCAAAATCAGAAGGAAAACGGCAGGTTTGGGTTATATATATATTTGCACATCTGCTTGTTTTGTTGTTTGTTTAGTTTACTGTGCGAATGAGGTTGCCCCATGTAAAATAAATTGGCTGGAAACCATGAATGCAGAGCTGACCAGCCTAAATAAGGAACCTGGTTTATTGACCCATTTACACTTATTACTGCCTTTCTTGATTGGTAGTTGTCAGTAATGGATCTATCACAGATCCCTTTGAGGTTAAGATGGGAGTTGATCAAAGTTGCAACATTGCTCCAACACTCTTTGATATTGCTTATCATGATGCTGCATCTGACCACCAACAAGCTTGTAGTCAGAGTGGAGCTAAACTACTGAATGGATGGTAGGCTGTTTAACTCAACTCCAAGCCAAAATCAAGACTGCCCCAACTTCAGTCTTCAAGTTCCAGTACACTGATGATTGATGATGCTGTAGTCTGTGCTCACTCAGAAGCAGGCCTTCAGGCAGTCATTGTCATCTTTACTGAGGCATACAAGAAAACTGGAGTGATGCTTAACATTCAGAAAACTAAGGTCCTCCATCAACAAGCAGCTCTGGTAATTCAGATTCACACTGAGGTACTGGCAAATATTGAATATTTCCTGTACCTCAGAAATCATCTCTCGCAGAAGGCTAACATCGATGATGAAATCCAACATCATCTCAAATGTGCAAGTGCAGCTTTTGGAAACCTGAGGAAATGGGTGTTGGAAGATCACAACATTAGGTCTGAAACCAAGCTTATGGTTTATTAAGCAATTGTGATCCCCACCTTATTGTATGGAGATGAGACTGGGACCACCTATAGGAGACATCTTCAGTAGTTGGAGAAGTACCATCAATGCTGCCTGTATAAGATGCTTCAAATCCATTGGGTAGACAGATGCACCAACATTTAGCATCGTCTCACAAGCAAACACCATAAGTATTGAGGCAATGATCATCCAACATCAACTTCACTGAGCCAGCCACATCATCCGGATGTCCAACTCCAGACTCTCAAAGCAAGTTTTATTCTCCCATCTCAGACAAGTCATACGCTGTAGAGGAAGGCAGAGAAAGCACTTCAAGGACATCCTCAAGACCAACATGAAAAAATGCAACATCAGCATCAACTCATGGGAAACTATGGCTCTTACCCGAATAGAGTAAGGCTAGGGACAGATATTACACAGAAACTGGGTTAAACCTGTAACGGAACAGACATTCAGTGTACATAAACCAGTTTTAAAATGGCTGAAGCCAGTGAGAGAAATCTGGTTGAATGTAGTATTAGACTTAACTAATTTTTGGCTCCAACTGGTTTATGCAACATCTGTCCCTTCCTGGTTTAAGTTTTAAACCAGATGCCCCCCAACATCCTGGCATGCTCTCTGGGCTGGGCTTTCTGCTTTGTCCAGCCAGGCTGGCCCCGCCCCTCTGCTGCCCAGCCAGAGCAGAGACAGGCAGGGGTGGGGGTCTGGCCAGAGAGGGGTTTAATTCCCCCATCTCTATCTGATGGGCAGGGACCCAAGTCACGTCTGCTGGGTGCTCACCCCTCGCTGCTGCAGCAGCCAGGCACCATGGCTTCTGAGGCAAAGCGGGGCAGGGACAAGAGTCAGTCTCTCCTCTACCCCCACTGGCAGCCAGTTCTGCCTGCCATCGCTGCCTTGCTTGTTCCCTGTGGTGGAATAGGCTCCCTGCTGGCCCCTCCGCTGGACCCCAGAGGGAGGAAGAATAACATGCATCCCTTCCCCCCGCCCCCACCCAGGTGCCCTGTCTGGCTGTGTCTCCTCCCCCCTGCTGCCTCAGCAGCCCCTGTCGTAATGTTGGGGAGTGCGAGCTCCTTCCCGGCAGGGGCACTGTGCTGCTGGGTGGCAGAGCTGTGGTGGGCTGTGCGCAGCAGCAACGGCATCCAGAGCAGGCCAGAGCCCTGCAAGCCCCCCACAGCGCTGCTATGCTCTGCGGCAGCTCTGCTGGCCCTGTGCTGCCCCAGTCACAGTAGCTTCCCCCTTGGTGCACCAGCAGCCGGGGGCGGGGGACAAGGCCAGGCACTGCAGACTAAGCGGCAGTTGCAGACCAAGTGGTGGGTAGACTTGGTCTGCACTCAGGGCCAGCCCCCTCCTAGCAGGAGGGGGCTTATTCTGTCAGATGCTGCCCCGAGCACAGACTGAGCAGTGGCTGTGGCCAGGCCGGGCAGACCCAACTGCAGTGCCCCAGGGGCAGAGCCGAGAATAACCCCACTCCCTGCCCCCACCAGAGGCCCTGATGGAAGCACCTGGCCCCGCCCCTGCCCCCACCCGACTGCTGGATGTTGAGGGAGGAGCTATTGTGACTGGGGCAACATGGGGCTGGCAGGGTGGGGGCCAGCTGCGTGCAAGCCTCCCGCTCTTCTCCTCCGCATCTGGCTGACCGGGCAGTGCCCGTGCAGCCCACAGAGGGGCGCTGCTGCCCTTGGCCCCCCCAGGCCCTGCTCCTGGGAGATGGCAGCACAGGGTGGTGGGTGGCGGAGTTCCATTCCCAGCTGCCCACATGTACCTCCTAGGGCCTTTCCAAGTACCCCTAGGGGGTACATGTACCCCCGATTGACAACCCCTGCTCCCTGAAGCAAAGAATCACCTTTGTTCTGTTTTTGTGCACTAATTAGCACAGTGAGGTCCTATTTCATGAACAGTGCTGATAAGTGCCACTATAATAAAGGTAATAATCATAGTCTTTGAATCTTGGTTCATTTTGGGAAAACAGGACAAGATGTCTGAAACTCTTTTGTGTTGACTGGGATTAGAAATAGTGTTAATTATCTTAATCAAACACCTAAAACTCTAGTCAATATAGGGCAAGTTTATGCTTTTGAATCTGCTAAACACAATCTAACATAATTCTAGTTAAAAGAACAAACAAACCCCTGCCTCCACTGCAAGAAGAAAAGTTACTCAAAGGTCAAAAATGGATAAGTGGTTGGTCAAAATTGCCTCTGGCCCCTAATTAGGTGTAATGAGGGTCTTCAGTACTTATTTTGTTGTAATTTAAGAAGGTGTTAGCTAATTTTATTGTCTGTTTTTTTCCCCTGTACCAGTAAAAGAAGTTTCCTTTAGTTCTTATAGGATTTTGAGAGCGTATATTTGAGGAAAGAATTGTCTGTAACTTTTTTGAAACATTTATTTATTATGTATATAGTCATACATATGGTGCTTTGCAAAGAAAATAAAAATAGAGTCCCTGCCTCCAGTAAGTATGGGCCAAGAATGGTACACAGAAACTACTACATAGGCAAGTGGTGGAGAAGAACAGGGGGTAAAAAAGAGATTAGTTAATGCATATACCTTGTAAGTCGCAGAGTTTCTTAGTTACTTGTCTTTAATTCAATGGGTATTGACTTTGACGTCATCAACTGGATAGAAAGAGGCTGACTTAATGAGGATCAACCACATAAAAACTGTGCTGCCAGCAACACAAATGTATCCCAGGAGAATAAAAGCAACTTAACCTTTGACACTTGCATTAGATCTAATTAATAAATAGATGCTGCTTCTAAGGTCATGTAGTTTTCTGGCACTCACCATTACAAATATTAATTCTAATCTAGCCAAACAAAGTTCCTTGAGAAAAGGCTGTCTTGATGACATGTAGATTGTAAATTTACAGTGCATATTTAAGATTAGTCAAAATGCCTAGTCTTTGTTTTGTTATTACCATGTCAACTACTAGGGAAATGTAGAAAGTTAATTACTCCCCTGCATGTCTGTTGCACCAAATACATTTTCAAAGAGCACAGACAGGAAACCTAGATTTACATCAACAAAGCATTAATGCTTATAACATATTATAGTTTATAGAAGTGGTTCTCAGCAACCAAAAAATATTTTACATTCTAATTTTCCAATAGGGGTTGGGGTGGTGCGGGTACAAAGGCATACAGTTGACAGCCTAGAGATCAGAGGTTCAAGGCCATAACAGAAGTGTTATGGTGCAGCCCTGTCAGATTCTAGTAAATCTGTGAATTCAGCTAAATACAGCGTCTCACAAGTACATGGAAAAGGAAGAAAGTCCCTAGTCTTACACAGCTCTTGCATTTGAATAAATGCCTACAAAGTTGCACTAAACTGAGGTATAGCACCAGCTTGCTGTTTTGCCTGCATGATTGGGAACCTAAATCCTTAGCAAGAATAGATGCATTAATTTGTCTGTTAAAATTGTGTTAGAGTGATGTTCTAGTCATGATAGTCCAAGAACTATGCAAGAGACAAGTATTTCTTAGGATGATATCTTTTATTGGATCAATTGTATAGTTGGGGTAGAGTTAGATATGATTTTGAATGCAAGACATTATTGCCTCTCTTAAGACCTTAATTCTGCACTGAGGTCTATTTGTGAGCCCACATGGATTTCCATTGGCTTCCAAAAGGTTTTGTGCAGATGTGGCAAAATGCAGGTGAGTGGTGTTGCTAAATTGGGGTTTTAAGGGTCAAAATTTTGACCCATCTGGACGCACAAAGATGCAGTTAGGTGGCTTCTGGGATTTTCAAATTTGCCTGGGTAAAAAATATGGCAGCTATATGCCTAAACATTTTTTAAAATCCCACTAGGAATCTCTCTCTTTCTTTTTTTAAATACAGTTCTTCTATGCCTTCTAATACTTTCTTCCTTATTTCACTTAGCATGGTACACTGCCTCAGCAGCTTTAAGTCTTCTATGAGTCCTGGCATGAGATTATTGGGGATGCAGTAAATGGCTGCCTGTGTTTGTGAGTGCATGAATGGGTTCCTTGCCCTATGCAGTGCAAGTAGCACCTAAGATTGTTTGGTGCCACCAGTGACCAACTACAAGATGCAGGAGTGGGACCAAGCAGAGTAATAGTTGGAGCCCCATATGATGTTATGCCACTGGTTTTGCAACCTACGGCAGCAGCCAGTAATGTTATTCCAGAAAATAGTGATGCTAATAAGCCAGTATCTGATGATACTGAACAATTTACATCCATTGAGGAGGAGACATCTGAATTTGACATAGATGAAGGTAGGCTGGCTCTGCAGAACTGTGTTTTAAGGGAGTGGTAGATAATACTAAGGGTAGAAATGGAAACATGAACTTGACATATAGTGGTTGACATAGCACATCCCCAGGGAAGTGATTAAAAGTGCTCAGCATTTTCTAGAAAGGAAATGCAAGTCACCTGAGGGGCTTGCAGTCTGAGCATTATGTTGCTGTCATTTCAAAAGAGGTGATAAGACATGAGATATGTGAGCATATACAATATTTTACAATATTTCTTATTAGAATACAAGCTAACTCTTTGTTTTGTTGAATCTACTGATGGTGACTAGTGCATAGTTTTAAATTCCAAAATATTCATATAAAACATTATACATACAATATCTCCTTGGTTTGTCTGTCAGCCTTAATTTTGCATGTAAGTTAAAAATTAAGACTAAGTACAGACATTCAAAAAGCCCAAGGCAGAATTGACCCAATCTTCACAGGTTTCTCTAAGCTTCATACATTAAACTGATAATGAACTAAACTCACGTTCCGCTTTCAGTTGGTAAAGACAGGCAGATGCCTGCACTGGCTCATGGCAGAAGGCGGGGGGTGGTAGAGCATGCCTCCCAGCCTGCTAGCCATTGCTGAGCTTGGTCAAGTCCAGCCGAGTGGGGGCCATCCCTGATTGGTTGCCTGCCCAGAACATGCCCCCAACCCTCTGCTGCCCCCTTCACAGTAGAAAGGTAACCCCTGTCCCAGTGCCAGCCTGGTAGCTGGGATTTGTTCCACTTGGAGGTGGGGGGAGCCCCACCCAGTCCAGGATCCTCGCTGATCCCTAATCTGCCCAGCTGTGGAGGCCTGCCTCCCCCCTGCAGCTAGGCCTGCATGAGTCATTGATGTGCAGTGAGGCTGACGCTTGCCTTGCCCCCACAGGGGACTGCTTCCCCCTCTCTCTTGTACATCAATAACTTGCACTGGCCTGGACGTGTGTGTAGGGGGGAAATCATTCTCATTCCCTTCCCCCACAGCTGGGCAGATCAGGGCTTCTGGGATCCCAAGCCAGGGATACCCACTGAGGTGTGGGGTTCCTCCTGTGGTGGCATGGGCAAGCATTAGCCCCACCACACAGGGGAGATGGGGGAATTTCTCCAGGTTCCCATGGCAGGGGAGATCAGGGTTTGGGGGACTTTGGGCTGGACAGGGGAAACACCCCCCC
>NW_005842222.1:387052-406976 GCF_000455745.1 Alligator sinensis
CCCCCCCGCTGGAGGTGTTGGGCTCCCCCTACTTGGGCAGATACCCGCTCAGGGCTGGCCGGGTCCAGGGGATTGCTTCCGTCCTCCCGCTGCATGTCAGTAACTTGCACAGGCCCAGGTGCATGGGGTAGGTGAGGGAGGAATTGCCCTCATCCCTTCCCCCCCCCCCACAGCTGGGCAGACCAGGCCTGGGGGGATCCCAGGCCAGGGCAGGAAAACCCCCTGAGGTATGGGGCTTCCCCAACCTGAGCAGCTCCCCCAGGCTGCTGGGGCCAGCAGCCCCTATGTGGTGGGGAGGCGGGGGCGGTGAGCATCAGCTCCACTGCCTGGGGGGGAGAGGATCACCCTTAGCGCAGCTGAACACACCGGGGCCCACCCCACTGTCCTTCCGAACTGACAGGCACAGGCCAGACACTGGTTAGGGAGCAGAGGCTTTGATGCCTCAAGCCTGTGACAGCCCAGGGCGTGGCCCGGTTCAGCTGGAGCAGACAGCATGACCAAAGCTAGCCCTCCCATCCTGTGAGGTGGTTTTGAGGGGTACAAAGCATCCTGGGATGTTAGGGGACTGTGAGGTAACTTGAGTCAGGAGGGGATCTGGGACAGAAATTTGATGGACAGTTTTAACCTAAAGTGACTCAATCTGATACACTATCCATACAGGTCTGTCTGAATGGGGAGACAGGTAGCTGATGCAGGTCTGGCTCTGGCTCTGGCTCTGGCTCTGGCCCTAACCAGGAGCAATGTGTGGTAAGGCAAGGGGCAGAGGTCAAGGTGCTCGTCTCACCCCCTCCTCCTCCTGCCCCCTACTTCCTCCTGCACCACCTGCCCCATGCCATCACTTTTCCCACTGCAGTGGTGGTTTAGGATTAATTAGATTCTATACATGGAAAATTAAAACAATTTTATAAATTTTCCATGTAGATTTAAATTATTAGGGGGTCATCATAAATTCAGAGGCGTTGTGGATTTGGGTAAACATGGCAATATTCTCACCCACATTTAGGATTTTGTGTTCATATGGTCAGTTACAATCCTGTTTACATACATTATCTATTTGCATATATAAATTAGATTAATGCAATTGTGTGCTTGTCAGTGCTCATGTGCGCTTTTAGATTCCTAGGTAAAAAGGAATTTATTTTTTCCACAGTTGTATCTAAAGTGGTTTGAAATTACTCTGCTCCTTTGTCAGGTCCTGGAAGTTATCTTCTGGCTTTACCTCTTCCATTACAAATCAGTGACTCTACCATTCATGTCACACAGAAATTTATTAATCCATACAAAAATGGCAGAAAGAAAGAAATGCCTCCCAAAGGAAAAGCCCAAGGGCCTTGGTGATTTCGCACACTTAATTTGGCTGTCGCTTCCACTTTTTTTTTCCTGTCTTGGCCGTCTGGCTTTTTCTGGCTGAAGATATATCACTGTTTAAATCATTAAGTATCAAATCCAGTTTTTAAACCAAACTGAATGTTTTCAATACAACACTGAGCTCTCCCCAAAGTCCATGTTTAGTTAATCTTGCAATATAGATAAATCATGATCTACAAGCCCCCATTTAGTTGATTCTCCACAGCTCCTGACCCTTGTTTCCTGTATTGAATTTTAAGTTTTGAAAGTCCAAGTGAGGACATAACTCTTTGGCAAGAAATATAAACACACACCCTAAGGACATTAATGAACTTTTATTAAAGAGTGGAATAAGCATTATTCATAGACTCTTAGTTCACTTCAGAATAAATTTGTCCTTATGTCTGTTGTCCAGGAACCTAATGATTCAAGGACTCAGATGCATTTTAAAGTCCTGGGCTACTAACATTACCTTGTGCTAGCAAAGCTGCCAAGAACTAGTAGTTTCTACTTATTTAGTATCAAAGTGAGAAAATGCAATTAATTTTTTGTCTAGCTGTGACGGCATAAGTGGAGCAAAAATATGTCACCAAGGTAGGGGCAGCTGCTGTGAATGCATAAATTAATAGAGAATCACCTCCAGTGCCAGGCTTAATTTTGGACAAATGCATGGAACTGTAACAGTGACGTAACTGTGAAAAATCAAACCTATTGTCTTTTAAAATGCTCGTGTCGTTGCAAAAAAAACAAACACCTGAATAAGTAATATGGAAAAATACAGTGTGCTTTTCTAATGCATCATTCATGCAAACATTTCACAGGTACTGCAGTTACAGCAGTGAATAATAATTCCACAAGGGCACCATTATTTATCGAGTGATATAACTTATATCAGCATTTTTTATTATATCATCCCTATAAAGAATGGGAACACTGGTTTAGATGGAAAACGTATCTAAACCTAGGAATGGATCTGGGGCTCTCCTTTGTGGATAAATATCAAGGCATAAGTGTGCAGTACAGAAAATAGGCACAACTGACATTGTGAGAGAATGAAAATTCTATCCACACAATGTATTCATCTGAGTCTTGAATTCTGCATCCAGCCCAAGTAATTCCATTGAATACTGCAAACTCCATAGGGGAAGCAAGAAGGAATCCAGGAATTCTTCCCTTTCCCTATCCCAGGATATTAAATAGTGACAGACTTGTGCTTTGTCTGCTAGGTAAGTGATCTCTGCCAGTCCTTGTTGATGGGTTCCAGCTGGTGGATATAGGAAGCAGAGTTTTTGGAGAAATCACCACATCTGTATACAATTGTCCCTATCAGCAGGAGGTAGGATGGGTTTTTACCCCAAGTTTTAGGCTTTATCTTTTCTTTCTTCCAATTTATTTTCACTGATCAAACACTGAAGAAGAGAAAATGATAGTTTTATTTAAGCTCTTCCTGTCCACGTGTTCCATTACCTTTGGTGAATGTCTTCATTTGGCTGAGCATGTGGTCTAGTTACTAGCTACTAGTTTCTGTCCCTGCATTACAGTTTAGGTCTCCCTTTTCCCTTATTGGTGGGAAAACATCTTGAATCTTTGAATTCTTACCAACTTCCTTTCTACTTTTTATTCAACCTTGCTTTGTTCCAGTCTTATTCTCCCCTTCCTCTGGCTGCATTGGAGGAAGGTTATGGACACCTTACTTGCTGTATACTCTATGAAAAGGGCATTTTGGGGTTTGGTCTTCCAACCAGCAGCATGGGTTGTGTTTCACACTCTTAGGCTTTGCAACTATTTCTTTTAGTTCCCTATAGAAAGGATGAGAGTGCAAATGTAGCACCGCATGCAGTTGATGTCAGGCATATGTGTGGCTAGAGACAGAAATTGCACACAAACTGATAGAAGTGATCAGAAACTAGTTCAAATATCCAACACAACAAAAATTCAGTGCACATAAACTGCTTTCAAAATGGCTGAAACTGGTTTAAGATAAACCTGGATGAATGTAGTATCAGACTTAACAGATTTAGGTTATATCTGTTTATTAAATTCTGTTCCAGGTCCCCTCCAGATTTAAGCTAACTCACGGTCCCCCAGAATCCCAGGATGCTTTGCAGCTCCCCCACATACCCCTCCCTCATAGGGTGGGTGGGCTAGTCTTGGCCTGAGCTATCTACTCCTGCCAAGCAAGGAGGCATCCTCTAGTGCTCCCCAGCTTCTGGCCTGGGCCACTGCAGGCATGTGGCTGCATTTCTGGAATCAAAATAAATGATTCCAGAAATGATCCAGGGACAGCAGGGCAGACCCTACGAGGAGAGGCTACGGGACCTTAACCTGTTCAGCCTTCGCAAGAGAAGGCTGAGGGGGGACCAGCAGGGATTGGGAGAGACCTTGTTCCCCCAAACGCCTCCTGGAGTAACAAGAAATAACAGCCATAAGTTGTTAGAGAGTAGATTTAGACTAGACATTAAAAGGCACTACTTCACAGTCAGGGCGGCTAGGATCTGGAACCAAATTCCAGCAGAAGTGGTGCTGGCTCCTACCTTGGGGGTCTTTAAGAGGAGGCTTGACGTTTACTTAGCTAGGGTCATTTGAGCCTAGTTTTCTCTCCTGTCCAGGGCAGGGGGTCGGACTAGAAGATCTACAAGTTCCCTTCCGACCCTACATCTATGAATCTATGAATGTTTGTTCACTTGCTTATCAGTTCAATCTACACAGTTTAGACTAACCAGCCAAGATTGAATCAGTTCAGCATTGGTTTTTTTGATTGTCTGTACTTAACTTTAGAGGCTAATCAGGATACAGAGTAGTAGCAAACCTGCGTCTCTTCTCCATTGTTATGCACATCATCCACAGCAAACAAACAGACACCAGACTCCATATACACCATGTTGGGAGCAGCATGTCTGAGATTCTACAGAAGCACTCATGTGAACACACCTGGCTAGCATCAGGTATGTTATCTGAATAGCTGTTGCAATCACATTATTGGCCAAAGTGCTTCTCAGTGTTTTGCTAGGGACTGAAATATAGCAGCAATGTTGCAACCCAAGCCTCAGCAAACAGGAAGCATGACTCTGCCACTCTTCATAGGATCTAATCCATTCATTCATGCATGCAAACAACTTCCAGAATTATTTGAAAATCACTGCAGCTAGAACTATACAAATAGAACTAATGGAATGTAGGGCTGTGCGAATCTTTGAGTGGTGATTTGGGCAGTTTCCGAACTCTTGATTCTGAAAATGCAGCCACGTGCCTGCAGTGGCCCAGGCCAGAAGCCGGGGAGCTCTAGAGCATGCCTCCTTGCTTGGCTGGAGCAGACAATTTGGACCAAGGCTAGTCTACCCACACTGCCGGGGGCGGGGAGGGGTTTGCAAAGGAGGTGCAAAGCAAAGCAAAGCATCCTGGGATGCTGAGGGACTGAGAGTTAACTTGAATCTGATACAGAAGTTCAATAAGTCAGTTTAAACTAAATCAGTTAAGTCTGATACTACATCTATCCAGGTTTATCTTAAATTGGTTTCAGCCACTTTGAAAGTGGGTTATGTGCACTGTACTTCTATTGTGTTACAGATTTGAACCAGTTTCCGGTCACTTACTCTGGTTTATGTGTAATTTCAGTCCCAATGGACTTGACTAGCTGATAGTAGAGGTTCAGCACAGATGCTTGCCTATACAGGAGAGTGCTTTCTGAAAAAAGGTAACTTCCTATCCTTGGTTCTTCTTGGAAATTCTCCTTCTCTTTAAAAGCCTGCTGTGACATTTAGGGAACCAGTCTGGAGTTTAAAATTTTTTTTTAAACCAATTACCAGAAACAATGGTCACTTTATATTATACAAGTGGATTTAATATTACTCATATATTTTAAATACTCAATTATTAAGATGTGAAAATCTGCTGAGTATTGTCAGTACTTACTGATTTTCTTTTTTTACGACTCCATTGCAAAATTAATGTTGTATTAGAATTAATATGACAGAACCACTTCAAACTTGGAGTAACAAAGATCCATGTAGTGTTGTCTTCAAACTATCTACCCTTCCTTGCACATATGCATGATGCCAAAAGAACACATGCTTTGGCTTCATGGTCTTTCTCCTCTACTTGCAAAGAAGAGCACAATATTTAGATGGAGAGACCAAGTTATTTTTACATTGTCCAAAAATTACATAAACATTTTACATTTTAGTAATATTTATAAAAGCAAGTGTAACAATATGTATGGATCTCAGAGGCAAAACCAGCAGCAGCGGAAAGGAGGAGTCCAAAGGAGGAACAGGAAGTGAGGGGGAGGAGACAGGAAGAGGAAGAGAGTTAGAGAGGCTGCAGGAGAACAGCAGGCCGTGTAACGGCCCTGTAAGAAACTGCTATAATAAAGACACTGTTTATATTAAGTAGAGAGCTGTTCCTTGATTACCCATAGTGTCACATGAAACAGCAAGGTTCACATAGAGCAGAAGACATACAGAAATGTATTTATTATCACATTTAATATTAGACTCTGTTCCATACAAACTATACCTGAAAACACACAAATATATTAATTGAAAGGGCCTCATTGTCAGGCCTCATGAATATCTAAAATAATAGACTGATCACAGGCTTTTATCTCATTTGTCCCTCTTGCTGCTACCACCAGCATCCTCCTCCTGCCAAGACAAATTGAGGTTTGATCAGTGTAGCGTTTATGTGCACCACAACTAAGTTGCTGTTATTAGTATAATCATATAAGCACTGAAGAAAATGCTAGTTGATTTTGTTTAGAAGCCAGTTTGTCCCATCCTAGTTTTTACAGTATTTTAGACCCTTTTGCATGAATAAAATACAATTATTAACCTGGATTGATACAGAATTATAAATCCATAAAGCACCATTGCATTATAAATAGAGTTAAATTACATTTATTCTATTTGACAGATGGGGCTACTTAGTCAACAATCAGTTAAATGAATAGCTGATGCAAATTGTATGCCGATTTACAGAAACCCATAAATTGGCCCTATTTTGTATCTTAAATAGTTGATTTTCCTTGCTACAGCTAGTTTCCCTTGGGTGACCATTTCTAAAGGCTTTTGACACAACTCCTCTTTTGAATATCTTAACATATTTGATATTGCCTCCGAATGGTGTTTATCTTTCCAAGATATTATATTTCTGTTTCTGATAAATTTAATTGTAACTTTACTCTGGCTTTTACTTAATTAAGAGCATGAAAGGAATCCATGACAGTCGATAGGATTTAACCTAAATGCTATTGACATGTTAAATACATGCCATCTCATATGCTAAAGCAATTGGTTACTGTAACCATGAATCTAAATAGATATTATAATTTACAGATGCTCAGGTTTGAGAATATTTGATAAGGAAAATGGTATATTCCAAGTGTGGGAAGTTAAGGAATTTTAAAGGTAGACATGACAAAGAGGGAATGTTTGTAGGATTAAGGACAAGAATGTCCAAAAAAAAAATCAAAGGCTAATGAGCATTTTATGGTTGAATATTTTCTGTCAATCTTATCCATACTAAAAAATATGGCTTTAAACATGTAAATTGCTGATAACCTATTTCCTCCATTCTGTGCAAATCCACACTACTAAACATTTATCTGCCTTAAAGAGGCATCTAGATTAGTTTGGGCTTGGTCCAAAGCCTATATTGCATTCAGCGGAAATAAGGGGGGTTGTGTTAACATCCTTCTTTACTCTTTCCTACTTTCCTCTCCCTTTCCTCATCAATTCATTTAAGTTATTTAGTGTTGGTCTTTTGAAACTCTGCAAAGGTGGTACCAGTCACAAATGGCTGCAACCACCTAAATCTTTTCATAGCTGAGGGGAAATAATCTTTTTATGAAGACACGATGATTGAAAATGTGTTTTCTTGTATACAAGAAAATCAGCGTGCACAGAAAATAAGTACAGTTGCATTAAGTGTGCTAATGGCTGAATAAATATTCTAAAGATTAATTGTTAAATGTTCAGTTTTGCACACATGCCTGCACCAAAGACAAATCTTACTAATAAATTTCCTGATGTCACTTATCACGATGTATTCATCCTTATCTACTATCATAGAGTTTTTGCATTCAATTTGGCATTAATTATGGGGCCCCTTTTATATTATTAATAATTTTACTTAGCTTTGTTTTAAATTAGAAATAACATCAAGCAAGGAAATGAGAGCTTAATGTTTAAAAAATAAAGCAGGTGGTCAAAATGGTGAGTTTTCATATGACTATGAATGCAAATGATTCTGTAGTCGATTAAAAGCATTTGTTTGGGATTCGTTGGGGGGAGGGGGTTGCAGGGGTTGCTATAAGATTGAATTAATCCTAGGGCATTGTATAATAAATGGTTTTTGCTGTTCAGTCAAATACACCATTCATAATCATCCTGATCCTTTGTATTGCCATAGAAGTTCATCTCAAATTGCAAAGTCATACCAATTTGCTAGCATGACTGGGTCAGTTCAGAGCTGGGTGACTCATGGAGTGTTTTTTAGCATCAAAATCTAAGGGGGAAAAATCAAAGGAAACCTCCTCGGTTGCAATAGGAAGAGAAACTAGGAATTAGACGTATTAGGCTTAACTAGGTGCATTTTATCTTGGGCTTTTCAGTTAGGATTTTCTCTCTAATGCCAGAGGGAACAATCAAAGGATCAGATAAGCATAAAAATATGTTCAGCGATAGTACCTAGGGAATCCATCAATGGCTTCACATCATTACCAGGGATTAGCTGGGGTACTGATAAACCTTGTACTTGCATATTGGTAGCAGTACCTTTTAGAAATATTGTTTACTGGGGAAGTCAAATAACTGGAGATGGCTGATTCTTATATCAGTGTATTTATGTTACTTTGAACGCTGATAGCAGATATTTGTAGATATTAGGGAAATACTGTTCTTGTTTTACTGTCTGAGACAGATTGTTAATTTATCTAGTGAAGCAATAGTGGTATAACATAGCTGTGTGGTGCCATTTGTTACAATATTCTCAAGCAGTATCCAGTTTCTGGATGCTAGTAGTGTGATAGGAGTAAAAAGATAAATAATTAAGACTTTTTTTTTTTTTTACTCTGGGACCATTCTGGAACAGATAGAGGAAGGGGTGTTAAACATCTGGTTGCAGCTTTGGATTTCCTTTAAGGATGCTTTTATCTCAGATGCATTTAAAGGGAAATAATAGTATTTTTAAAGCACAAGTGAGAAAGCACAAAGTCATTGGTTTACTTTATGCTGCCTTATCAGAACATACAGCTGTGAGGTGGCAGGTCCCCTTTCTAGTAAGCAATCTGTTACTTCTGACAACCCTTGGCAACTACCCTGCTTCCCTGTAGGCAATTACTAGTTTATCTGATTTTGATCTGACTTGAAGAAGCAGTAGATCAGTTATTTCTTTTGTTATTAAAATGCCTTTAATTAAAAAAAATCCTAGTTTCTGAGTTCCCACAGAACATTGTCCACTACTGTAAACACAGAATATCATCCTTTACTAAAGGAATGCGGATAACACTAGCACACTTGGTGTTTGTAAGGGAGTGCAAACATATCAAGATGTAGATGTTTTCTGGTGTGTGGGAAGAGTTAATTGTATGCAAAACTCTGACATTGGAAAAATATTTTGTTTTCCTGATCAGCAGCTAACATAAAGGTAGTTTGTGCACGTCTATAGACCTACTACCAGAATACCTTGTTTCCCAAGGTTATGCTGTATGCCACAGATGAAGAACCAAGACGCAGTGAAGATAACCATGGTGGTAGCATGGATGTGTTCTCCTCCCAGGACTCCAGTGTAGGATAGGTTCGTTACAACTCCCACAGTACGGAGCTTAATTTGTAAGATCGGAAACGGATCTAAATGGGGCATCATACTAAAGCATATATTTCTGGAAAGTAGGGGCCAGATATTTTTCACCCATCAGGTGCCTATGTGTAGTCCTCTCTCAACCTGTTCCATCTTCTCCTATGCTTCTCCCTGAAAAACTGTTAATATAAAAGTTGGGTGGGACTTCCTCCATGCTGCTTTTATGACTTAGTTGGAAGACTAAAATGACAGCATGTTACTAAGATGGATGCACTGATGGATTTTCAGGAACTGTAAGTGACATAGAATAGAATTATATTTGGGCACCAAATAGGTGGAAGAGGATTGGGCTCTAAGCTTCCCAGATGAGATGATGTTTTTTGACACAACAATGAAATGAATGGGATTCTCAGTCTTGGGAGTCTTCAGCATTCATTCTGATATGACAACCAAAAAATTCCTTATCCAGCCTTTCCATCTTTGTGTTTTTTCCCTAATGCCTGAGGGAACTATTAGATCAAAGGATGTGGGGTGACTCACAAGGCTGGACATACTCTGGACTGGGCAACTCTCCTACTGTCCTAGGCAAGCTACTTCAATCGGGAGAGACTGGAACTTTTCCTATACCTTCCCTCCCCCTGTCAGAAGATATCACCTCCATTATTTCCCTCTGAAAATGCCAAAAAATAAAACTATCATCGATAAACAGGATTAGAAGAGTGTTTATGCCCTATAACTACCTTTTTTATATTTATAGATATTCCATCAGCAAGCATCCTCTCACCTTGCCATCTACACAGATATATTTTGTTGTCAGATAACCCACAACAAATAACAACCCCCGCAAGCCACAACCACCACCATCAAGCCACAACAGAGGAAGGAAGAGCAATTTCGTAGAACTGGAGATTCAGACAACACATACAGAAAGAATCTCTCTGAACATATGTTGTTTCTGTGATGAAGGCTAAATACAGCCCAGTTCTCATTGGTTATAGGGGTAAAAAAGTTCTGAGAGTCAGAATTCTCTTGGCTGACAAATTGTTTTATAAATACAGTGTGTCTCAATTTCTCCCCAGAATTGTACATCTTTGATTTGGAGCAATTTCCATCCCAACCTTCCAAGAAAGAATATGTGCATCCAAAATATCCTTGCAAATCTCCAGGAACACATATCTAACCTAGACCTAGAAATGCATTGCCTTTTTCCCAAGAGTTTTTTTCACACCAATGGTTGAGAGAGAAAAGTAATAACAATCAATGCTACTATTTTTAAACTCAGTTCATGTGATGAAAGATATAAACAACTTCTAGGGATTATGGTATCTCCTCCTCATTATTCTGCAAGTGTGAGAGGGGAGGCAAAAGCCCCCACAACGTGTCCCAAACCCCCGCCCAACGCACCCTGATACTCACTGCAGGAGTGAAGATGAGCAGCAGCTGGGGAGAAATGCCAGCACAGGCTCGCATTCTGGAGCTGCCTGAGCCTGCGAATCAGTGAGTACCGGGGGGCGTGGCTCTGGAGGGTTGCGGGCTGCTCAGACACCAGCCGGGGATACAGCTGCTGCAGCGCTGGGGAGAGGAGAGCAGAATTCTGGCTGGGAGATGTCGGCTACGGAGCCAGGGAGCACCAGCCCCGAACGCAGGAAAAAGAGGCTGGGCATCTGCCAGAGGACTCTGGCAGATGGGATGAGGAGCCTAAGCCATGGGAACAGAAGGATGCCGGGGAGCTCCATCAGGGGGAAGCAGTCCCACAGGATGCCCAGGAGGGGAGCTGCAGCCACGCCAGGGAGTATACGTATTGTGGTGGGGAGTGGCAATGCAGGATTGCCAGCACTCTTGGGCTACACAGCAAAGAGGGAAGTGCAGGAAGCTGTGGATCGCCGTGTGGAAGTAACAAGCAACACTGGCTGGTGGGACCCCAACAGCCCAGACATAGGTCAGACAAGCCAAAAGGGGGACGGGCCAAAAGGGGGACAGAACCCCGGGGGACTTACCTGAGAGGGCCAGCAAATGCCTGGCACCAGACAGCCAATCCATCTGAACACCTGTTAGGCGGAAAGGACAGTGGAGTCCTCGACAAAGCTGTGGGCACCTGGGAGACAAGATCCTGGGAGCCTGTCAGCGGATGCTGACTTCTTAAGTTTAATTCTAATCTTAAATTGCAGTTAACCTCAGACTGGGGTGTGTTTAGTTGCCCAGGCCTCAGTCCGAAGGGCAGAGGGATGGCCAGGAAGACCCGACCCTTGGGGGCAGGCAGAGTGCATAAAATGGGATCATCTCAGTGCAAGACCTGCAGAGAGCAGAGTCCATCCCTGGCCATGGATGTGGTGAGGGTGGGGTAAAGGGGAGGTTGAAGCCCCATGAAGAAAGCCCAGGGTTGAGATCTTCTCGGGTCACATACAGGGAACTGCCTCCCAAGAGAACAGCAACAACCATCAAAGACGTGGCAGACGAGTAGGAGCAGCACCTGAACCATCTAGGTGGTGCCAAATCCAGATCTCACCCTCACGTCACTGTGGGGCAAGGCGCCAACCAAAAAGGGGCCAAAGCCCTATAACACCTATAAGCAACAGCAAGTCTTACAATCACTGCAGAAATGTGGCATCATCCTGGAACAAATGAAATAAGTTGAAAAGCTACCTACAGTAGCTGCGAACATCACTATCTCTACTAACAACAGCTTGGTTCCTTCTTAGTAAGACTTCAAAGGAGGACTGAAACAACATTAACTACTTGAATGGGTGATCTATTCCTTTCTACAGACAAGGGCCGTGTATGTGTGTATGATCTTCATTGACCTGTTTGTAGTATGTGATGATTTAAATCACCAACTTCTTGTATCCAATCTCTGATTTTACAGGAATGGAAACACCCTGAAATGGGTTCACTTCTTACAGAGAGACCCAACTGGGAGCTTTTACTGTTTGTCTTAAAACTAGCAATGTTACCAAATAGTGAGATGAGGATTTTATTTATATATAATATGAATATACACAAAATAAATGTTGCTTCTTACTTTCTTACAAAGAAATTTGCTAAAATGTTAGTTGTCAGAACTTAGTAGTTAAGTGCCTCGTCACAGTGGAATTTTCTAGCACAGTGAAGCTTTTCGGCACGGTGAAATTTCCGCTGCGGTGGAGAACCCCAATGCAGAAAAGCTCCCGCCATCCCTATGTAAATATGCACACCATTATTGGCCAGTTCTAAATTATTCCTACATGGCAACTAGCAATTGGTTCGCTAGCCGTATAAAAGTTAGACCAGTTTCTGCCCACGTTGGAGAACTCCGCGCCCATCTCGGAGTGAATGTGGCGGCCTGATCAACCACCAACGACTCCCCGTCATCGACTTTCCCGACGTACTCCGTATCCTGCATGCTCGTTGAATTGTCACGGACAATTCACCTCGGTTTAAAGAGCTCTCGTCCGGTTGTAACTGAAGTTAACTTTCTGCCTACGCTGTATCCATCGATGGTGTAAGTAAAGCAATCTCTTTGTTTAACCAATACGCTTCCGTGCCTAATTCTACTCCATCGGTCAAAAGTACCCGCCTGCCGTTTCGGGGCTACTGGCCACAGCCCGGCCTACCACTCGACCGCCACATTAGTAACCAAGCAAAGCCTGCTGATGTTTCATAGCTATTGTATTCAGTCTTCTCTGAATGGGGCTATATTAGTTTGGTTAAAATATTTAAGGATTTTTAGACTTTTCTTTTTATATCCTTACGAACAAGCACTGACTGAGCGGGTTTAGGAAAAAGCTTCTTCCATATACCTATTACTGCATAATTATACGTTAAGTATATTTTATACTTTCCTCTGAAACATCTGGTACCAATCTGTTGTAATCAGCACCGTACCTAGACTCCTGGCGGTCCCAGGCAAACTTTTAGTATTGGGCCCCGCTTCACCAGAGATAATGATGATAATAATCTGACAATGGAAAAAAACTTACCATTTTTGGTAAGCATAGTTTTTCATGGGTTACTGTATGAAGAAAAAGAGTTCTGTAAGTGGTTCTGATGTGTGTTAATGTATGTTGTTTAAGGGTTTACTATATGAAGTTGTATTTTTTTTGGACATGTAGTTGTTTTTGCAATATGAAGTATTGCAGGCCCCAGGCAGCCTCCCGGTTTGCCCATTCTTGTGTCATGCACTCTTTGTAATATTTGCATTCCCACTTTGGGATGGGAAGGATGACCTTTTTGTCCTACTGCAAGGATGCCTAACGACTGGCCCACAGGTCAGATCCAGCCCATGGAGCTGTCATGCAGTCCAGAGGCTCCCCAGTGGTCTGGAAATTTGGCAGCAGGGCAACAGTAGCATGCCACTATCCAGCTGTCAAATTTCTGGATCTGTGGGGAGCCACGAAGGCCAGATGAGTGGCCTTGCATGCTAGATTGGGTGGTGCATGGACTGACCTCATGCACTGATCTTGTGGAAGATCTGGGCTGCAGAACCAAAAGGTGGGGCACCACATGGCCACTCTCATATACACTGATTCTTGCAGCTGTGATCATCTGGGATCTGATTCTCTTCTTCATCCCTAGTTTTAGTCAAGGCCAGTCTGTTGTAAAGGACTTCTTGATTAAAGGTCCTATATTGTGGAATTCCTTTTTGAGTCCTTTGCTGGCTTTGCTTCATTACAGTTGGCTTATGACTATATTGACAGCCCTCTTCTCTACTTCTTGCATCTACTTCCCTCAGTTATTTCTGCCAAATTTTCTGAAAAGTTTGGGCTTGATCCTTTAAGGATAGAGGTGGGGGGGAGACATTTATTTATTTTTTTAAATTTCTATCTAATTTTGTTTTATTCTGAGCTTGTATTATGCACCCTTGCATAGTCTTTGTGCAGAGTTCTGTTTGTATTGCTTTGGGCCTTATCACATGTTACACAGGACATGTTAACTACACTTAAAATACCAATCTCCATGCATACAAGCAGTAAAACGCATACAAAGTGCCACTGTATCATAGCAAAGTTAGTACTTTTTTGCAGGAGTATCTCCAGATGGTATTAAATAGCATGGGCTCAGCGATCCTAGGACTATTCCACAAATACAGTGCTTACCAGCTCTGGTGTGGTGCTGACACCATTAAACAGCTGCTTGTTGACTGTACTGCTGGCTCTAGACCTGTCCAGATTGTAGTAACCATTACCATGCAGCTGCTCAGAACAAATTCTAACTCATAGTAGTAATGCTTACTCTGATCTAAATAAAGCATGTGTTAAGTGTCCAGTGTTACAAGGCCCTTTGTTTCTGTCAGTACTTACTTTAGTTGGCTTTTCTTTAAATATATGGTACTTGTCTGCCTCACAATACTTATCCTATAAATGGATTAAATCAGTAATAATGGCATGTCACTAGCAGAAGGCTGGAATATTATAATTATAGACATTCCATTTACCATATTTACTCAAATACAAGACAGGGTGTCTCATCCCCACTGGTTGACATGCGGGGAGGGGGGGAGGGAGGAGCCCCTCATTTTATAATTGCATACAAGGAAATTTCACTAAATACATTGTTTATGATTAAACTGCTGCCAAAAGCAGCATGTGCTCTGCCATGGGAACCAACTATGAAGTTGATTAAATTCAGCTAACACTGAGCATGACTATAGAATACATAGCCCACATTGGGCAAACATACTGATGGGAACCTTTTTTTTCCAAATGTTATTAAAAGCACAACTATCACTCTATACTTGCAAAGCTTCATGTATTGAACATCCTTGTTCTAACACTATTTCATATTGCAAAAACAATTACGTGTCCAAAAAAATACAACTTAATATAATAAACCCTTGAACAACATGTATCAACACACATCAGAACCACTTACAGAACTCCTTTTCTTCATACAGAAACCCTTGAAAAACTATTACTACAGTAACCACCTGGAACTCTCCACCCCTCCCAGCAGTCCTCTCTGTTGGTTTAGTGAAACAAGTGTGTCCAGTCCTTTTTCTTCCACTTCTTCCCTGCCTCTTCTTCTCCAGTCTCTTCCTTGTCCTGATTGATGTAGTATTTCAGTTCATGCATTCCCAGCTTCAGGCACTTGCTTTCAGTGAAAGCCAGCCCCTTAAAGAACTGGAGGTTTCTTATTTTCCATAAGCTAGTTTTAAAACATTCTAGTAAAGTCCTTAATAGCATTTCCTGTGGTCTCTTTGATATGCATCCATATAGTGCCATCTCCTACACTAACAACAGGTTTACTTTGCTGACACTCAGAAAGCAACAGACGTTCCCACACATACTTTGCTCATGTACACTCTCAAAATACATCCCACCATTTCTTCTTCCCTTCACCTCTCCCTTGGACACCTTGCTCGTCAAGCCCCATCTGTGTTGCACCTCTCATTGGCAAAATATTTCTTACGTTCATCCATGCTAAGTTGGCATGTTCCCTTTTTAGTTGTTTACCTGCCACCACTCCCCACACCTTCACGTGTTCTGTGAAATTTCCCACCAGCACCATCCTGTCTGTCTCTCAATGCTTTCATCAATTTCTTATGATCCTTCAGGACCTCCTGCCCTAACTTCCCTATTTGATACATCTACATGAAACCTTCCATCCTGATGTAATGAATCAGCAATTGCCACACCCATGGACTCTTCAGAGATGTCTGATATACTCCCCATTTCCTCAAAATTGCAGCTGCATGAAATTGGGTGATATGCACTGCTTTCCTTTTCTCTCCATACTGCCTTGCATACCACACTTACATATTTCACATAGACAAGCAATCCTAAGTCTGGCAGCCCCTAATCCCCCCATCTCTCTTGCTTTCTACAGTTCAGTTCTAGCCAACCTTTCTCTTTTGGCATTCCAGAAGAACACACACATTTCCCTCTGTACTTTTGCTATATGCTGTCACTTTGTTGGGAATATAATTCCCATATATAGCATAATCAGCAGTAGCACAGCTGTAAATACCACTACTTTTCTGGCAAAGGACAGCATCCTTCCAGACCATAACCAAACTATTTGCCATATCTTTGCCATTACCTTTCCCCATGTTGTATTACATTTCCCTTTCGCATCTATTGGGATCTTTTGGCATCTAGCACTCTGATTTCACTCTTTCTTACTGAAGGCCCAACTTCTCCAAGTCCCTTCAGTTCCACACTCCTGTTATGGTGCTTTTCAATCTATTTAGTTTAGCTCCAGTCACTTCTCCATACTTTAATGTATGCTTTAGCACCCTTTCCATTGAAAGTTTATATTATCCATATATAATATGCATTTAACCCCTCCCCCTTTATCCTTTCTCTGCTTATAACATTCTTTTCTTATTTTTTTATGCTAATGGTTCCATGCCGCACACACAAATAATACTGGTGGCATAGTGCACCCTTGCCTCACTCCTGAATGGATTTTAAAGGCCCTACTTGGTACGGCTCTGTGAAGCTTCGGTCCCTGATTCTATTCAGCAGAGATTCAGCCTGATTTTTGGTGGCTGAATCTACAAATCTGAGTTGAATCGGAGGACCCTTTAATCTTTCCCAATCAATTCGGAACTCTCTGAATTGATTTGGAGAGATTTGGTGATTCAGATGTAGATACAGCTTTAAATGTTTTTTCTATATACATCTAGGTAACAGGGGCTCATGATCGCTGCAGTGCTGGGGCACATGGAGCATCCCACAGAAACATGGGGGGCTCCCCAGCATGCTCGGCAGCAGACCCAGAAGTGGACCAGAAGCACTCGGTGACTGGTGCCTCCTGAGTTGGGGGGGGGGAGCACCCAGGGGCCCCCAACAGGGGGGCCCCCAGCACGCTCCCTGGCAGTGCTTCCAGTCCACTTCCATGTTCACTGCCGAGCACACTGGAGAGTCCCCCATGCTGCTGTGGGATGCTCCATCCGCCCCAGCACCACAGTGATCACGAGCCATGCTGCTACCTCAAGGTATGTAGAAAAAACTTTTAAAGCTGTGCCTGTGTCTGAATCGCTGATTTGCCGAATCAGCATCAAATCATCAGATTCAGATTTGGTTGAATCAAAACAGGGACAGTGATCCCAATCAATGGATCAAATCACTGTCCCTGATTGGGTTGAATCCGAATTGAATAGGGCCCTTTCATACACATCTACAGTGCTTGGATGCCCATTAATTTGGGCTTGACTTTAAGTCCAAATGGTTTCCCTCTTTTGGATGTGGGACAGTGTATCTCTGATCACTCTGATTGCTTTGGAGATTCTTGTACGTGGTACTGTGCATACATGGTCTTTATATATTATCTTCTGGAGGTTTTTCCCCATCCTCAAAGCCAGAATCTTGGCCATTAACTTATAGTCCATATTAAGGAGTGGAATCAGTCTCCAGTTTCTCAGAAGTTCCTTCCCCCCTTTCTTGAAGAGTAAGATTACAACGCTTCTTGTAAAATCTTTCCCTGCTTCTCTTGTTTCTACTATTTTCTCTGAATCTTCTACTAAATCCCTCCCTACCCATGCTCAGAACTTCTTATAAAATTCCATAGGTAGCCCATCTGCTCCTAGTGATTTCCCTCTTTTAAAGGTTTTTAAGCACTCCTCCACTTATCATAGAATAATAAAATCATAGAAGTAGGGTCGGAAGGGACCTTGTAGATCTTGAAGTCCGACCCCCTGCCTGGGCAGGAGGAAAACTGGGCTCAGATGACCCCAGCCATGTAGGCATCAAGCCTCTTCTTAAAGACCCCCAGGGTAGGAGCCAGCACCACTTCCCTTGGAAGTTGGTTCCAGATCCTAGCCACCCTGACTGAAGTAGTTCTTACGGATGTCTGATCTAAACCTACTCTCCAGCAACTTGTGGCCGTTATTCCTTGTTATCCTGGGGGGCACTAGGGGAAACAAGGTCTCCCCCAAACCCTTCTGGTCCCCCCCTAGTTAGTTTATAGACGGTCACCAGGTCCCCCCTCAGCCTTCTCTTGTGAAGGCTCCCATAGCCTCTCATTGTAGGGTCTGCCCTGCTGTCCCCCAATCATGCGGGTAGGCCTCCTCTGGACCGTCTCAATGTTGTCCACATCCTCCTGAAGTGCAGTGCCCAGAACTGAACACAGTACTCCAGCTGTGGCCTGACCAGTGTTGCGTAGAGGGGGAGGATCACCTTCTTGGCCCTACTTGAGATGCACCTGTGGATGCACGATAAGGTCCGGTTAGCCCTACCGACCGTGACCTTGCATTGTCGGCCCATGTTCATCTTGGAGTCAGTAATGACTCCAAGATCCCTTTCTATCTCCGTGCTCTCAAGAAGGGAGTTTCCCATCTTATAAGTGTGCTGCTGGTTACTACTGCCCAAGTGCAGCACCTTGCACTTGTCCGTATTGAAACACATCCAGTTTTTGTTAGCCCACCCCTAGGGTGCAACCTATCCAGGTCTTGCTGCAGTCCTTCCCTCCCTACTTGCGTGCCCATCTCACCTCAAATGTTGCTGTCATCAGCAAATTTGAACAGGTTGCTTTTCACCCCATCGTCCAAATCGCTGATAAAGAAATTGAACAGTGTGGGCCCAAGGACCGAGCCCTGGGGGACTCCACTGCCCACTTCCCCCCAGGTTGAATATGACCCATCCACCATCACCCTCTGAGTATGACCCTTCAGCCAATTTGCAATCCATCTGACTGTGTAGGCATCAGTGCCACAGTCCCCCAGTTTTTTAATGAGGATGGGGTGGTCGACAGTGTCAAAGGCCTTGCTGAAGTCCAGAAAGACTACATCCACGGCAACACCTGCATCCAATGCTTTTGTGACCTGATCGTAAAAGGCAATCAGGTTGGTCTGACATGACCTGCCCCTAATGAAACTGTGCTGGTTGCCCTTGAGCATCATCCCTGATAAACTTCCTTTAAGCTTATTTTTTCTTCCATCTTCTTTGCTTCCTCCACCTCTACTTTCTCTTCAGTTTCTTCCAGCAAATCCTTTATCTTTTTCCTGTCTACTTCCTTCTTCTGATATAGCTCTTAATGAAATCTTATTGCCTTGAACATCTTCTGCTTTTCCACCTAGGTGCCACCTCCTTGCTGCACCACTTTTAATTCTCCTTTTGCTGTCTTCACTGTAGCTGAAAAATACTGGGACCATGCTTTGTTTTCTCCCACAGAGGGTGCTTGTACTAAAAACATTTTCTATCTCATCTTTCTATTAAACCAGTTTTCTATCTCTTGCCTTGTTTATTCTAGTTCTTCTTGTACCTGTCTTCCTCTGTGGCTTCCTTTAGCACAGGGGTAGGCAATTATTTCGACTGGAGGGCCACTCAGTGAGTTTTCGTGAGCTGTCAAGGGCTGCAAGGGTAGTCCTGTTGCTTGACAGGCACTACCTTAGGGCTGTGCAAAGCTTTGGTAGCCAATTTGATTTGGAAGAGATTCGGCCCAAATCAACGGACGAATCTCCAAGTCCAAATTGAATTGGGAGACCAATTAAAAGGTCTGAATTGAATCGGAAGCCTCCAAATTGATTCAGAAAAGATTTGGCGCCACTTTGGAGATGCGGCCATAGACTAAACAGGCAGCAGTCCTCACCACACTGGACACAGCTGCCTCCAGCTGGTAAGTCTGTGATGGTGGTGGAGGGGGGAGGGCAGGGGCATGAGGGGGGAAGATCAACACTGTCACAGCAAAGGAGGGATTGGGGCTGGGGCTGGGACAAGCTGCCCAGCTGGGGTGTGGGGAGCAGGACTCGGGTAGAGGTATGGGGTGCAGGCATGGCAGCACTGGGAGTGGGGGCTATGTCCTGCTGCTACTTGCCTCGCTGGGGGGGGCACAATGCAGGCGTGGCTTGCTCCAAGCAGAAGGG
>NW_005842222.1:407026-411282 GCF_000455745.1 Alligator sinensis
ACACACACACACACCCCTTCCCTCCCTCCTCGCCCCCCCCCACAACAGACTTACCAGTTGGAGGCAGCCGTGTCCAGTGTGGTGAGGACTGCTGCCTGTTTAGTCTATGGCCGAATCTCCGAAGTGGCGCTGAATCTTCAGATCCAATTTGGCCAAATCAAATTAGGATAGTGATTCAACTCTCTGAATTGAATCACTGTCCCTCCTAATCAGCCAAATCTGAATCCGAAGTGAATACTTGCCGCTTCACACAGGCCTAGTGCACTGCTCTCTGGCTGCCACCTTAGGACTGCAAGTCTTGCCCCTAACTCCTGACCTTTGCCACCAGAAGTCACTCCCCTTGTCCCCAGAAGCACTCTTGGGAGTGGGTGGGGGTGGGAGGAGTTCCCATTTTGGAACCAGAAAAACAACCCAAACAAATCATATGCTAAAAATCTGCTGGGTGCGGGCCCTAGGCTCTCTGCTCCCACCTAGCTGCAGCTTCTCTCTGACCCCCAGTGCTTGCCTACCTGCTGCCCAGAGTACCGCAGCAAAGACGCAAGGAGGAGCCAGGGGAGCCAAGCAGTTCCTCTGGCAGCAGTAGCCCCTCCTGGAAGCTGTGTGCTGGCTGGAGCTGGGGCACACTGCACCAGTGGGACTAGGCGTTGGGCGGGGCTCGGGCCTCATGCAAATGCAGCTGGGGCAGCCGCAGGCCAGGTGGTATACAATTGGTGGGCAACTGCCTGTAGGCTGGATGAAATTGCCTGGTGGGGTGGATTCTGCCCACCCCTGCTTTAGCAGCTAACGCATCTTTCTTTGTAGCTGTCAGTTTTTTCATTCTTTTCCTCATGGTTCTTAAGCCATCCTTCCTGAAGAGTCTCTTGTCCTCTTTGTCATTATACACCATTCTCTGGTACTCTGGAGGGGTATTTCTTCAGTGTTCTCCACCCCTCATACAGTCTCATGTAGGCTTGACACATCTCCTTATCTTGTAACAGTCACACAGTTAACTTCTACACTCCCCTTCCTCTTACAGCACTCATACCCCAAGACTCTGTCCCCTCCCCGCACTTCACATGCCTATTGCACTTGGAAGCTGCCTGATCATTTTGCAGCTAGGAGGCCTTCCATTTTCCTGCCTCCCTGCCACTTTGTGCCCTGTTCTCCACTCAAGGCTGGAGTCCAGGGGTGTTAATGTCAGGAAGTTGCTTTCTAGCTCTGACTCATCTTCCTCTGTCAGGTTTCTTTCTCCTGACTTTCTGTCCCTGTGCTTTCTTCCTTTTCCCTGCCTGTCTCTGGCTCTTTTCCTTCTTTCATCTACACTTCTGTTGTCTGCCAGGTTTCTTCTTTCTTCCCCTCTGCCACCTCCATGTCTTAATCCTATTTTCCTGTTCCCTTCTCCCCTTCCATTTTTTCTCCAGATCTCTCTTGTGAAGCCTCTTTTACAGAGATTCCACTTCCTTCCATCTCTGTTTCGCCCCCTACAGTGTCTCCTCTACCATTCCTATCTTAGTCTCTCCCCTCCTCTTCCTCATCCCTTTTCGATTCTTGTGGTTCCTTGTGGCAGAGTCTGATCTTGACTGCAAAAGCTGTTGGACAGCTATGGTACAAATCACGCCCCCCCTCCCCCCAACAATGCATTTTTTGGACTCCTGGCACTCTGTGCCCCATCCTTTCACACCTGCAACACACTGTGAGGGGACAGTGTGCAGCCAGGTTCCCTTCCTCCCTGCACCTGCTACATTTCTTTGGTTGCCCAAGGTATGTTATAAAACCCTGATCTGGCCCTATCTGCACCACTGGGGTGGTGCACCCCACCTGGGCTCCACTCGTTTGGTTTTAACACTGCTTGAGACCTCCAAGATCCTGTCCAAATACCATATTCTGTTCTACCTCCAGAACTCTTTGCACATGTTTTTCCAGACACCTTCCTATGTCTTCTGCCTCTAATATATCCATATGCATTCAGACAATAATCACTCTTTTCCTTGACTGTTCTGCTGCTACAAACATTATCCCTTTTAATTTCTGCCTCCTCCCTTCCTCTGCATATTTCTCCCAATAAGTCAGTTGTCGTGTGTTTTGGTTGAAGAAAGCAATCATGCTGGTGAGGTGTTCTGCCTGCACGAAGCTGACCTTCTCCACAAAATTGTATCTGTTCATTGTTAATCCCCTCTTTACCCCATCACCATTTAAATTTGCCCTCATCCATAGTCTGCACTCTGGACCAGGATCTCACTGTCTCTCTTTCATATCTTTCCATCATGCCACTCCCAGTGGGCTGGCCTTTCATTGCGCTCCCAGCAGCCCTTCTTCAGCTGCTTCCACTCTGTCTCCTGCTCTCCTCTGCTCCTGTTGTCCCTCATCTCTCTCTCTCACTATTGCTGTCTTTGCTGCTGCCTCTGTTGGTGTCTCTTCTCCCTTCATCTTCACTTTATTCCTTTCTCTTTGCTTTTTTACCTTTGTCAACTCTCCTTCTGCCACCAGACCTTTGTTTCTGCTCTTCGTTTCTCTTTGTTCTTCCTGATTATCAGATACCACTGCCGTTGTTTTTGGCTTCTGGTTTTCCTCCTTGACTCTTGCCATCCTTGCACGTTGTCAATCTCTTTCTCTGCCTTTAAGGCATTGATTAGGCTCTCAGCAGATTACTTGATCTTATGGGAACCTACCACAAGGGTAGGCTAGGTCAGCCTATCTGAATAAGACATATGGTAGTGCCCATTAAGCGAGTCCCCCTTACCACCAACTCTTATCTAAGTCATAGTGAGTGACTACATTGCATATATTTTGACTTCTACTCTCCCACAGCTGAGCTGCACCTTTCTTTCCTTTTTCCAGTGATTCCTATTTCTTCATCACACTTAAATGCCTGTCAGACATCACCCTGGTCCCCTTCTGGCCCTTGGCAGGTCATTGCTTCTTGGCCTCTTGTGGGCTAAGATCAAGTGCAGGGAGTATCTGAAGTCCCAGACTAAAGAGTTTGGGATGAGGGATGCTTACCTGTAGTATCTGGGGGCATCCAAGCCCCAAAACCTTCAGGCTTGGGCCTGCACATAAGATGTCTGCCAGTGGTTTTGGGAGTATCCAGAGTCCCAGAGTGAGAGGTCTAAGATGGAGGATGCTTGATGGTTGTAAAGCCATACTTGAGATTTAGAACAACTGAGTTCTGCTCGATCGATATGATTTGGAACTGATTTAGCTAATTTGACCTGGAACACAAAATATATTATTTAAAAAAGCGTGTGCCAATTACTATAGCCATGTTTAATTTCAAGGTTATTGTTTTCAAATTTACTTCTCGTTTCTATGTTTCCAGGAAGAGCAAAGTCTGATAGTAAGGAGAGGGGGAAGAGGCTACTAGGGGAAAAAGTTGAATGGAAACAGGATAAAGGGGTTATTTGACAACCCTCCCCCCATTTATTTTCCCTGCTGAAGAAGAGGGAATGGGACAAATTCAAGGCAAACCTCCAATAATTAGATTCTATACCTGGTAAATTATATTAAACTTATACATTTTCCATATATAGAATCTAATTATTGGGGCATTATCTTACAATCGGGGTCATCCTCCATTCGAGTAAATACTGTATTTATCTGAACCTGGTTGAGGTTAGACTGGCTCTGACCATAGTTTTTCCTATAAGTTTTAAAAGCCCTAAATAGGTTTTTAAGGTAAATCTATCAAATTACTGGTTCTCTCATTTTCCCAACTCTAGTGATCAACTGAGCAGCATCTTTCCTTTGCTCATATTCATTTTCACTCCAATTTTCCTGATTTTTTTTTTTTTTTGGTGGTTGAGTTCCTCTATCAGCTCTTGTAGGTCATCCTTATTGTCTGAGAATAAAATTGTTTTGTCTGTGATTCTATTTCAGTTCACCTGCTTTTTATTTTCATGAAGCCTCTATTTTTCTCTCAACGGATTGTTTTTAGGGGTTCTGTAGATGTGTTGGAAAGCAGCATGAGGAGGGAATATGGGCTTGTTTTGTGCTTTTTCAATCATTAAACTAGAAACCACGTAGTTAAAAATTTTATAGTCACTTTGTTTAGCAAAAGAGAGAATTTTTCTTTGAAAAAAAATTGTTTAAAGCAATCTTCTCTTAAATGGTTAAAATACAGTGATTGCAACAAATTGGTTATAGAAGTTGGTAAAGAGTGTTTAGCTTAAATAAGTTCTATAAGGGCCAGACTAATTCCTCCTCCTTATAGATTCATAGACGTTAGGGTCGGAAGGGACCTCAATAGATCATCGAGTCCGACCCCCTGCATAGGCAGGAAA
>NW_005842222.1:412029-414562 GCF_000455745.1 Alligator sinensis
GGACTGTGTAGTCATCCAAGTCACAGCCTCTTAACTTGTTCACCAGTATGGGGTGGGATACCGTATCGAAGGCCTTCCTGAAGTCTAAGTATACGACATCCACCCCTCCTCCTGTGTCCAGGCGTTTCGTAACCTGGTCATAAAAAGAGACTAGATTAGTCCAGCACGATCTGCCTGCTACGAACCCATGCTGGTTTCCCCTCAGCATAATTTGTCCTGCTGGGCTCTCGCAAATGTGAGCCTTGATAATTTTTTCAAAGATTTTGCCAAGGATGGAGGTGAGACTGACTGGCCTATAGTTGCCCAGGTCCTCCTTCCTCCCCTTCTTGAAGATGGGGACCACATTGGCCCTTTTCCAGTCCTCCGGGACTTTGCCTGCGCGCCACGAGCGTTCAAATATTCCCGCCAGTGGCTCTGCAATGATGTCAGCCAGTGCCTTCAGCATCCTTGGATGGAGCTCATCCGGGCCTGCTGACTTAAAGGCATCCAGTTCTTCCAAGTGACTCTGCACCATCTCAGGGTCTACGCATGGTAGTCTGGCGCCTTGCTGCTTCCTTCTTGATCTCATTATACTTGATTCATTGAGCTCTGAGGTATTACTCTAGGGCAGGAGTTCCCAAGCTGTGGTACATGTACCCCTGGGGGGGCATGCAAGAGTTCTTTGGCAGCGACACAGGAGAATATATGTAATGGGAAATTTAATTTTCTTTGTAATAATAATTGGCATTGAAGGTGTTAAAATATACAGTGAATGATGATAGGGGTATGCGGGCAGCTGGTAAATCTGGAAGGGAGGATGCAATAAGAAAAAGTTTGGGAACTTCTGCTTTAGGGTGAATTTGGTCCTTTGGATTCTTGTGGTTTAGTGGTCTCCTTTACTCTTTGGCCCTGCCATCCTTCATGCTAATCAAAATAATGACATCTGTTTGATTTTTTTTTTTTTCCTATTCGGTTGTATGTTTGTTTTTTCTCTTGTCTATTTTGTAAATGGTACTTTCTTGCTAGTGTGGTGGAAGGCATGGCAGGGTGGTACCTTGGATTACCTGGCTGAGAGGTATGAGGTTTCATAGGCAACAGATAATGAAGTAGTCAAGGAAATCTCTAAGGAAATCTCTAAGGAAATGTCCAGATGAGCATACTCGTTTGGTTCCCTGGCAACAATTAGCAGCAGAACACCTTGTGCTGCAGCTAGTTGTCTCTTGGGAACGCCCATGCCATGTGTACACTGGTGTACGGCAGGTTACCCCAGGTGTGGTAGGGGAGGCCTTACCTGTGGTCCTGGGGGCCTCGCAGGGCTATAGCAGTGTTGATCCTGCCACTTGGAGCCTGGTTGGCAGCCGCAGCATGGCTCCAGCCAGCCAGGCTTCAGTTTTGAGCAGTGTTCACTGTCCCCACATGCAGCACTCCACTTTTTTTTTTTTTGCGTGGGTTTTTTTGAGCCCGGATATCCCAGGGGTAAAAAAACTCAAACCCATGCTGCTCCCTAGCAGCACGGAGAACATCTGAATATGTAGTACGTGGCGTGGCAGACATGTCTGCTGTGCCACATACCACATGGCCGCTCTTGTTTGGATGCAGCCTAAGATGCCACTTTGCCCTGGCTTCAGACTGACACAGTTAACCCTTTTTGTCAGTGGGGGTAAGCTTTGAACTGTAGAGTCCCTTTCTAGATAAAATATTAATTTTGTTAATTAGACTGACCTTTGTGTCACACAGGTTTACTTGGGGGGGTTTAAATGATGATTTAAAATACATTTCTACTCTGAACAATTCTGAAGTTCTTAAATCTACCCTTATTTGGTATTTGAGAGGTTTTTAGTAGTGCCTTAAGCAGCATGAATACGTTTGTCTTTACTATATCAGCTAGCTTATTAGTACTTTGAGGATACTCTGACTTAGTCTACTGTTGCTTGAGTGACAGTGGTATGAGAATTCCCATGGTGCAAAATATCAGCAGAGTTTGACTGAATGATTTGATTAGCGGCATATAGTTATTGAATTAGCAGAACGATGGGATGAGTTGCTGCAACTCAGAGTCTTGCATCTCTGTTACATTACTTGCTGCTTGAGTGTTAGTAGGATGGGTTGCAGCTTGATGACCTGTTGAAAGACTACCTTAAGCTTCAAGCATCGTTCAGTTTGACCTAAGGAACAAGGGGGAGAGAATGGGAATCAAGTTAGAGGTAACAATTAAGTTCTAGCTCAAATTGCCAGTGCACTGAAGGCAAGCCCTCTAACTCCAATCACATGCATATTTTCCCCCCAAAGATGAGTGTTTCACAAACCTGCCTTTGGGGGACCCCTGGGCTCTGAATTTCTTCCCATCGTGCTGCCACTTGTCCCAAGGAACAGACCACAGTTGCCTTGTGATAACTCCTTACCCCAGCAAGCCGCAGCTCCATTGTCTTTATACTGGACCTTGCAGCTGCAGCAAGGGAATCTGACAGAGATAGAGATCTCCCTCTTGGGTTGTGAAAGAAATTTTAGTTCCCCTTTCTGTAGAAGAGACTAGCCTGTAATATCACCAGCCCAG
>NW_005842222.1:414669-438955 GCF_000455745.1 Alligator sinensis
ACTCTTTCCATAGGCAATCACTAAGGAGACAAAACAACAAAAAGATGTATTATGTAAGAGAAAAAGAATTATATAAGCAAATCTGACCACAGGTTTGAAGACAGAAAAACAAAAAAAGTAAAGTTTCAGGACTATACCCTAGCCCTCCCGAGAGTCCTGGGACAGAAGCAGAGGGTCAGGGGACCCAAAAGGAGACTCATAAGGCCCAGGGTATGGCTCAGAAGGCCAGTCAGGCTGTAGGAGGTAGATCTCCCAGGCAGAATCTCCCCAGGAGGCCTAAAGTGGGAAGACTGCACTGCAGGAGAATGGAAGGGAGCCTGCACCTGAAGCAGCAAAAGTGAAGTACCTCTGACCTTTGTTTTAGTGCTACCACGGGGTGAAATTAAACCTGACAGGGAAGCATTGGTTTGTGGTCTCGGTGTTCTGAGAGCAGATCATGGTGCTTCTGATTTACACTTAAACTGGAGGACCAGGGTGGCTGTAAGGGGCGGATTGGAGGCCACTGGGGTGTGGCAGGGGCACCTAGATCAGAGCACTCCTAAGGCCCTGAACCCTGGGGTGTCCAGGTCCTGAACCCTGAAGTGGACCTCATCTGACTGGATTTAAGAAAAGCATTCTGTACTGTGCATCATGGGAAATCATTACCTAAACAGGAAAAGATGGGGACTAATACCATACCTGTAAGCCGGATAAGAAGTTGACTAACTTTGAGACTCCAGCAGGTGACTATATTTTCTTGCATACCACATGCCGCCACATAAGATGCATATCTTGTGCAAGGCATAATGGAGAAAAAAAGATTTATCCAAGAGTTGAGCCAGTTGTGACAGACAAATTGGCAGGGGAAAAGTTACTTGTGACTCCAGAGGCCTCTCCATTAGATGGTATTCTGGACTGTAAGCAGACTGTCATCTCAGTTTTACTTGCAAATGTTTAAGAAACTGTATTGATGCATTGGGCCAGGAGACACTAACAGGTAGATATACTGTTAAATGAAAAGACTTGTTTAAATAATTTTATATCTTTTAGTGATTAGAAGATAGTTTAGTAGTATTGCATCAGAGTAAGAGCACTTAGCACTCCCATACCTGTCTCTTTTGGTGTAATAATGAAGATGATGGACACCCCAAAGATGGAGTTGTATTTGGTTATAGTTGAGCAAGCTGTGTCTTTTCCCATGCCACTAGCAGTTTTTACTTATACTCGAGTGTCCCAGTATTTGAGAAAAGTAATGTTTTGAAGGCCTGATTCACTTTCAAAAGGAGGAAGGTATAGTTTTCCTGACATGTCATGCTGTAGCCACAATGTCTGGCAATTTTGCATTTTGCTTCCACAGGTTCATAGAGTTTTTTGCCAGATCTCTTGCTGCAGAGCAACAACATTAAAAATATCTTGGTTACAAATTTGCTCTCTCTAGCTGTGTTTCTGGTCCTCCTCCACTTTGGTGATTGGTCAGATTTCTCTGTATATATGAGACCCCATCAGTATTTCAGAAAATGTTCAGTGAACATTTTTCAAAAATTCCTATTGCACTGTGATGAATAACTGAAAAACTATGGTTTCTAAATGTAATATCTTTGATGACCAGCAACATATCTATAGTAAATATGAGTCAAGGTTGAGATGACTTGTAGAAAATGTTTTGCTATTATAAGCTGGAAACAGTCAGAATTATCTGACCTTTTCTAATTTTTTCTAAGATAGAATTGACTATTTTAGCTTCTTATATACTGTGATAATGGAGAAATACACAAGTGATTTTTAGATGCAATAAAAAACATAAACAGGAAAAAAAGAAAGCATAAAAACTGGCTAAATAGATGCTGAAGCACACTAGTACTTGAACAGTTTCATAGTTGTTAGGGGCAGAAAGGGCCCTTACAAATCATTGGGTCCAGCCCCTCTGCCCAAGATGTTTTTTTGAAGATTGCCAGGGTGGATGACTGTACCACTTTTTGGGGGAGCCTGTTCCAAACCCTCAGCACTTGACTTATAAAGAAGTTTTTCCTTATTTCTAGTCTGAAGTGATCTTCAATCAGTTTGTGCCCATTATTTCTTGTCTTCCCCTGGGGTGCCTTGGTGAACAGATGCTTCCCCAGGCCCTGATGTTATGCCCCTGATATACTTATAGGCTGCCATGAAGTCCCTGCTGAGTCTTCTCTTCTCCAGGCTGCACAGTCCCAAGTCTTTCAGCCTCCGCTCATATGAACTCATCTCTAGGCCTCTAATCATGCATGTGGCTCTCCTTTGGGCTCTCTTAAGTTTCTTCACATCCTTTCTGAAGTGCAGCACCCAGAACTGGATGCAATACTCCAACTGCGGTCTCACCCAAACTAAGTAGTGGTAGGATGACATCCTTAGCCTTGCTTGTGATGCTTCTGTAGATGCATGCCAGTGTTTGATTAGCTCTGCCAGCTACAGTACAGCAAGCATTACAGGGACTGAATGGTATTTTTTTCATTCATAGGCCACTAGATATGAATCCAGTTGAAATTCTGCTTTTTCATGAAAATAACAGTATTACCTGCAAATTAATTGCTCTGAAATAATTAGCTTCATTTGAGCAACTTTTCTATTGTAAGAAAAAGCCACTTTCTTTTTCATGTCTATGTGTGATAAGGTATTTAGAGAATTCACAGATTCATTGAAATCTGAAAGGGCTGCACCACGAGCACTTATACTATGGCCTTGGACTTGCCACCTCTGGGTTGTCAACCATGTGCCTTAGTGCCTGCACCACCAAGCCGCTATTCTAAGGACTGAACAGATGTCAGACACTGTTGTAATTTGACTTGGTTATAATTTTGCCTTGATTTTGTTCACTGCTAAATTTCTATTGGGATCCAAAGCAAATGAGTGTGCAGCTATCCTAGGATAGCTGCATGCAGTAAGTAGGTATTACATCACCTTGCCAGTCAATAGCAGGTTGCAAGCAACATCCTGTTTGCCTTGAGTAAAGGGCTATCCAGGGACAAACTGTGGGATAGAAAAAACCTAAAATGGCATAACTAGACAGCAGTGGAATTTACTTCTGATTCTTTTGTGAGTAATTCTGCACTGGGTCTAGCTAATGTTACCCCAGAACAGGTATTTTCATCATATGTCTGCTCCATTTTAAACTGGCATAAAAACTGATTATACTAATGTAAATGTGCCTCTTGTCTTTATAATATACAAGTACAGGTAAAGCTGATTAGTTTTTAACAATAATTATTATGAGACCATAGCTGTCCCTTTATTGTGTGGTCAGAATGAAGGTGTACTTAGCGATATCACAAAGTTAAATGGCAGGTTTTTGCTACAGGCAATTTTAAACATTATCCCTAATTATTGCTACTATTGTTGTACATACAGTACAGGACCCAGTAAGGTAGACATAGTACAAACATAAAATATTTTTAAAACATGTGTGCTATGATTGAAAAACTTCTGCAGATTTTAAACAGTTTTTTAAAATTCTCATTGATTTAAACAGATGGCTAATAAGCATCATTATTAGTATTACTTCTACAAGAACATGAACTTGACACTTATGAAAGTAGGAAAAACCTGACCATTTGTAAATACACAGGGTAAAAAATTGGAGATATATATAAAACAATTTTTAAAAACCTTCAGTCATGTGTACATGTCATGTTCGCCTTTTAGCACTAGGACTATCAGATTGCAGACTGCAGATTTAAGGCTATAATTAATTGTCCTGCTCTGCAGATGTCTTTAAAAGGGAATGCAGGAATAGATTAGATTATAGAGAATGTTAATAGAACAAAGGACTGATTGTACAATACTGTTTGGGAATTTGCATATATTGTAAATTTAGACAGGATAGTTGCTTGTCATGTGCATGTATGAGACAAGGACTAAAGACTCACCTAGCCTTTGGTTTGAGGGAAGCTGTTGCTCCTCTCTAAGGATCCAGTGCTGCAAACTTTTTTACACATGCTTAGCTTGTTTGGTCTAAGTCATTCCACTGAGATCTGAGTTGGATGCAGAGTACTAGTTATCATGCTTCAGAAAGACAATAAAGAAAAGGTTGCTGCTTCTGCTTAATTTTGTATTATTCCAAAATTTCAATTCCAAATATTGCTGCTCATTAAACTTACTTACCTGGAGTACATAAGATGATCTTTACTGTGTTGCCCTAAAACACTCTTTGTTGTTCTTTCAGAACAGCGCTTTTCAACTTCTGAGTGGTTGGGGGCCACAAGGGTTCCCCCCAGCCCCTGGCTGTGGGCTCCCTCAGCTCTTGGCCACTCCATTTTTAGGGGCACCAGAAGCTGAGAGAGGGAGGGGGAAACCAGGGACTCAGGCAACAGCAGCTGGAGAATGGTTTAGGGAGTGGTACCCAGACTGGGAGCCCAGGGGCCACAGTTTAACCTCTTGAGGCAGCTGGAAGCAGCCCACAGACTACCAGCTGGGCAGCCCTGTTTAGAAGGAAGAAATTGTTCTCATGTAATATGTATCTACAGGAACATCAGTCTGTGGTAAGGGAATTCTGATGTGTTTCTCCCACTTTATTTAAAAAGCCTGGGAAGATAAACAGTATAAAATAAGGAAAACTAAAGATCCCATAATTTCAAATATACTGAAGAAATGGAAAATCAGGAGTGGAATGGCTTTAGGAGGAGAAGTTGTAGTTCTGCCATTTCTAGAGTAATTACAGTTTTCTCATATTTGTTCTTTTCTTAATGGCAAAAGCTTTTGTTTTAATTAGATCACATTATGAACAATTTAATTAGAAGCTATGTTTGTTTCTAGCAAGCTGTTGTATGGGTAATAATTCTCTCCACAGCATCTCTGATCAAATAGACTTAATGACTGATAATAATCAAATATGGTTGTGAAAGATTATAATCTTTAAATTTAAATATACGTTTCACCAGGGTTAAAACGAAGATTGGTTTGAGTATTACTATTATTAATAGTACAGTCTACTGTGCCAAGGGAGCCCACTGTATGGGGTGCCCATGTGGTTTGATAGTAGGGGAGCCTGCACCCAGGAAGCTCAGGGGGAGGTTAGGGCACTTGTGTGCTCTGCAGCTTCCAGCTGCTTAAAAGTTCATAGGATCATAGGAAAGTACAGCTGAGAGGAACCTCAGTCTAGCTCCTGCTCAAAGCAGGAACATCCCTGACTAAACCATCCTAGCCAAGTGTCTGTCCAACCTGCTCTTGAAAAGTTCCAGGAATGGAGATGCCACAAGTACTTCTGTTCCAATGCTTGACCTCCATTCATCTTAATCTCTAATCTTAGTTTCCTCGGCTACAGGTTGATGCCTTTTTGCTCCTAGTACTGCCCCCTACAGCCATTTCCGGCCTCTCTGTACTTGCCTTCCAGGTATTTTGAAGAGTTATAAAATCAGCCATTCCCCCCCACCCCTATCTTTTCTCCTCCAGACTATATAACACTAGTTCCCTCAGCCTTTCCTCATAAGTTTTTGCTTCCCAGGCCTCTAATCATTTCTGTCACTCTCTGCTGGACTCTTTCCAATCTGTCCACATCTTTCTCAAAGTGCAGGGCTCAAAATTGGGCACATTACTCCAGGTGAGGCATCATTAGCGCTGAATAAAACAAAGTAATCCTTTCCCTTGATTTGCAAGAGACAGTCTTGTAATTTACCCCGTCAATGCACCCCAGTAAGCTGTTGAGTTTTTTTGTATTCTTTTAACAGGAACACACTGACTGATATTCAGCTTATGTTCACTCCCATGTCTTTCTCTGAAGTACTGCAGTCTAAACAATGAACGCTAAACCATTCTCCAGTCTGTATCTGTATATGCAGTTATTCTGCCCAAATGCACAACTTTTCACTTGTCCTTATTGAGTTTTATCTGTTTGACTGTGGACCATTTATCCAGGTCATTCTGGATCCTAGAGCTACTCTCCAGAATTTCTGCAACTCCATCCAACTTGGTATCATCCACAATTTTCTAAATACATGCTCAATCCCATTGTTCAAATACTGAAGTCGTTAAATAGTACCAGACTCAGAACAGACCCCTGGATATGAGGAGAGTAGTGGACATGATGTACCTTGACTAAAGCCAGGCTTTTGATACGGTCTTCCACAAAATTCTTGCAAGCAAGCTAAGGAACTATGAGTTGGATGAATGGACTGTAAAGTGGATAGAAAACTGGCTGGATCATCAGGCTCAAAAGGTAGTAATCAATGGCTGGAGGTTTAGTTGGTAGCCAGTATCAAATGAGTGTCCCAGGAGTCAGTCCTGGGGCCAGTTTTGTTCAATATGTTCATCAACAACTTGGAAGATGGGCTGGACTGCACCCTTAGCAAGTTTGAAGCTGACACAAAGCTGGGGGGAGTAGTAGATTCACAGGAGGATAGGGCTAGGATTCAGAGAGACCTCAACAAATTGGAGGAGTGGACCAAAAGAAATCTCATGAGGTTCAGTGACAAGTGCAAAGTCCTGCACTTAAAATGAAACAATCCCACATACCAGTACAAACTGGAGACGGAGTGGCTAAGCAGCAGCTCTGCAGAAAAAGACCTGAGAGTGACCATGGACAATAAGCTGAATATGAGCCTATAGCATACCCTTGTTGCAAAGCAAGGTAACAGTATATTGGGCTGCATTAGTAAGGGTGCTGCCAGCAGATTGAGAGAAGTAATTATTCCCCTCCTATTCAATATTGGTGAGGCCACATTTGGAGCACTGTGTCCAGTTTTGAGCCCCCTGCTACAGAAAGGATGTGGACAATTTGGAGAGAGTCAGAAGAGGGCACATGGCTTCTGAGGAGAGGCTGAAGGAACTGGGCTTATTTAGTCTGGAGAAAAGAAGGTTGACAGAGGACTTAATTGCAGTCTTCAGTTATCTGAAGTATGCTTTAAGAGAATGAAGCTAAATTGTTCACAGTGGTAGCACTTCTATTTTTTTAGGGTTGAGGCTGTTATCTTACAGCATGGGTCTGGTACTGGGTACAGCAAGCTCTACTTTCTCTTGTGCTTAATGGGATACAAGCCATTAACAGAGTTCAATTTTCTTTGTGGAAGACTTGTTACCACAACCCAGTCTTACCCCAGCCACTGTCTTCCTTTTGTGTGCAAGAGGCACTGTTGTTTTAATCTGGTCCAAGCTTTCACAGCCATCACAAGTGGTTGGACTAGACAATCTCCTGAGTTCTCTTCCAACCCTAATTATCTATGATTCTGTTATTCTGTGAGAGTGCCAAATGCCATGCTAAAGTCAAGGTACATCACATCTAGTGTTCTCCCCCTATCCACAAAGCCAGTCACGTTTATCATAGAAGGAAATTAGAATGGTCATCAATGACTTGCTCTTGGTGAATCCATGCTGGCTGGTCCTGATTATTCTCCTCTGGTGGTGGTGGTGGTAGTAGTACTTGTTTATTTACAGCCCTCATCAAAACAGTACAATTGTATCTATCCATTTATTGGTTTATTTTTTATTTTTATGTCATCATATATTATGTGGGTTTTTTTAATTTTGAGTAAAGTGGTAGAATGGATAATATTACCATATGTTTTTAACAAATTATAAAATATATAAATGTTGCTGCTTTTACTATATATAATTTTTATTGTTTTGGCAAAAGCTTTAAATAAACTACTAGTACTATTCTCCTCTAGGTGCTTCACAATAGATTCCTTGTGGACCTCTTCCATGGTCTTTCCAGGTATCAAGGTCAGACTGACTGGTCTGTAATTCTCTGTATTATCCTTCTTCCCTTTCTTGAAGATGGGCACTATATTTGCCCTTTTCCAGTCATCTGGGACCTCCACAAGTTCTCAAAGTAATAGTCAGTGACTGAAATTACCAGAGCTGATTCCTTTAATACCCTATAGCACATCCCATCTGACCCTGCCAATCTGAAGGCACCCAGTTTCTCTAATCCCTAATTTGTTCTTCTACGACTCTAGGCTGTTTGTCTCCTTCCCTATCTTTGCTGCCAACTTCACGCGTCATCTGTTAGCTGATCCTATTTGTGATTACCAAAGTAGAAGAAAGTAGATTTGCATCCAGTCAACTTAATAGTTTATACAAGAATCCAAGTCAACTTTGAATTTAATTTAAGATGACCCCCCAATAATTTAAATTCTATACATGGAAAATTATACATTTTTATAATTTTACAAATATACTTTTTAAAAATAATTTTCCATGCATAGAATCTAATTATTGGTGGGTCACCTTAAATTCATGCCCTCCACTGGTTGCAGGGAAAGCAGCAGCAGGGGATGAGGGGAAGAACCCTGCCCGTTTCTTCTCTTCCACTTGTTCCCCAGTGCCTGTCCTGGCTGTTCTTCCTTCTTCAGCTTTGCCTCCCACATATGAAATATTTACTTAATTTGATATACTGACCAAAACAAATTTATATATATACACACATTTAGGAATAACTACCATATTAGCAGGGGTCTACTGAACTTGGAGGTGGCCAGTTGGTTTCATGGGTCAGATCTCAGGGCCAGTTGCCATTTTTGTGGACTGAGCATGGTGGCCTCCCCCATACCTCTGATTGGCCAAGGGCCCCAGGAGTTCGGTCCGTCCCTGCAGATTGCCAGGTGGCTTGAAACCACAGCTTAATTACCATGACTAAGCCCAGGGAAGCCATTAATCCATATGTTATTAATCATGGATTAATGGTTTACTTGTCTTAATTGGGGTATTAAGCCACGGTTTTGGGCCATCCCCAAACTGGACCGTGATCCCGGGCCAGCTCTGGCAGGCAGCTGGAAGGCTTCAAATGGCTACACCAGGGCCCACAGAACCTCAACATGGCTCATTATCGGCAGCAGGTGAATGTGCAGAACAAGCTGTGCTGGGGCTCCATGAGCCCTGCTGCAGCCACTTGCAGTCTTGTTACTGCCTACCACAGCAGGCCCAGGGACATGGTCCAACTGCTTGTGTAGTCTCCTTGCTGTCTGCCACCCCCCACCCTGCTCCAAGAATTTGGCCTTACTGCCCTTTTCTCTGCTTTCCAGTAAGGTGGAGGTTTTTTTGTTTGTTTTGGTTTTTTTGCAGTGAGCCTCCGGGTTTCATGGAACCCACCTGAATTCACAGTTTCCGTGAAAATCATGCAATTAGAAATTTTGCAGGTCCTTATCGAACAGTACATATAAGGACACTAAAGCCAGACCTGGCTTAAAAAGAGAAAACACCACCAGAATTATATTTCAGTCTGATTTAGGTAGATAAGGTGTCTCAAACATATGGCTTACAGGCTGGATTCAGCCCACAGAACCATACTGTCTGGCTCCCAGAGGGGCTGAAAATATGAGAGGCGGGGCAGGCAGGGGCAGGACCCACCAATAAAATCCAGGCAAGGGCACAAGTTACAGCTGTGTTTAACCCATGCAGTTGTCCTCCCTGCCACTCCCCCCACTCTTACTACCACATTCATTAGATATGGCTTGCAAGAAACTCTGCAGTTTGTATCTGGAGAGCCAGGTGAGTTATTTACCTATGAGCTAGGTCATTCCACTGTGCCCTATTTATTTTTTATCCATTTCTATCCATGTCAATTAAATGTGTATGTAGTGCCCGTTTCCCAAAGGGCATCTTTCATTTGGGCATCAGAATAAGTTATCAAATTTTGTTTGTCAAGCTTCTTTAAAAGGCTAGTTACAATTGGCATCCAGGAAGCTGGTGAGTGTTGAACACTTAAGGATCTAGTCTTAGCGCCTGAAATATGTACGGAGCGAAGAACCACTCTAATATCTATCACAAATTAATTTAAATTTTTAATACATTTATTTTCATCACTGCTTCCCTTTGTTACCTTTCCAAATCAGGCATTAATCCATTTTCTGGAGGAAAGTAAGAAAAAGAAAGTAAGAGAATCTTACTTTCCAGTAGCTTATCAGTTTTCCAAACTGTTTGTACTGCATTTAGACAGACGCTCCTTACTCTGAAAAAGAAAGGCACACAGGCTAGGGAAAGACATTACACACAAACCAGTTTAAGTGATCAGAGACTGGTTTCAACCTGTAACAGAACAGACAGACATTCAGTGCACATAAACTAGTTTTGAAAATGACGGAAACTGGTTATAGATAAACCTAGTTGAATGTAGTATCAGACTTAACTGATTTGGGTCAAACTGGTTTATACAATGTCTGTCCTAGATGCCTTCCTGGTTTAAGTTAAACCAGAGTCCCCCAGCACCCCAGATGCTTTGCTCTCTACTCCACAATAGAGCTGGCCCCTCCACTCTGGTCCCTGGCTGGAGCTCTGGCACAGACTTGCAAGCACAGCAGCATCTGCCTGGCTTCCCTGTGCCCTATTTCCTCCCCACTCTCCCTCCACTCGCTTCTCAAGCAGAGATCCCTCCCTCCTCACTCCCACAGCATGGACAGTACCACATGCCGGCTATGCTAGCTAATGCTGAGAGGTGTCAGGACAAAGACAGACAGGACAGGTCTGCTTAGGGCTTTATGCAGCTAATCGACAAGTAGCTAGTAATGTCCCTCCATTCCTTCCTTGGAAAAAGTTGTTTAAGAAGAGCTTGAACTAATGAGAGCGACTTTGTTGTCTGATGGGATGATAAATGCTGTGTACTCCCTGTGGTGTAAGTAAATGCCGTGTAACTCTGTGCTGGCTCCATTGCTGGTCATATGCCTCCACTTCTGGAATGAAAAGGGAATGTCTATCCACCTCCAAATCAATTCAAGCTTTGCAGGTTAGACTAACCTGCAAAGATTAAATCAATTCAGGCTCAGGCTGTTTGAATGCCTAGCCACAATGGCTGCCTATACACGTGCTCATGTGTGTTCTAATTAGAATGCTTCAGTGTCACCTCACTGTGTATTAAGCCTCTGTGCATTTTTAAATGGCTGCAAAGGCACTTGAGCTAAACCTCATCAAGTGACATTTGGATAAACTATTCTGGAGGCTTACATGTGATGGTGAGCTATTTTAATTAGAGCGGCTGTCCAAAAACTGCTCTAATTAAAACATCCCCCTCCCCCACCCCCCGAGCATGTGTATAGACAGATTAGATAGCTGTTATGTTTCTGTAGAGCATAAAAATCCTTGGAGTATTTTGCATTTTCAGTGTATGAAAAGAGGGAAGCAAGTTGTTACTACTTTGGAAAGGAAAACAGTAGGTGAGGAAGTTTATTTTACTCTAGAATAATTTTCTTCTCTACTGCCAGATGGCTGGTTGGCCTGGGACTGCATAGTGTTTCACTGATAAAGTTAAAAATATTCAGGGCATAGCACTTGTAGTGTAATTTAAACCATCCTTTTTTTCTGAAGGAAATGATCTTGGAGATCAGGCTGTAAATATGAGACCAATATGCATATTACATATATCAGTTCACTTGTTGGGGTTTATTTGTTTTTGCTTTTGTTTTCTTTAAAGTTTGATTCTAATCAGTCCCAAGAATGCATAGCACCAAGAAACTGGAACAGACTATAGAGTTAGCAGTAGCATGTTCAGAATCGCAGTTGCCAGGATAGTGCTGTCTTCCAAATGATATGATAGGCCTTGTGTTATACGTATATGTAAAATGGCCAGTGTTTAAAGTTTCTTAGAAAAAAAGCTTAGTTTGCCAATTGGATGTTTGACATACTATTTAATGTCATTTACGCAATGTGTAAAATGTGCTAAGTGACTTATGAAAGGAAAAAAGCCCTGTTCTAAGCCATCAATAATCTCATTGTTGACATGACGTGACGGATAAGCAACAAACACTTGGATATTTTGATTCAGGGTGGGGGAGGATTAAGGTTAAAATAATACATTTATGTAGATTTCTTGAAGGGTAGTTCTGTTATATGGTTCATTGTTAAAATTCTCTGTCTCTTTTGTTGCTGTCATGGCATATTGTAAGTATTGCAGAAAATTTGATCTTGAGAGGTGATTTTTAATGTGGTAAAGGCTGGTCTGGGGTAATAAGTGCATTACATACATAAAGATAGCATAGAAGAAGGCACAAAGGAGGGAATGGGAGGACAAGAAGGCTGTTTGAAGCTATTAGCTTTGACAGCATGAAGAGTTTTCCAATGAAGAGATTAAATGAAATCTAACTGTAGCAGACTTCTGTAGGCTTGTAAAGGCAAATACGAGAAGTACAAATTTAATGTGACAGAAAAGTGTGGGCTGGTTCAAAAGTTATCTGGGTGTGGAAGGACTCAGAGTGAGGAGTGGCATGGGCTGATTAATAGGTAGGGACAGTGATTTTTAAAACTTGTATTTTGAATGGACTTCAGGAAAATTATCTGGGTGTGGGAGGTGCCAGAGCAGTCACTAGCTGGGGAGCGGACAATGTTTTTAATCAGAGAGGGAGGTTTATAATTTTTAGAATTGTAAGAACACTGTATGAGCTGGAGAGGAAAATATGAGTGATGAGATCCCAAGTATGTGAGTCTTAAACAGCACTCCTTCACCAAGGAGCAAGGTCGTGTTAACCACAACAAAGAAAAATGATAAATTTGGAGAGTTAAAGGAAAGAAAAGTACGCTCTGGTTTGGCATACTCCACTGTATTTTTTCATGCATCATAAGTTAACAGTACACTTACTAAACACACATCATTTGCAAAAAAATAACTAAAAATATATTTAATAGGAAACAAGTATGGGTATGCATTCCTCAAGAATCAACGAGCAGGAAAAAAGTGGGTCTTGCATTATGCCATAAGATTGATTTGGTAGGACCTTGTCAGACCAATGGGAAGAGAATTCCACAGAATGACATCTCCAGTGGGTATACCCAGTCACAAGTTCAAATTGCTGGCTTAAGTATCCCAATAGACTTTAGCTTTCATGAAAAATGCGGTTTCTCATAATCAGATTCCAAACATTAAAGGCATCAAGAATGAAAGCCAACCGTTTGAGTTGTGCACTGAAACAGATCTGAGAATATTTCAGTTGATGAAATAATTCTAAAAAGTTTCCTGCAGTTACCACTGTCAAGCAAGCAATTGGTCTCCACTGGGGATGTAAATATCAATTAAAAAAAATATGCACTTAACCTGTTGTAATTACAATGGCTAAATGATTAATTGATATATGGCAACCCATGGCCTGGCCTACATGGGGCTGCTCTGGCTCAGCCTGTAAGGTGCCCTTGCCTGGCCCAGCACCAGCAGGACTCTTCCAGCCCCCTGAGGCGTGGCAGGAAGTCAGCAGCTCCCCAGGCCTGGTTCCCCAGGGCTGTGCCTCACAATGAGTCAGGCTAGCAGGCAGGTCATTTCCAGGTCCAGATGCAGATGGGCAGGGCATGCTATGGAGCTGAGCCGTAGGCCCAGGAGAAGTACCTCATGCCCGCTTCCCTCCACCTTGCCCCTGCCAGGCCCTGCAGCTGGCACAGGTCCAGTCAGAGGGTGTGCACAGGCACTACCATAGGCGACTGGTAGAGGCGGGGAGGGCACATACCCCCGGAGATTGGCTCCCGACTCAGCACCACTCAGGACAGTGCCATTTTTTGCTGTGCGGGCCAGCAGCATGTTGGGAGGAGCACTAAGCCACAGGACAGAAGTAGTGGCAGCTTCAGCAACAAAAGGCATCACATCCATAGGGGGAGGAGAGAAGGATGATTAGTTTGCACTGGTGCCTGTTGTAGTGCGCAGGTTTGTTATTACCCTGAAATAGAATAGTTTTCTGATAAGCATACTGTTAGGTTTACAATAATTTAGATTATTAGGAAGTATTAGCTTTACAGCTAAATACAAGGCATGACCTGTGGCCTAGCAATGCAGCTGACCACAAGGCAGATTGATAGCTAAGCCTTTGCTTGTGTCAAGTAATCATTTTAACTGTATTAAGCATTTTCTGAGTTAAAAGCAGCAAGTATCTCTGTGTCTGTGTGCTGAAAAATCAGCTACAGCAAGAAGTAAGATAAGACAGGGAAACCATTGTTCTGGGTGCACTGGTTGTGTCCTTGAGAAGTATCTACTACTGTATAAGGTTTTGCTAACATATTATAATGTTACTGTTACTTAACTTTTAGCTTTTTAAAAAGTGCTAGTTCAGCTTAATAGAAATATGCTGTTACAAAGATTTGAAAAGCACCGCCCAAGTATTGCTTTTTTTTGTTAACCATGAAGTCTTGCCTTGTTGTAATAAGTATAAAAGATCACCTCACCCTTAGGGGGGGGCATTTTGCCTTTTGCTGGCTTTATGGTCTTTGCTCGAGCAAATAAACAGCTGTCTTTCTTTACCCGCGTTGTCTGTCAATCAAATTACAGCTAGACAACGAACCTTAGGGAGGTTTCTCCCACCACACTGTGGAGCCTAGCTATAGGTGCTAGTCCCCTCTTCTTACTGCTCTCCTCACTTCTCCCTACTTCCTACCCTCCAACCTGCCCTGCCACCTTTTGGTTCCTTCTGGGGCACTGAACAGCTTCCTTTCCCCCTCTTCCCTGCCAGACTGTGCCCCATCCCATGCTAAATGATAAGCTATAACTGGTTCTCACTGGGCTTATTGATTAAATGATTAATTGTTTAACCGTTCACATAGCTAGTCTCCACCAGTTCTGGATTCCAAACAGTCTTCCAGAGTGTAGGCTCAATCTAACATGCAGTGCAATAATTCCATGCACATGAGACATCCCAGAGCAGATCAACAATTGTCTGAAACCAATGCTCTGGTTTATTTTTCAAAAGAAAAATACCCAAGCCATAACATCTACTCTTGGGGTCTTCCAAAGCAGAGAGCCTGAGCACAACCTTATGGTACACCCTCAGGACCCTTCCAAGCTGTCTAGCTGGCTAAATTGTTGGTCTCTGGTGTGTTTAGCAGTTGTTGTTGTCACAACCCAAAGATTTTAGTGCCTTGGCACGATGGAATTTTCCCGCCACATGAGAGTCTCTGTGCACAGCAAAAGTTTTCTGCTGCAATAGAAAACTCGGGTGCAAGAGAGTTCCCACCATTCGCATGCAAATTTGTGTCCTATCATTGGCCGATTCTAAATTATTCCTACATGGCGGCTGGCGATTGGCTTGCTAGCCGTATAAAATTCTGTGCGACTTCCGCCCAAGTCGGAGAACTTTGAGCACGCTGCAGAGTGCCTTTGAAGATTCTTGACTTGTAGCTGAGCTGGTCGATAGCCTGATCACCTATCGATCCTTCTCCCTGTCGCCGAGCGCCATCCTTCGACGTACCCTTTCCCTGCCGGCCTGACTCGTGTACGGATTCGCTGGCCTGAGCCTTGCCAGCTGGAGCAACTCGTGTAGTTGTTTAAGCAACCGGACCACCTGCGTCGCGGCTACTAGCGGCGTAAGTAAAGTTTTTTGCAACCAATACGCTTTGTCTGCCTCTCCATTCACCAGCCCGCCCAACGACCGAATAATTTCTAAATCACCTCAAGTCGGCCCCTGCCGTCTGAGACAGTTGTAAGTGAATGGCCAGGTGTATTTTGTTAGCAATGGACCTGGTGTCAGGAGGAAATCTAAAGGGACATGCCCTTAAAGTCGTGCTAAAAATCAGCAAGATATCTAGTATCAAGAGATGCTTTGAGAAGTCACTTAACTGCTGCCTTTTTGAGGGAAGCTGACACCCTGGCATGAGTCTCAAGGTTGAGGAACAATGGACTTGTCATCTGTGTTCAGGCCATTTGCAGTTCATGGACAAGACTATGATCTAGAATTTTCCAGAGCTTATTTTATATTGGGCAGTAGCTGTAGGAAAGGGGCTATTGTTGGGATAGGGCACCATTAGTGAGTAAGGAGGTGCAGATGCTTTCCTCATTACCAGATGAACTGAGGAATGGATGGCTGTTCTTTTGATCCAGATAATGAGTTTCATATGCTCTAGTTATCCTGATCAGGGAATCTAAAAGTCTGATTTCTTTTCAGTAAAGATGATGCAAAATAAGAGCAGCTCTACTAGAACAGTCTGCTCACGAGCATGTGAGCTAATGTTTCTGTTTCAATGGAACATTTATCTGGTTATGTTATGTACACAGAAAAAGTACAGTGATTGGATTTAAGAAGTCAATGCATTTTGTTTGAGCTGCCAAGAAAAATGAATAAATGTAAATGCTGGAAATTGGGCTGTACATATACAAAAAACTAGAACTCTTGCTTCCAAAATGATACCTTTTATTAGACCAACTGGGAAATCGCAATAAAATTGTCCTTTTCTGCAACCTTTTGGGATCAAAGTCCCTTCATCAGGCTCTGGGAAAAGAATAGATGGTACAGGATAGTAAAAAATCCCCATAGGTAGGTAATAAACTTCATTTTTGCACAGAGGGTGCTGAAGATGGAAGGCTGTCCCTCTGGGTCCGTGAGAGTGTCTTTGTGAGCTGTGCTGAGTTGCCCTTTGATGTGTAGATCAGGTAGAATTCCTTCCCCAGAGGTGTCAGATGGTAGGCTTAGAGGTAACAAAATCTTTCTTGTTGTTCTGCTATGAAGCTTAAAATCCAAAATGGGGCTGTGCATTCAGAAGAATGTGCTATAATTGTTCAGGTTCTTCAGGGGGAAAACCTGGGATGTTTTATATGATCCAAAGCCTACATAGTTATTCATGTACTTGTTTTTGAAATGGCCTATCTGAGCACCTTACAAGTGAAATATATTTCATTAACTTTTTGGAATAGACAGTGTTCATGAGACTCCTACCACAAGGATTTTTTTGTGTCTGTCTATGGCTTTTTCTGTCTGTCTATGACTTCTTTTAGCTACCTATAATTCAGGTCTAAATGCAAAATTAACAGTCAGACATCATCAGATAGTTACTATTTACTGGAGGACCTTAGATTCATAAATAAATGAATAATGCTTCTGTTACTATTATTCTTTTATTATTCAGTATTGGTATTGAGATATGGCATCCAAAGATATTAATCGAGAATGAGAAGTTTGATGGCTGTAATTTGGATAGTAAACATTCATACACATTATAGAACTGCATCTAACTTCTAGAACTATTCTTTATGTAACAGGTGTTTTAAATGATATATGTGGAAAAAGCACAGGCATGTGGAATTGCTCATAAAAATTTAAAGGGATCTGTGGTGTTTTGTCACGTGACAGTCTTCAGCAATAGTTTTCCATGCAACCACTTCTGGTATGACTATTTGTGATTCCAAATATTAAAATAATTTTTCATTAAAACTTTTAGCAATCAATTTAAATGAATTTGATGCACATGTTCATGACAGCAGATATCGATCATTAAATATATCCGGTCACTTTCCTCTCCTTTTGAAGTTGTTCTCTACAGATAGGGTCGATATTCCAGGAGCCCAGTATTCTAAATACCGACAACTGAAGTCCAGTGACAATAGGACTTTCCAGTTCCTGCATTCCAAGAATGTTCTTGCCTGAACCAATAAAGTTGAGGGAGAAGGTCTTGCTAATAAGCTACTTGCTTCTAGCTTCTCTTCTTTTGTATGCTTGTTCTGTTTAAGATATAGGGCAGCAGCCCATGGTAGCAGTTTCAGTAGGGTGTAGGAGATGGTGAGGAGGAACAGTAGGCAAACAGCAAAAGTAAAATAAAAATATCGGTTGATCTAGGTAGAGCTCAGGAACAATCCCTGCCTCTAACAGTCTGCTTTAGTGTGTTAGATATCAGTCTCCGAGACTGTAAACTATGAACTTGTCTATACAAGGAAGTTAGTATGTAGGGTGTGAATTCCAACTCCTCTGCACTCAGTCTGTGTAGACCTCTTAATAGATGCTTAGGGCAATGGAATTTAAAGCATGGACACACTTTGCATCTGTTGTGCTACAAAAAGTGACCATCTACATGTTCAGGTCATCTATAGCAACCCTCAAATGGTTGATCTGCTCCCCAAAAATGTTCCTCTTTCGAAGAAGAACTTCTCCTTAGGGACTTTTTGTAGCCCCACATGTAAGGTGAGGGGACAATTACACATAGCACAACAGTATCTCTCAGGTCCCCAGAATGCTGCACTACTCTAATCTTACCCCATCTCCACTTCTAGTGGGATCTTCTTGCCACTTCCAGTGCACCCATAACATTGGTTACAGCCAGAAGTAGATCCAGGATTTTGCAAAGGAAGACCTGGGAGCAGCAACCAATGCTGTAGGGGTGGCTGCATCTCCTGCTCCCAGCCTCCTTGGCTCTTCCCCACAAACCCTACTACCAATGCAGGCAGACTGTGCCACAAGAACAACACTTGGAGACTTTTTAAAGTCCCTGATGCAGGTATGAATTCTCACTCCTTCCTTTCTCTCCCTGTTCAGAGGTATGTCCCATCTTCTCTTCCCGCACCTGCCATCACCACTGTTCCTGCTGTCCCAAAGGCAAAGGGAGCTCCACAGTCACTCCAGCTAGGTTATGTAGGGGCTGGGCTCAGCCTGGGACAATGGTAGTAGTATTGGGCAAACAGGTTCTCACTCCCCATGTCTGTTCCTGAGCTGCCAGAGAACACCCCAGGGGAACCAGGCAAGGAGGTGGAATGAATTGCTGCTACCACTTCATCTGTTCCAAGCTGACCCCAGCCACCACAGCCTGGCTTGAGAAGAACAGGAGCTCCCTTTGCCACTGGGATAGTGGGGACAGCAGCAGGGAGGGGAAGGGACATGTCTCTGGGAATGGAAGGGGGACCTCTTACTTTTTTGAGGACTTAAAGTCCCCAGCTGCTGCTTCTGCAGTATGGTTAGTCTCCAGTTGCACCATTACACCGCCTGTGAATCCACCCCAGACTGCAGCCAAAACAGCTGCCTCCAACACCAACACTGGGAGTATTAGCAAGAGCTGGTGCCCTTGCAGCACCAAGCATGGCCTCCCACCAACTGCAGAAAAGGAGAAAACAAAGAGTAGCTCTCCTCAACCCTCCTGCCTCCGTAGGGAGTTGGGGGGCTGTCTCTGACCACTGCTGCTGCTGGTGGCAGCTGCCAGTTGACTACTGGCTACCAGTATCCCTTCCATAGCAGGAAAGAGGACAGATTATCAGTGATCTGGCTCACTGACAGGGTCCCCTGGGGCTGAGAGGAGCAAAGGAACCCTTGGGTCTAGAGCATCCCCCTGAGGTGAACCTGTAGCCAGGGGTACATGCCCCCATAGCGCTTCATTTTTGTAGGTCTACAAAGTGCCTCAGCACTTAGTAGTGCTATGAATGAGCATGTGTCCCTAGCCTTATTCTGCTTTAAAATAGAACTTGGCAGAAAGACATTCCTTCTTTGCACTTTGCACATCTACACAATTAGTGGAGGTAGTGCAGAGTTGCTGTGCACTGTAAATTCATACCCTAGCTTACTACAGTACATTTAAGTTCCCCATGCTAAACTTGCCTTAAGATCTCACAAACTGTCCTGTTTCTTTTTGTTTGTTGGGGGAGGGGGATGGGGGTTGGTTTGTTTGTGGGGTGGAGGCTGAGTTGCATTGCATTATGGTATCAATTTCCAACCATCAAATTTGACACCTTTTTGATCAGTGTTATAAAGTAATTGTCAGTGAGATCGTTTTGCTAAGTGTATATGGCCAAAATATTTTCTATTTCAAGTTTCTGCTATTGTAGAAGATTATATTTCTTCAACTATGTATATTGTGTAGATCCAGAGATTAGTATAAGTGCTTGTGTGCAATTAAAACAGGCAAACAAAACATTTCAATTTAGTCTGAGTACATGAGGCCCTATAAATGAACCTGCCAAGTCACTAGCTAGTCTGTTTTCCTTATTTAAGGCAGGAAAGAAAAAAACTTGAATAAACAAACATTTTAGAAAGTCATATTAATTTTTCAGTGTTAATAATGTAAGATGATAGTAATATATGTTAATAAATCTTAAATGATTTTTCTTTAGACAGTTCTCCTTTTTCTTGAGTTGTAATTTAATTTATTGGTAAGCTTGTTAATCAGTAGTATATCATTTGTTATATTTTAGTTTAAAACTGTATCCAAAAAAGCCTTTCACTGCCTTGTTGTTAATGTGTGGATATATTTAAAACCTTCTTTGGACAGAGCATTATTCAAAGCCTTTGCCTTGTGCAGGACAGTAACTTTTTGAATATCAAAAACTATTGTAGAAGAAAGAAACAAACAATGAAGTGGGGCTTTTTCCATTCTGCAGCACTGTGATGACCAGTATTTTATGTTTCTTAACCTTTCTCATTTTGACTAAGCACATCTTGTTTTTAATAGGTATTGGAAGCTAATGGTCCTGTACCTGACTCCTTATTTTAACAGAAAATTTCAGAAGTGTTTTTCTATAGAAAAGATTTTAATTTTTGTGGCATTCAACATGAATGCAGCATATTACTGTGGGAGCTCTTTTCCTATACTTCATGGTTATCTGTCTGTATTTTAATTGTTTAGTTGGAGGCATCTAGTTTAATAAAGTATTAAGGCTAAGTGTGTTGACTAACAAACAAATCAGACATAGGGAGTCTATTCTTCTCTAGATACATATGCAAATCTATATGCATAAGTCCTTTATAAACAGATAGAAAAAATCCCTAAGGTATTATTTCACAAAGAAAATTCTCTGCAAAAAATGTTCTAATAAATGATGATTTTTTTTTTTGTCAATTCCTGTCAGTTGTATAGCGCACAAAGTAACGTCTTGTTTTCTGTGTGTTTCAGGTAGCATAGTGTACCTTGGGATGATGGTGGGGGCATTCTTCTGGGGAGGCTTGGCAGACAAGGTGGGAAGGAGGCAGTCTCTCCTGATATGTATGTCTATCAATGGATTCTTTGCCTTCCTTTCATCATTTGTCCAGGGCTATGGCTTCTTTCTCTTCTGTCGCTTATTTTCTGGATTCGGGTAAGCTCTTCTGCTTCCTTTCATTTCTGTAATTCTTCTGTACTTATGAACTTGCTATATGCTTCCTCATATTTGAAAATGAACATTATATAATGTGGGATTATTGTCTTATCTATATGTCTGAAGAGTTACACAATGCATATGTGACTAACCTTAAAAGATTGAACCAGTTGGAAGAAGAAAAAGTCTTATGCTGAGGACAGGACTGGAAACCTAGATGATTTGGGTTCAGATCCTGTTTTATGGATATCCTTTTGTGAATTTGGACAACTAACTTAATTTTTATTGCCTCTCTTTTCCCATATGTAATTTATGCCAATGTGCAAACTAATGCTTTCCTTGAAGGCATATGGTGAGACTGCATTAATATTTATAAAGCCTTTTTATACCCTAACATTACTGTGATACAGAGTGCTACTAACAATAAGGATTGTTATCTGTAAAAACTCACCTGAATGGACTTCTGCCCCATATTACAGGCTTTGCCATGAAATCACTTGTGGCTCTAAGTAAGTTTAGAATCTTTCCATTTTGTTATAAAGAAAATGCAGAAGAGATTGGTAAAGAAAAGATTAGTATCTGAAACTCTCTTACCCAGCAATTTTAAACCCTGACTAGGTCAGTCAAGGTACATTGGTGGAGATAGCTCAGGAAAGCTTCTGCAGTGTCTGTTTTACCTCTGGTTTTGTGAACAAGCATGGCATTTGGTCGCAAGAGCTAGCAGCATGACTCTGGTAAGCACTACATACGCAAAGGGTGAAACTTCCCCAAAGATGCTAGCTACATTTCCATCTTATGCTACTTCTTTTTGCATATAGTGTCTGGACTATAGGAACAGTGAGGAGGTCTGGCTTCCTCACCCCATTCTGGCTACTGCTTCTGGAATAATGATAGAAACAGCTTTGGGATCTAAACTGTTCCCTTTTGGTCTCTCTGTTTAATAAGCTCTTTATCATTTTGCTGTCTGTGTCTCATGAGCTCTATACCAAGTACAGGCTGATCAGGCTAGGATAACAAAACCCAGCAAAAGGCTTTCTGCCAAGATAAGGGTCCATCCTTCCAGAAAATATATACTGCTTCCATTCAGTGCTGAGAGGCCACACAAAACTTGTATGCCTTCCTGTGTGAAGTCTGTGCAACTGTAAAAACATGGATTTAAAGAAGAGTCCATTGTTTAGAGTACCTATAGGATGACAGCTGTCACTTTTTCCTGAAGGTACAGTAATTGACCAAATATTAAATTTCCCTGGTTACTTTAAAAATTATGGTATTAGATTTGGAACTTAAAATTGTCCACCAGAAATCTCCTGGGCTGTGATGTATTAAAATCACCACACATTGGTAGGGTAGTTGTATGATACAGTGAGGGTTGAATTGGCCAAGGACCTGTAGGAAACACACCATTAGCTTCCAGGAAGACACTGTCATGTCCCAGGGCCGATCCAGCCATTAGGTGAACTAGGCGGTCACCTAAGGTGTCAAAATTTGTGGGGCACCAAAATGATATGCAGAACAAAATAACAGGAACATCATTCTAAATAAGAGCCCTGGCTGGCTATGGCTTCACCTTGGTCTAAGACCTTTGGTTCAGTAAGGGTAGAAAGACCTCTGAAAAGATCTCGGAGGAAAGATCACTAGAATCGACCACTATCACAGCTAGAACTCGTGATTACCTCCACACAGCTATATCAAAGGATTGGACATGGCTTTAAGTGCACTTCATGGCTCTCTCTCGCTCCCCCCGTGACTCCTACCTTTTCAACTCTCAAGTGGACTTATGACAAGAGCATACCACTGGCAATGTCATCCTAAAAGATATATTGGAAGTGGTGGGGGCGCTGAGACCTTGTCATGTCCCAGTATTCCTTCCAGTAACCCTGCTCTGAAGTTCTTAATAGTGCCTATAGCTCATGAGAGACCCAGTGCAGCCTTAAACTAGATATACATTCTCATAAGTACTGCAAGAAGTTGGATTTTTTTGATAGGAAGATTTTTTCTTCATCTGCAGCTCTGTAAAGGAGTGGCTATTATCTGATTATCTTGCCAGTTATGATTACTCTCAATAAAGAAAGTTGCTATTTTTGTTGGATCTTTTGCTTAAAGATTTAAGAGGCCATGACCATCATGTCTGAAAGGGCATTCACTAAGGGTTGCTTGCAGTGCCTCAGGTAAGGTAACTATTTCAGCAGCAGAGGCATTAACTAAAAAGAAGGCTTTCTTAGCCAGAAAAGATTCTGATTTATTTCAGGGTGTGCAAAGCAAGATGGAAGACCTGCTTTTTATAGCTATAACTTGGCAGTGGGAAGGTGATGGGGGTGCATCATCAAGGATTCTAGAATACAGTTTGCATTCTTGGACATACATCAACTATCTACATCAGCAGGGCACACTTGTTTTACCTCATGTGATTGCTCACATAATAAAACTGGGAATAAGGTGTGAAAGGCAGAAAATAGCATAACTAACACAAATATATTGCCAGTGAATGGGCATTTCCCTGAGAGAGATGAGCATCTGAGAAATGAGAATTCTGGGTAACAAGCAAACTTCTCTCCTCATATGGAAAGTAGTCCATCATAAGCATGACTCCTTAAACAGAAAACTCAAAAGGAGATTCTATCCAGAAACTGGATGCAAAGTCTAGAAGAGCTTTAAAACAGTAGCTTCTGAAACGGAAAATGCCTGGACAAAGAATGAGCGCCATATTCATTAGGGGCTACTGAGGGTCTCACTAACACTTCTCAGAAAAAAAACAGGCACCTTGTTACCTCCATCCCATCTTGTAAGTTCTTAAAGGAACACATCTTCAGTACCAGGACAAAACTGTTACTATGCATTAAAAATAACTGAATTGTTAATCATAGCTAGAGAACGTTATCTAAGTGTCTAGAGCCTCTTGATAAATAAATCACAAAACTTTTATTTATTAATGTAATTTAATAAGTGATTACTTGGTTATTCTAAGCTGAATTCTTAGAAAAGAATGAGCTTAAATTTTAAAATCTGTCTGTAAATGTATAACAGGTTTGTGCTTCCTTAGCAGATTTTCATGATCTGTAAGGTCCCTTCCAGCCCCTAACAACTATGAAACTATTAATGCTGAGACTGGAAAATATGTTATTTTAGTTCACCAGTGCAGTATTTGTGAAAATAACCTGGGTTTACAGGCACTGAAAAGATGACTGAAAGAAAGCATGTGTCCTGAACGCAATTACAGCATAGAGATTCTTCAGATAACAAGTGACTGGTGATGTAAAATGAAATAGACACCTTTTCAGACAAGGACAAAGAAGTGTTCAGTTAATGTTATTGTATCTTGGTTTGTTAGGGTTACCATATGCCTGGGTTTTCCCAGATATGTCCTCTCTTTTGACCCCCTGCCCGGGCAGGTTTTTAAAATGCAAGCAAATGTCCAGGGTTTGCTCTGCCTCTGGCTTTTCCCAGGCACTTCCAGCTAGACTACTTGGGGCTGGGGTAGTGGGGCAAGGTGACTGGCTGTCAGGATCATGTACTCTGCATGTGGGCCTGGCAGCTGCTCGCAGGTAAGAGAGCTAGAGACAAAGAGAGTGTTTGTGTGTGTGCCTGGGTGTGAGCTGCATGGGCAGCAAGGCTGGCGGGGTGCGGGGG
>NW_005842222.1:438992-441422 GCF_000455745.1 Alligator sinensis
GGGCACCAGCGGGGCTGGGAGAGGGTAGGGTCTGCAGATTGAGTGAGGGGCACTGGCAGGCCTGGGGGGACAGGGTACAGAGGGTCAGGAGTGAAAGGCAGCAGCAGGCCTTGGGGGGATGTGCCTTAGGAGTGAGGGGCAGAGCCTGTGGCAGAAATCCACCTTGATCTCTCCCCCAAAAACCCTGCTTTGTGACAATTTGATTAGGATGGGCCCAGCAGAGGATACACACCTTTACCCTATCTCTTTAGGTAACCTGAGCTGGGTACATTCCTGAGGTAGTGGGGAAACCTGCTCCCTCTGGCTATGTGACTAGTATCACATACCTGGGTGAGGGGCTTCCTCCCTGGTAGGCTAGAGTCTGCCCGGCAACTAGTGATGTATTTCAAATTGGCTGGCTGACAGCCAACAGGTGCTGGCCTCCATTGGACCAGGTAAATGAGGTCACAAGGGCTATATAAGTGAAGGACTGCCCAGGAGGAGGGGGCAGCAGCCATGAGGGAGACTCAGAGAGAGAGAAGAGCTGTACCATGTGAAACTTGCTCGCTCTCTCTCTCTCTCTCTCTCTCTCAAAACTCATGATCAAGGAACTGCCTGCCTCCAGAGGGAATCTCCACCTACCTCTGGATGATACTTGTGAGTAAGCTACCTGAGATCTAACTAGATATATAGCTTGCAGTAACGCAGATGCATGATCAAAAGGCTACCCAGCCAGGGGAGTTTGCTCTATGGGATTTCTCTGATATTGTTCTACCCTGTACCCTATTCTAACACTACCCTTTGTAACCAATAAAGTTCTCCTTTGTACCTATTGTGGGAGATTTATTGGGAGTGGGTCTAGATTATGCCTTGGGGCCCCCTTGGTTTGGCTGATTAAGGGAGACCACTACTTGTGCTTCTGACTGAGGGAAGCATCCCAACTTCTTGAAGTGAATCAAGTACCCTTGAGGGCTACTAGGCCTGTGTTTCCCAGGGTGCACAGAGCCAGAATCAAACCCAGCCCTGGGTGGTAGCAGTGGAACCCCCAGGCTAGCGGGTGTGCTCCAGAAAGGGGGTCGGCCAGACGTGAGGCACCCCCAGGGAGGCACTCGGAGCCTTGAAGGTGGTCAGGCGCAGTGAGGTGGGTGGCTTAATGCAGGAGTGCCCCCTGCTGGCCCACCACAGAGCCAGGGCACAGGTATATAACTGCCGCCTCCCTCCCCTGGCCCCCTCCTCTCCTCTTCTCTCTTCCTCGCCCCCCTCCGGTATCCTCTTTTTTGATACTTGAAATATGGTAACCTAGGTTTATAAACTGAAAAATATGCCCCCAAAATTCTTCTCTGAAGTAGTCTTTGTCTTTTCTATGAACCAGACTTTATCAATTTGCTTGGTTTCTTTCTCTAACCAGATAATATAAGAGAAGTTAGGCTACAGATTTTATGTGGGGAGAACATTTTTCACTAACTTTAATAGATCAAAACCTGTAAGTCCCCTTGACTCTTATAGTTTGTATTTATTTATTTGTATTTTCTACAATACAATATCGATGACTGTCATTCTCTTAAGGCAGGAACAGGCAATTATTTGGGCCCAAGGGCCACATAGACTGTTGGGTCAGCACTTCCCCACCTCTCTCCCCACCCTCCTGCACAACAACTCACCAAAACACCTTATGGGGGATGGGGCTCCAGGCAGTAGTGTTAAGCAGGATGGGTGGGGAAGGCTGGGATCACAGGGCAGGTTTGTGGGTTGGTGATAGTGCAGGGCCAGGGCCAGGGCTGCGTCAGATCCACGATCTGCTGCCTGCGTGCCCCTGTGATGGGTGCGGGTTCCATAGGCAGGGGTATGCAAGGGTGACAGCTCTGCACTGTCACCGCCTTGTGATCCCAGCCCCAGACACAGCTCACTGCCTGCCTGTGCACCCTGCCCACACAGGTCCCCAGAGCTGCACCCTAGGGCTGGGATCTTGGGGCAGTGACAGCACAGGGCTGGGGCAGAATTGGAAGCTGCCACTAGGCCTCACTGTGGCACCACAGCACCCATGAGCATGAATGATGTGTGCCCCTAGGGGCTGGGGGAGCATGGCAACCGCCCTCAGGCAGTGGTGGCAGTGGGGGCATGGTGGTGGCAAGTGGGGAGCTCCCACAGGTGGTCACAGCAGTGGGGAGGGGGTGTGGATGGCAAGCAGTGGTGAGTGGTGACTTCTTTCAGGGGTGCACCACCAGTCAGGGGGTGCATGTGCACCCCCTACGCATCACCAATGCCCATGAGGGGGAGACGAGGATGCGAGCCCAATGTAGGAGGCTCAGGAGGAACCTAGCCTTATAGTAGCTAAGTGACCAGGCCTATTATTTCATAGATTCATAGATGATTCATAGATTCATAGATGCTAGGGTTGGAAGGGACCTCAATAGATCATAGAGTCCGACCCCCTGCATAGGCAGGGAAGAG
>NW_005842222.1:442260-447556 GCF_000455745.1 Alligator sinensis
TAGCCAATTCGCCACCCACCGGACTGTGTAGTCATCCAAGTCACAGCCTCTTAACTTGTTCACCAGTATGGGGTGGGATACCGTATCGAAGGCCTTCCTGAAGTCTAAGTATACGACATCCACCCCTCCTCCTGTGTCCAGGCGTTTCGTAACCTGGTCATAAAAAGAGACTAGATTGGTCAGGCATGATCTACCTGCTACAAACCCGTGCTGGTTTCCCCTCAGCATAATTGGTCCTGCCGGGCTCTCGCAAATGTGAGCCTTGATAATTTTTTCAAAGACTTTGCCAAGGATGGAGGTGAGACTGACCTCACCTCCTATTTAGACCAGCTTACTCTGGGATGCCCGCATGGTGGTAGCAGCCCCCAGCCCCACCATGGGGTGGAGTGGCACATGGTCAGCGGCAGCAGTGGGAGCCCTGGTGAGGACACTGTCCAGAGCTGGGCCCCAGTTTCAGATGCTGCGCTCTGCCCAGCTGTGCGCAGTCTCCATGGAGCCCCAGATGCAGTGCCCTTACAGGGGCTCCTGATGCTGCCACTGCCTCTGTGCTTCTGCACCCCATGCTGAGCCAGTGGGGCTGGGGGATGCCACCGGCATGCAACCATCTCACGGTGAGCTGTGGGCTGGCATAAGACAGGAGTGCCCCAGCACCACCCAGCAGGGCTGAGGGACCCACTTCAGGCCAGGTTAGATCACTCTATGTGTTACACAAATTGCCAATTGCTCAAATCGCGAGACCTTATGAGGGGAGATAAGGCAAAGTGCTGCATTTATTAATTACATAGAACAAAAACATACAAAGACTTTACAGAGACAAACACAAAGACAAACACACTCATCATTCACACAGAAAAACACACACAGACAAACAGACTCTATGGAGATATTATAGTTACCAGCTTGCTTGCTCAATGTTAGCACTGGGTGTCCAGCCCAGGCTCATTGAGGGTGATGGGAGCGGGGGTGAACAGATGTGCCTATGCTCCCTGATGTTGCAGAGTGTGCATTCCCCACTCTGGCATTACTGCATCCCACTTTTATCAGGATTTCAAGTCTTTGTCTGAAGTGCAGGTACTTTTCCATTCACACGTCTCTATCCAGATGTTATTTCTCATCATTCTTTTCATTATCTCAGCTCGAGGTCGCTTCTGTTGTAAAAGTCAGTCTTCCAGCCTTGAAAGTTGTTTAGGCTAAATTGCAGGACACGCAAAATTCGTCCTTTATCCTGTTGCTTAGCCTATCTCCTTTGCACCTGGTCATAGACTGGTTCTTCAGCCATCCATCTTACAGTTCATTGTCTGGTAACTTGCATATTCAGCACCTTAGCAAACCTCCTCTTGCTTACACAGGCACACTCTAAACATTCCATGCACTCTTCATTCATTCAATCATACTACAATCCTTAATATAAAGTTCATAGCTTGATTACATATATAAATGATTATACATAATGTGTGTGTGTGTGTGTGTATATATATGTGTGTGTGTGTGTGTATATTACTGTCAATATAATGTTATCAATACCTAATATAAACATAATCTTATTCTAATATCAAGACTTCTAAGCTAACGTGTTCTGGCCTTGCATTTACATATTGCTTGAATTAATCATGAGAGAAACCTTATTTAAAAAACACATTACACATGGGCCAGATCTGGCCCATGAGCTGCATTTTGCCTGCCCCTGCCCTAAGGGAAAAACAGTTTATATCAAGATGTATTATGAGGGTTTTCATTTTAAAAATTCTCATGGCATTTTTTCATAAGAACATCTTGAAGGGCATCTCTGAAGTGTTTCAATCTCTGAATTCCTCTGACCCACCATCTTTACAAAGATTGCTGATTACCAAGCCTCCAAATCCCAAATCTTGCCCGCTTTGATCTCATGGATCAAAGCGGGCAAGAGGGCGCAAAAGCCCCCATGGCTCACCAAAAGCATCCGGGAACATCTCCTAGCTAAAAAGGAGGCGTACACCCAATGGAAGGGAGGGGCCATCACCAGGGAGGACTGTTGCTCAGGACTGTAGGGGGGAGGTCAGGAAGGCCAAGGTGGAGATGGAACTGGGACTTGCTACCTGGATCAAGGACAACAAGAAATCCTATTTTTAAATACATAGGGGGTAAAAAGAAGGTCCCAGGTAATGTGGGGCCTCTGCAGGACATGCTAGGAAATCTGGTCGTCGCACCAGACAGCAAAGCTAACCTATTTAACAGTTTCTTTGCCTCCATTTTTCTGAGCAGGGAGTGGGTCCCCACCCCCACCGGGACCCCCATAGGACCCAGGGGGGACACACCCAGGCCTAGGGTCAGTGAGGACCTAGTCAGGGAACTCCTGGAGGGACTGGACATATTTAAATCACCAGGTCCTGACGATCTCCACCCCAGAGTGCTGAGATCATTGCGGGATCCCTGGCACAGCTTCATGAGCACTCATGGTGCTCTGGCATTGTGCCAAAGGACTGGAAAAGGGCCAATGTGGTTTCCATTTTCAAAAAAGGGAGGAAGGAGGACCCAGGAAACTATAGGCCAGTTAGTCTTACCTCGGTCCTGGGTAAGCTTTTTGAGAGAATTATCCTGGCGCATGTCCACTAGGGGCCAGCAAGGGAGGTTATGCTTAGGGGCAACCAACATGGGTTCATTAGAGGCAGGTCATGTCAGACCAACCTGGTGGCCTTCTATGACCAGGTCACAAAATCCTTAGACGCAAGTGTCGCAGTGGACGTAGTCTTTCTGGACTTTAGGAAGGCTTTCGACCCTGTCTCTCACCCCATTCTCATTAAAAAACTAGGAGACTGTGGCGTCGATACCTACACAGTCAGGTGGGTCACTGGTTGGCTGGAGGACCGCACCCAGAGAGTGGTGGTGGACGGGTCTTATTCAACCTGGAGGGATGTGGGCAGTGGGGTTCCACAGGGCTCAGTCCTTGGGCCCACGCTGTTCAACATCTTCATCAGCGACTTGGATGAGATGTAAAAAAGCACCCTGTTCAAATTCACAGATGACACTAAGATGTGGGGAGAAGTGGGCACGCTAGAAGGGAGGAATAGGCTGCAATCGGACCTAGACAGGTTACAGGGGTGGGTGGATGAGGACAGGATGGGTGTCAACACTGACAAGTACAAGGTGCTGCACCTGGGGAGGAAGAACCAGCAGCATACCTACAGGCTGGGGAACTCCCATCTCATCAGTGCAGAGGCAGAAAAGGATCTTGGAGTCGTTATTGATGCCAAAATAAACATGGGCCAACAGCGTGGGGACACGGTCAGGAAGGCCAACTGTACCTTGTCATGCATCCACAGATGCATCTTAAGCAGGTACAAGGAGGTGATCCTCCCCCTCTATGTGACACTGCTCAGGCAGCAGTTGGAGTACTGCGTCCAGTTCTTGGCACCGCACTTCAGGAGGGATGTGGACAACATGGAGAGGGTCCAGAGGAGGGCCACTTGCATGATCAGGGGGCAGCAAGGCACGCCATATGAGGAGAGACTACAGGACCTGAACCTGTTCAGTCTCCACAAGAGAAGGCTGAGGGGGGATCTAGTGGCCATTTACAAACTAGCCAGAGGGGACCAGCAGGCACTGGGAGAGTCCCTTTTTCCCCAAGCACTCCCAAGAGTGACTAGAAATAAGGTTCACAAGCTGGCAGAGGGTAGATTCAGGCTAGACATCAGGAGGCGCTACTTCACAGTCAGGGCGGCTAGGATCTGGAACCAACTTCCAAGTGGTGCTGGCTCCTACCCTAGGGGTCTTTAAAAGGAGACTGGATGGACACCTTGCTGGGGTCATTTGACCCCTGTACTCTTTCCTGCCATGGCAGGGGTTCAGACTTGATGATCTGCTCAGGTCCCTTCTGACCCTACCAACTATGAAACCAACTACAAAATAGGGGTTTTTTTAAATGGCTGCCTGCAAAACTCCATACAAACCACTTTCTGCCACTGCTTCTTTGGGGTCTCTATAGAGGGTTGGACAATAGCTTTCTATATGAAGCTAGTCTGAATAATCAGTACATCAAAGAACGTGCAAGTCATACCAAATAGGGAAAAACTTTCAGAATTTTCCAGAAAACAGCCTCATAGGCACATCATGTGAGTATCAGCCTATGCAAACCACTTTTCCGAAGAAAATCAGATAGTGGGGAGCAAGCTGTTTTATCATTGTTTGCCACTTCATCTGGCTCCCTGCTGCTTTGATTTCTTCTTCTTCTTTTTTTTTTCTTATGAAACATCTTACTTGTCCTAACCCTAGCAGGCATATAATTTTCCTCCCTGTAATTCCTCTGTAGCCCCCAGCTGCCTTCCACCTGTGGCAACCAGTGCTTCTTACTCTGCCTGCGTATTCATTAGTTCTGCAGGTGGCTGGCTTCAGAATGGATAACATGTGCCAGCAGAATAGATGCATCTCTCAATTGAGCTAGTGAGGCTGCTGGCAAAGCCTTCTGTGTTGATGAAGCAGCCTTGATCTTAGCCCCTGAAAGCCTCAAAAGTTGATGAGAGATCTAGGAGTCAGTGTGGCTTTGGGGCAGCTGGAAGAATGGGGACCTGTTGTGACATTGGTGAGAAGAGCTGAGGAAAGAGAACACATAGTGGTAAAGGTAGGTGATACAAGAAGGAGAGCAACAATGAAGGATAAATACATGGTTAAGGTGGAGAGATTTGGGGGTGGATGGATTGGGGACAAATGTCTTTTTGTTTAAAAAAATATGAAAGAAATACGATGAATAGGGTGAAAAGCCAGGTATGCCTCAAGGAATGTATTGTCACCTCTCTCCCAGGTCTTCATTGCCTTTCCCTAGGAACCCTCCTGTTATGCTTGTTTCTATACTTCTGCCCCAGCTCACCACTGTGCACCTGCACTCGTCTCAGATCATTATTGTTGTTCCTTCTCAATATCTATCCTTTTCCATTCTACTCAAAGAACTTTACACAAGGTTTTCCTCAGCCACTGGCCTATCCCAGTGTTAGCCAAGAGATTTCCATTGTTATGGTTTGCATTAAATAGGGGTGCTCCAGTAGAGATTTTTGGGGCTGATACCGATAGCCAATTTTTAAAGAGGCATATCAGCCGGTACCAATCCGATTTCCAATACCAGCCTGGCAGCTTAAAGAACAGTGACCAGGTAGTAAGTCTGTTGTGGTGGAAGGGGAGAGAGGAGGGAAAGGGCGTGGGGGCAGATTAAGGCCCCCCACCATGAGGGAGGGAGTGGGGCTGGGGCAAGTGCTGCACAGCCAGGGTGGGCAGGCGCAGGACAGAGCCGCAGCTTGTCCAGGGGGGTGGCTCCCGCCACTGTGCCACG